>NW_028225500.1:0-357925 GCF_052327205.1 Somniosus microcephalus
TCCAGACTTCACCTTCTCCTTCTCCTTCTTCTGCTTCTTCTGCTGCGCCCTCCAGACTTCACCTTCTCCTTCTCCTTCTTCTGCTTCTTCTGCTTCACCCTCCTGACTTCACCTTCTCCTTCTCCTTCTTCTACTTCTTCTGCTTCACCCCCCTGACTTCACCTTCTTCTTCTCCTTCTTCTGCTTCTTCTGATTCATCCTCCTAACTTCACCTTCTCCTTCTCCTTCTTCTGCTTCTTCTGATTCACCCTCCAGGCTTCACCTTCTCCTTCTCCTTCTTCTGCTTCTTCTGATTCACCCTCCAGACCTCACCTTCTCCTTCTCCTTCTTCTCTTCTTCTGATTCACCCTCCAGACTTCATCTTCTCCTTCTCCTTCTTCTGCTTCATCTGATTCACCCTCCAGACTTCACCTTCTCCTTCTCCTTCTTCTGCTTCTTCTGATTCACCCTCCAGACTTCACCTTCTCCTTCTCCTTCTTCTACTTCTTCTGATTCACCCTCCAGACTTCACCTTCTCCTTCTCCTTCTTCTACTTCTTCTGATTCACCCTCCAGTCTTCACCTTCTCCTTCTCCATCTTCTGCTTCTTCTGCTTCACCCTCCAGACTTCACCTTCTCCTTCTCTTT
Organism: Somniosus microcephalus; assembly: GCF_052327205.1. Taxonomy (NCBI): domain Eukaryota; kingdom Metazoa; phylum Chordata; class Chondrichthyes; order Squaliformes; family Somniosidae; genus Somniosus; species Somniosus microcephalus. The sequence continues at coordinate 627 of NW_028225500.1, forward strand.
CTTCTGCTTCTTCTGATTCACCCTCCAGACTTTACCTTCTCCTTCTCCTTCTTCTGATTCTTCTGATTCACCCTCCAGACTTCACCTTCTCCTTCTCCTTCTTCTGCTTCTTCTGATTCACCCTCCTGACTTCACCTTCTCCTTCTCCTTCTTCTACTTCTTCTGATTCACCCTCCTGACTTCACCTTCTGCTTCTCCTTCTTCTCCTTCTTCTGCTTCACCCTCCAGACTTCACCTTCTCCTTCTCCTTCTTCTACTTCTTCTGATTCACCCTCCAGACTTCACCTTCTCCTTCTCCTTCTTCTGCTTCTTCTGATTCACCCTCCAGACTTCACCTTCTCCTTCTCCTTCTTCTGCTTCTTCTGATTCACCCTCCAGACTTCACCTTCTCCTTCTCCTTCTTCTGCTTCTTCTGATTCACCCTCCAGACTTCAACTTCTCCTTCTCCTTCTTCTACTTCTTCTGATTCACCCTCCAGACTTCATCTTCTCCTTCTCCTTCTTCTGCTTCTTCTGATTCACCCTCCAGACTTCACCTTCTCCTTCTCCTTCTTCTGCTTCTTCTGATTCACCCTCCAGACTTCACCTTCTCCTTCTCCTTCTTCTACTTCTTCTGATTCACCCTCCAGACTTCACCTTCCCCTTCTCCTTCTTCTACTTCTTCTGATTCACCCTCCAGACTTCACCTTCTCCTTCTCCATCTTCTGCTTCTGCTGATTCACCCTCCAGACTTCACCTTCTCCTTCTCCTTATTCTGCTTCTTCTGATTCACCCTCCAGACTTCAGCTTCTCCCTCTCCTTCTTCTGCTTCTTCTGATTCACCCTTCAGACTTCACCTTCTCCTTCTCCTTCTTATGCTTCTTCTGATTCACCCTCCAGACCTCACCTTCTCCTTCTCCTTCTTCTACTTCTTCTGATTCACCCTCCAGACTTCATCTTCTCCTTCTCCTTCTTCTGCTTCTTGTGATTCACCCTCCAGACTTCACCTTCTCCTTCTCCTTCTTCTGCTTCTTCTGATTCACCCTCCAGACTTCGCCTTCTCCTTCTCCTTCTTCTACTTCTTCTGATTCACCCTCCAGACTTCAACTTCTCCTTCTTCTACTTCTTCTGATTTACCCTCCAGACTTCACCTTCTCCTTCTCCTTCTTCTGCTTCTGCTGATTCACCCTCCAGACTTCACCTTCTCCTTCTCCTTCTTCTGCTTCTTCTGATTCACCCTCCAGACTTCACCTTCTCTTTCTCCTTCTTCTGCTTCTTCTGATTCACCCTCCTGACTTCACCTTCGCCTTCTCCTTCTTCTGCTTCTTCTGATTCACCCTCCAGACTTCACCTTCTCCTTCTCCTTCTTCCACATCTTCTGATTCACCCTCCAGACTTCACCTTCTCCTTCTACTTCTTCTGCTACTTCTGATTCACCCTCCAGACTTCACCTTCTTCTCCTCCTTCTTCTGCTTCTTCTGATTCACCCTCCAGACTTCACCTTCTCCTTTTCCTTCTTCTGCTTCTTCTGATTCACCCTCCAGGCTTCACCTTCTCCTTCTCCTTCTTCTGCTTCTTCTGCTTCACCCTCCTGACTTCACCTTCTCCTTCTCCTTATCTACTTCATCTGATTCACCCTCCAGACTTCACCTTCTCCTTCTCCTTCTTCTGCTTCTTCTGCTTCACCCTCCAGACTTCACCTTCTCCTTCTCCTTCTTCGGCTTCTTCTGCTTCGCCCTCCAGACTTCACCTTCTCCTTCTCCTTCTTCTGCTTCTTCTGCTTCACCCTCCAGACTTCACCTTCTCCTTCTCCTTCTTCTGCTTCTTCTGCTTCACCCTGCAGACTTCACCTTCTCCTTCTCCTTCTTCTGCTTCTTCTGCTTCACCCTCCAGACTTCACCTTCTCCTTCTCCTTCTTCTGCTTCTTCTGCTGCGCCCTCCAGACTTCACCTTCTCCTTCTCCTTCTTCTGCTTCTTCTGCTTCACCCTCCTGACTTCACCTTCTCCTTCTCCTTCTTCTACTTCTTCTGCTTCACCCCCCTGACTTCACCTTCTTCTTCTCCTTCTTCTGCTTCTTCTGATTCATCCTCCTAACTTCACCTTCTCCTTCTCCTTCTTCTGCTTCTTCTGATTCACCCTCCAGGCTTCACCTTCTCCTTCTCCTTCTTCTGCTTCTTCTGATTCACCCTCCAGACCTCACCTTCTCCTTCTCCTTCTTCTCTTCTTCTGATTCACCCTCCAGACTTCATCTTCTCCTTCTCCTTCTTCTGCTTCATCTGATTCACCCTCCAGACTTCACCTTCTCCTTCTCCTTCTTCTGCTTCTTCTGATTCACCCTCCAGACTTCACCTTCTCCTTCTCCTTCTTCTACTTCTTTGATTCACCCTCCAGACTTCACCTTCTCCTTCTCCTTCTTCTACTTCTTCTGATTCACCCTCCAGTCTTCACCTTCTCCTTCTCCATCTTCTGCTTCTTCTGCTTCACCCTCCAGACTTCACCTTCTCCTTCTCTTTCTTCTGCTTCTTCTGATTCACCCTCCAGACTTTACCTTCTCCTTCTCCTTCTTCTGATTCTTCTGATTCACCCTCCAGACTTCACCTTCTCCTTCTCCTTCTTCTGCTTCTTCTGATTCACCCTCCTGACTTCACCTTCTCCTTCTCCTTCTTCTACTTCTTCTGATTCACCCTCCTGACTTCACCTTCTGCTTCTCCTTCTTCTCCTTCTTCTGCTTCACCCTCCAGACTTCACCTTCTCCTTCTCCTTCTTCTACTTCTTCTGATTCACCCTCCAGACTTCACCTTCTCCTTCTCCTTCTTCTGCTTCTTCTGATTCACCCTCCAGACTTCACCTTCTCCTTCTCCTTCTTCTGCTTCTTCTGATTCACCCTCCAGACTTCACCTTCTCCTTCTCCTTCTTCTGCTTCTTCTGATTCACCCTCCAGACTTCAACTTCTCCTTCTCCTTCTTCTACTTCTTCTGATTCACCCTCCAGACTTCATCTTCTCCTTCTCCTTCTTCTGCTTCTTCTGATTCACCCTCCAGACTTCACCTTCTCCTTCTCCTTCTTCTGCTTCTTCTGATTCACCCTCCAGACTTCACCTTCTCCTTCTCCTTCTTCTACTTCTTCTGATTCACCCTCCAGACTTCACCTTCTCCTTCTCCTTCTTCTACTTCTTCTGATTCACCCTCCAGACTTCACCTTCTCCTTCTCCATCTTCTGCTTCTGCTGATTCACCCTCCAGACTTCACCTTCTCCTTCTCCTTATTCTGCTTCTTCTGATTCACCCTCCAGACTTCACCTTCTCCTTCTCCTTCTTCTACTTCTTCTGATTCACCCTCCAGACTTCACCTTCTCCCTCTCCTTCTTCTGCTTCTTCTGATTCACCCTTCAGACTTCACCTTCTCCTTCTCCTTCTTATGCTTCTTCTGATTCACCCTCCAGACCTCACCTTCTCCTTCTCCTTCTTCTACTTCTTCTGATTCACCCTCCAGACTTCATCTTCTCCTTCTCCTTCTTCTGCTTCTTGTGATTCACCCTCCAGACTTCACCTTCTCCTTCTCCTTCTTCTGCTTCTTCTGATTCACCCTCCAGACTTCGCCTTCTCCTTCTCCTTCTTCTACTTCTTCTGATTCACCCTCCAGACTTCAACTTCTCCTTCTTCTACTTCTTCTGATTTACCCTCCAGACTTCACCTTCTCCTTCTCCTTCTTCTGCTTCTGCTGATTCACCCTCCAGACTTCACCTTCTCCTTCTCCTTCTTCTGCTTCTTCTGATTCACCCTCCAGACTTCACCTTCTCTTTCTCCTTCTTCTGCTTCTTCTGATTCACCCTCCTGACTTCACCTTCGCCTTCTCCTTCTTCTGCTTCTTCTGATTCACCCTCCAGACTTCACCTTCTCCTTCTCCTTCTTCCACATCTTCTGATTCACCCTCCAGACTTCACCTTCTCCTTCTACTTCTTCTGCTACTTCTGATTCACCCTCCAGACTTCACCTTCTTCTCCTCCTTCTTCTGCTTCTTCTGATTCACCCTCCAGACTTCACCTTCTCCTTTTCCTTCTTCTGCTTCTTCTGATTCACCCTCCAGGCTTCACCTTCTCCTTCTCCTTCTTCTGCTTCTTCTGATTCACCCTCCAGACTTCACCTTCTCCTTCTCCTTCTTCTACTTCTTCTGATTCACCGTCCAGACTTCACCTTCTCCTTCTCCTTCTCCTGCTTCTTCTGATTCACCCTCCAGACTTCACCTTCTCCTTCTCCTTCGTCTACTTCTTCTGATTCACCCTCCAGACTTCACCTTCTCCTTCTCCTTCTTCTGCTTCTTCTGATTCACCCTCCAGACTTCACCTTCTCCTTCTCCTAATTCTACTTCTTCTGATTCACCCTCCAGACTTCACCTTCTCCTTCTTCTACTTCTTCTGATTCACCCTCCAGACTTTACCTTCTCCTTCTCCTTCTTCTGATTCTTCAGATTCACCCTCCTGACTTCACCTTCTCCTTCTCCTTCTTCTACTTCTTCTACTTCACCCTCCAGACTTCACCTTCTCCTTCTCCTTCTTCTACTTCTTCTGATTCACCCTCCAGACTTCACCTTCTCCTTCTCCTTCTTCTGCTTCTTCTGATTCACCCTCCAGACTTCACCGTCTCTTTCTCCTTCTTCTGCTTCTTCTGATTCACCCTCCTGACTTCACCTTCTCCTTCTCCTTCTTCTGCTTCTTCTGATTCACCCTCCAGACTTCACCTTCTCCTTCTCCTTCTTCTACTTCTTCTGATTCACCCTCCAGACTTCACCTTCTCCTTCTCCTTCTTCTGCTTCTTCTGATTCACCCTCCAGACTTCACCTTCTCCTTCTCCTTCTTCTACTTCTTCTGATTCACCCTCCAGACTAAACCTTCTCCTTCTCCTTCTTCTACTTGTTCTGATTCACCCTCCAGACTTCACCTTCTCCTTCTCCTTCTTCTACTTCTTCTGCTTCTCCCTCCAGACTTCACCTTCTCCTTCTCCTTCTTCTGCTTCTTCTGATTCACCCTCCAGACTTCACCTTCTAAATCTCCTTCTTCTAGTTCTTCTGATTCACCCTCCAGACTTCACCTTCTCCTTCTCCTTCTTCTACTTCTTCTGATTCACCCTCCTGACTTCGCCTTCTCCTTCTCCTTCTTCTGCTTCTTCTGCTTCACCCTCCAGACTTCACCTTCTCCTTCTCCTTCTTCTGCTTCTTCTGCTTCTCCCTCCAGACCTCACCTTCTCCTTCTCCTTCTTCTGCTTCTTCTGCTTCACCCTCCTGACTTCACCTTCTCCTTCTCCTTCTTCTACTTCTTCTGATTCACCCTCCAGACTTCACCTTCTCCTTCTCCTTCTTCTGCTTCTTCTGCTTCACCCTCCAGACTTCACCATCTCCTTCGCCTTCTTCTGCTTCTTCTGCTTGGCCCTCCACACTTCACCTTCTCCTTCTCCTTCTTCTGCTTCTTCTGCTTCATCCTCCAGACTTCACCTTCTCCTTCCCCTTCTTCTGCTTCTTCTGCTTCACCCTCCTGACTTCACCTTCTCTTTCTCCTTCTTCTACTTCTTCTGATTCACCCTCCAGACTTCACCTTCTCCTTCTCCTTCTTCTGCTTCTTCTGCTTCACCCTCCAGACTTCACCTTCTCCTTCTCCTTCTTCTGCTTCTTCTGCTGCGCCCTCCAGACTTCACCTTCTCCTTCTCCTTCTTCTGCTTCTTCTGCTGCGCCCTCCAGACTTCACCTTCTCCTTCTCCTTCTTCTACTTCTTCTGCTTCACCCCCCTGACTTCACCTTCTCCTTCTCCTTCTTCTGCTTCTTCTGATTCACCATCCTAACTTCAATTTCTCCTTCTCCTTCTTCTGCTTCTTCTGATTCACCCTCCTGACTTCACCTTCTCCTTCTCCTTCTTCTGCTTCTTCTGATTCACCCTCCAGACTTCACCTTCTCCTTCTCCTTCTTCTGCTTCTTCCGATTCACCCTCCAGACTTTACCTTCTCCTTCTCCTTCTTCTGCTTCTTCTGATTCACCCTCCAGACCTCACCTTCTCCTTCTCCTTCTTCTACTTCTTCTGATTCACCCTCCAGTCTTCATCTTCTCCTTCTCCTTCTACTGCTTCTTCTGATTCACCCTCCAGACTTCACCTTCTCCTTCTCCTTCTTCTGCTTCTTCTGATTCACCCTCCAGACTTCACCTTCTCCTTCTCCTTCTTCTACTTCTTCTGATTCACCCTCCAGACTTCACCTTCTCCTTCTCCTTCTTCTACTTCTTCTGATTCACCCTCCAGACTTCACCTTCTCCTTCTTCTGCTTCTTCTGATTCACCCTCCTGACTTCACCTTCTCTTTCTCCTTCTTCTCCTTCTTCTGATTCACCATCCTGACTTCACCTTCTCCTTCTCCTTCTTCTACTTCTTCTGCCTCACCCTCCAGACTTCACCTTCTCCTTCTCCTTCTTCTACTTCTTCTGATTCACCCTCCAGACTTCACCTTCTCCTTCTCCTTCTTCTGCTTATTCTGATTCACCCTCCAGACTTCACCTTCTCCTTCTCCTTCTTCTGCTTCTTCTGATTCACCCTCCAGACTTCACCTTCTCCTTCTCCTTCTTCTACTTCTTCTGATTCACCCTCCAGACTTCATCTTCTCCTTCTCCTTCTTCTGCTTCTTCTGATTCACCCTCCAGACTTCACCTTCCCCTTCTCCTTCTTCTGCTTCTTCTGATTCACCCTCCAGACTTCACCTTCTCCTTCTCCTTCTTCTACTTCTTCTGATTCACCCTCCAGACTTCACCTTCTCCTTCTCCTTCTTCTACTTCTTCTGATTCACCCTCCAGACTTCACCTTCTCCTTCTCCTTCTTCTGCTTCTTCTGATTCACCCTCCAGACTTCACATTCTCCTTCTCCTTCTTCTGCTACTTCTGATTCACCCTCCAGACTTCATCTTCTCCTTCTCCTTCTTCTACTTCTTCTGATTCACCCTCCAGACTTCACCTTCTCCTTCTCCTTCTTCTACTTCTTCTGCTTCTCCCTCCAGACTTCACCTTCTCCTTCTCCTTCTTCTGCTTCTTCTGATTCACCCTCCAGCCTTCACCTTCTAATTCTCCTTCTTCTACTTCTTCTGATTCACCCTCCAGACTTCACCTTCTCCTTCTCCTTCTTCTACTTCTTCTGATTCACCCTCCAGACTTCACCTTCTCCTTCTACTTCTTCTGCTTCTTCTGATTCATCCTCCAGACTTCACCTTCTCTTTCTCCTTCTTCTACTTCTTCTGATTCACCCTCCAGTCTTCACCTTCTCCTTCTCCTTCTTCTGCTTCTTCTGCTTCACCCTCCAGACTTCACCTTCTCCTTCTCCTTCTTCTGCTTCTTCTGCTGCGCCCTCCAGACTTCACCTTCTCCTTCTCCTTCTTCTACTTCTTCTGATTCACCCTCCAGACTTCACCTTCTCCTTCTCCTTCTTCTACTTCTTCTGATTCACCCTCCTGACTTCACCTTCTCCTTCTCCTTCTTCTGCTGCTTCTGCTTCACCCTCCAGACTTCACCTTCTCCTTCTCCTTCTTCTACTTCTTCTGATTCACCCTCCTGACTTCACCTTCTCCTTCTTCTTCTGCTTCTTCTGCTTCACCCTCCTGACTTCACCTTCTCCTTCTCCATCTTCTGCTTCTTCTGCTTCACCCTCCAAACTTCACCTTCTCCTTCTCCTTCTTCTACTTCTTCTGATTCACCCTCCAGAATTCACCTTCTCCTTCTCCTTCTTCTACTTCTTCTGCTTCTCCCTCCAGACTTCACCTTCTCCTTCTCCTTCTTCTGCTTCTTCTGATTCACCCTCCAGACTTCACCTTCTAATTTTCCTTCTTCTACTTCTTCTGATTCACCCTCCAGACTTCACCTTCTCCTTCTCCTTCTTCTGCTTCTTCTTCTTCACCCTCCAGACTTCACCTTCTCCTTCTCCTTCTTCTGCTTCTTCTGCTTCACCCTTCAGACTTCACCTTCTCCTTCCCCTTCTTCTGCTTCTTCTGCTTCACCCTCCTGACTTCACCTTCTCCTTCTCCTTCTTCTACTTCTTCTGATTCACCCTCCAGACTTCACCTTCTTCTTCTCCTTCATCTGCTTCTTCTGCTTCACCCTCCAGACTTCACCTTCTCCTTCTCCTTCTTCTGCTTCTTCTGCTTCACCCTCCAGACTTCACCTTCACCTTCTCCTTCTTCTGCTTCTTCTGCTTCACCCTCCTGACTTCACCTTCTCCTTCTCCTTCTTCTACTTCTTCTGATTCACCCTCCAGACTTCACCTTCTCCTTCCGCTTCTTCTGCTTCTTCTGCTTCACCCTCCAGACTTCACCTTCTCCTTCTCCTTCTTCTGCTTCTTCTGCTGCGCCCTCCAGACTTCACCTTCTCCTTCTCCTTCTTCTGCTTCTTCTGCTTCACCCTCCAGACTTCACCTTCTCCTTCTCCTTCTTCTGCTTCTTCTGATTCACCCTCCAGACTTCACCTTCTCCTTCTCCTTCTTCTGCTTCTTCTGATTCACCCTCCAGACTTCACCTTCTCCTTCTCCATCTTCTACTTCTTCTGATTCACCGTCCAGACTTCACCTTCTCCTTCTCCTTCTTCTACTTCTTCTGATTCACCCTCCAGACTTCACCTTCTCCTTCTCCTTCTTCTGCTTCTTCTGCTTCACCCTCCTGTCTTCACCTTCTCCTTCTCCTTCTTCTACTTCTTCTGATTCACCCTCCAGACTTCATCTTCTCCTTCTCCTTCTTCTGCTTCTTGTGATTCACCCTCCAGACTTCACCTTCTCCTTCTCCTTCTTCTGCTTCTTCTGATTCACCCTCCAGACTTCGCCTTCTCCTTCTCCTTCTTCTACTTCTTCTGATTCACCCTCCAGACTTCAACTTCTCCTTCTTCTACTTCTTCTGATTTACCCTCCAGACTTCACCTTCTCCTTCTCCTTCTTCTGCTTCTGCTGATTCACCCTCCAGACTTCACCTTCTCCTTCTCCTTCTTCTGCTTCTTCTGATTCACCCTCCAGACTTCACCTTCTCTTTCTCCTTCTTCTGCTTCTTCTGATTCACCCTCCTGACTTCACCTTCGCCTTCTCCTTCTTCTGCTTCTTCTGATTCACCCTCCAGACTTCACCTTCTCCTTCTCCTTCTTCCACATCTTCTGATTCACCCTCCAGACTTCACCTTCTCCTTCTACTTCTTCTGCTACTTCTGATTCACCCTCCAGACTTCACCTTCTTCTCCTCCTTCTTCTGCTTCTTCTGATTCACCCTCCAGACTTCACCTTCTCCTTTTCCTTCTTCTGCTTCTTCTGATTCACCCTCCAGGCTTCACCTTCTCCTTCTCCTTCTTCTGCTTCTTCTGCTTCACCCTCCTGACTTCACCTTCTCCTTCTCCTTATCTACTTCATCTGATTCACCCTCCAGACTTCACCTTCTCCTTCTCCTTCTTCTGCTTCTTCTGCTTCACCCTCCAGACTTCACCTTCTCCTTCTCCTTCTTCGGCTTCTTCTGCTTCGCCCTCCAGACTTCACCTTCTCCTTCTCCTTCTTCTGCTTCTTCTGCTTCACCCTCCAGACTTCACCTTCTCCTTCTCCTTCTTCTGCTTCTTCTGCTTCACCCTGCAGACTTCACCTTCTCCTTCTCCTTCTTCTGCTTCTTCTGCTTCACCCTCCAGACTTCACCTTCTCCTTCTCCTTCTTCTGCTTCTTCTGCTGCGCCCTCCAGACTTCACCTTCTCCTTCTCCTTCTTCTGCTTCTTCTGCTTCACCCTCCTGACTTCACCTTCTCCTTCTCCTTCTTCTACTTCTTCTGCTTCACCCCCCTGACTTCACCTTCTTCTTCTCCTTCTTCTGCTTCTTCTGATTCATCCTCCTAACTTCACCTTCTCCTTCTCCTTCTTCTGCTTCTTCTGATTCACCCTCCAGGCTTCACCTTCTCCTTCTCCTTCTTCTGCTTCTTCTGATTCACCCTCCAGACCTCACCTTCTCCTTCTCCTTCTTCTCTTCTTCTGATTCACCCTCCAGACTTCATCTTCTCCTTCTCCTTCTTCTGCTTCATCTGATTCACCCTCCAGACTTCACCTTCTCCTTCTCCTTCTTCTGCTTCTTCTGATTCACCCTCCAGACTTCACCTTCTCCTTCTCCTTCTTCTACTTCTTTGATTCACCCTCCAGACTTCACCTTCTCCTTCTCCTTCTTCTACTTCTTCTGATTCACCCTCCAGTCTTCACCTTCTCCTTCTCCATCTTCTGCTTCTTCTGCTTCACCCTCCAGACTTCACCTTCTCCTTCTCTTTCTTCTGCTTCTTCTGATTCACCCTCCAGACTTTACCTTCTCCTTCTCCTTCTTCTGATTCTTCTGATTCACCCTCCAGACTTCACCTTCTCCTTCTCCTTCTTCTGCTTCTTCTGATTCACCCTCCTGACTTCACCTTCTCCTTCTCCTTCTTCTACTTCTTCTGATTCACCCTCCTGACTTCACCTTCTGCTTCTCCTTCTTCTCCTTCTTCTGCTTCACCCTCCAGACTTCACCTTCTCCTTCTCCTTCTTCTACTTCTTCTGATTCACCCTCCAGACTTCACCTTCTCCTTCTCCTTCTTCTGCTTCTTCTGATTCACCCTCCAGACTTCACCTTCTCCTTCTCCTTCTTCTGCTTCTTCTGATTCACCCTCCAGACTTCACCTTCTCCTTCTCCTTCTTCTGCTTCTTCTGATTCACCCTCCAGACTTCAACTTCTCCTTCTCCTTCTTCTACTTCTTCTGATTCACCCTCCAGACTTCATCTTCTCCTTCTCCTTCTTCTGCTTCTTCTGATTCACCCTCCAGACTTCACCTTCTCCTTCTCCTTCTTCTGCTTCTTCTGATTCACCCTCCAGACTTCACCTTCTCCTTCTCCTTCTTCTACTTCTTCTGATTCACCCTCCAGACTTCACCTTCTCCTTCTCCTTCTTCTACTTCTTCTGATTCACCCTCCAGACTTCACCTTCTCCTTCTCCATCTTCTGCTTCTGCTGATTCACCCTCCAGACTTCACCTTCTCCTTCTCCTTATTCTGCTTCTTCTGATTCACCCTCCAGACTTCACCTTCTCCTTCTCCTTCTTCTACTTCTTCTGATTCACCCTCCAGACTTCACCTTCTCCCTCTCCTTCTTCTGCTTCTTCTGATTCACCCTTCAGACTTCACCTTCTCCTTCTCCTTCTTATGCTTCTTCTGATTCACCCTCCAGACCTCACCTTCTCCTTCTCCTTCTTCTACTTCTTCTGATTCACCCTCCAGACTTCATCTTCTCCTTCTCCTTCTTCTGCTTCTTGTGATTCACCCTCCAGACTTCACCTTCTCCTTCTCCTTCTTCTGCTTCTTCTGATTCACCCTCCAGACTTCGCCTTCTCCTTCTCCTTCTTCTACTTCTTCTGATTCACCCTCCAGACTTCAACTTCTCCTTCTTCTACTTCTTCTGATTTACCCTCCAGACTTCACCTTCTCCTTCTCCTTCTTCTGCTTCTGCTGATTCACCCTCCAGACTTCACCTTCTCCTTCTCCTTCTTCTGCTTCTTCTGATTCACCCTCCAGACTTCACCTTCTCTTTCTCCTTCTTCTGCTTCTTCTGATTCACCCTCCTGACTTCACCTTCGCCTTCTCCTTCTTCTGCTTCTTCTGATTCACCCTCCAGACTTCACCTTCTCCTTCTCCTTCTTCCACATCTTCTGATTCACCCTCCAGACTTCACCTTCTCCTTCTACTTCTTCTGCTACTTCTGATTCACCCTCCAGACTTCACCTTCTTCTCCTCCTTCTTCTGCTTCTTCTGATTCACCCTCCAGACTTCACCTTCTCCTTTTCCTTCTTCTGCTTCTTCTGATTCACCCTCCAGGCTTCACCTTCTCCTTCTCCTTCTTCTGCTTCTTCTGATTCACCCTCCAGACTTCACCTTCTCCTTCTCCTTCTTCTACTTCTTCTGATTCACCGTCCAGACTTCACCTTCTCCTTCTCCTTCTCCTGCTTCTTCTGATTCACCCTCCAGACTTCACCTTCTCCTTCTCCTTCGTCTACTTCTTCTGATTCACCCTCCAGACTTCACCTTCTCCTTCTCCTTCTTCTGCTTCTTCTGATTCACCCTCCAGACTTCACCTTCTCCTTCTCCTAATTCTACTTCTTCTGATTCACCCTCCAGACTTCACCTTCTCCTTCTTCTACTTCTTCTGATTCACCCTCCAGACTTTACCTTCTCCTTCTCCTTCTTCTGATTCTTCAGATTCACCCTCCTGACTTCACCTTCTCCTTCTCCTTCTTCTACTTCTTCTACTTCACCCTCCAGACTTCACCTTCTCCTTCTCCTTCTTCTACTTCTTCTGATTCACCCTCCAGACTTCACCTTCTCCTTCTCCTTCTTCTGCTTCTTCTGATTCACCCTCCAGACTTCACCGTCTCTTTCTCCTTCTTCTGCTTCTTCTGATTCACCCTCCTGACTTCACCTTCTCCTTCTCCTTCTTCTGCTTCTTCTGATTCACCCTCCAGACTTCACCTTCTCCTTCTCCTTCTTCTACTTCTTCTGATTCACCCTCCAGACTTCACCTTCTCCTTCTCCTTCTTCTGCTTCTTCTGATTCACCCTCCAGACTTCACCTTCTCCTTCTCCTTCTTCTACTTCTTCTGATTCACCCTCCAGACTAAACCTTCTCCTTCTCCTTCTTCTACTTGTTCTGATTCACCCTCCAGACTTCACCTTCTCCTTCTCCTTCTTCTACTTCTTCTGCTTCTCCCTCCAGACTTCACCTTCTCCTTCTCCTTCTTCTGCTTCTTCTGATTCACCCTCCAGACTTCACCTTCTAAATCTCCTTCTTCTAGTTCTTCTGATTCACCCTCCAGACTTCACCTTCTCCTTCTCCTTCTTCTACTTCTTCTGATTCACCCTCCTGACTTCGCCTTCTCCTTCTCCTTCTTCTGCTTCTTCTGCTTCACCCTCCAGACTTCACCTTCTCCTTCTCCTTCTTCTGCTTCTTCTGCTTCTCCCTCCAGACCTCACCTTCTCCTTCTCCTTCTTCTGCTTCTTCTGCTTCACCCTCCTGACTTCACCTTCTCCTTCTCCTTCTTCTACTTCTTCTGATTCACCCTCCAGACTTCACCTTCTCCTTCTCCTTCTTCTGCTTCTTCTGCTTCACCCTCCAGACTTCACCATCTCCTTCGCCTTCTTCTGCTTCTTCTGCTTGGCCCTCCACACTTCACCTTCTCCTTCTCCTTCTTCTGCTTCTTCTGCTTCATCCTCCAGACTTCACCTTCTCCTTCCCCTTCTTCTGCTTCTTCTGCTTCACCCTCCTGACTTCACCTTCTCTTTCTCCTTCTTCTACTTCTTCTGATTCACCCTCCAGACTTCACCTTCTCCTTCTCCTTCTTCTGCTTCTTCTGCTTCACCCTCCAGACTTCACCTTCTCCTTCTCCTTCTTCTGCTTCTTCTGCTGCGCCCTCCAGACTTCACCTTCTCCTTCTCCTTCTTCTGCTTCTTCTGCTGCGCCCTCCAGACTTCACCTTCTCCTTCTCCTTCTTCTACTTCTTCTGCTTCACCCCCCTGACTTCACCTTCTCCTTCTCCTTCTTCTGCTTCTTCTGATTCACCATCCTAACTTCAATTTCTCCTTCTCCTTCTTCTGCTTCTTCTGATTCACCCTCCTGACTTCACCTTCTCCTTCTCCTTCTTCTGCTTCTTCTGATTCACCCTCCAGACTTCACCTTCTCCTTCTCCTTCTTCTGCTTCTTCCGATTCACCCTCCAGACTTTACCTTCTCCTTCTCCTTCTTCTGCTTCTTCTGATTCACCCTCCAGACCTCACCTTCTCCTTCTCCTTCTTCTACTTCTTCTGATTCACCCTCCAGTCTTCATCTTCTCCTTCTCCTTCTACTGCTTCTTCTGATTCACCCTCCAGACTTCACCTTCTCCTTCTCCTTCTTCTGCTTCTTCTGATTCACCCTCCAGACTTCACCTTCTCCTTCTCCTTCTTCTACTTCTTCTGATTCACCCTCCAGACTTCACCTTCTCCTTCTCCTTCTTCTACTTCTTCTGATTCACCCTCCAGACTTCACCTTCTCCTTCTTCTGCTTCTTCTGATTCACCCTCCTGACTTCACCTTCTCTTTCTCCTTCTTCTCCTTCTTCTGATTCACCATCCTGACTTCACCTTCTCCTTCTCCTTCTTCTACTTCTTCTGCCTCACCCTCCAGACTTCACCTTCTCCTTCTCCTTCTTCTACTTCTTCTGATTCACCCTCCAGACTTCACCTTCTCCTTCTCCTTCTTCTGCTTATTCTGATTCACCCTCCAGACTTCACCTTCTCCTTCTCCTTCTTCTGCTTCTTCTGATTCACCCTCCAGACTTCACCTTCTCCTTCTCCTTCTTCTACTTCTTCTGATTCACCCTCCAGACTTCATCTTCTCCTTCTCCTTCTTCTGCTTCTTCTGATTCACCCTCCAGACTTCACCTTCCCCTTCTCCTTCTTCTGCTTCTTCTGATTCACCCTCCAGACTTCACCTTCTCCTTCTCCTTCTTCTACTTCTTCTGATTCACCCTCCAGACTTCACCTTCTCCTTCTCCTTCTTCTACTTCTTCTGATTCACCCTCCAGACTTCACCTTCTCCTTCTCCTTCTTCTGCTTCTTCTGATTCACCCTCCAGACTTCACATTCTCCTTCTCCTTCTTCTGCTACTTCTGATTCACCCTCCAGACTTCATCTTCTCCTTCTCCTTCTTCTACTTCTTCTGATTCACCCTCCAGACTTCACCTTCTCCTTCTCCTTCTTCTACTTCTTCTGCTTCTCCCTCCAGACTTCACCTTCTCCTTCTCCTTCTTCTGCTTCTTCTGATTCACCCTCCAGCCTTCACCTTCTAATTCTCCTTCTTCTACTTCTTCTGATTCACCCTCCAGACTTCACCTTCTCCTTCTCCTTCTTCTACTTCTTCTGATTCACCCTCCAGACTTCACCTTCTCCTTCTACTTCTTCTGCTTCTTCTGATTCATCCTCCAGACTTCACCTTCTCTTTCTCCTTCTTCTACTTCTTCTGATTCACCCTCCAGTCTTCACCTTCTCCTTCTCCTTCTTCTGCTTCTTCTGCTTCACCCTCCAGACTTCACCTTCTCCTTCTCCTTCTTCTGCTTCTTCTGCTGCGCCCTCCAGACTTCACCTTCTCCTTCTCCTTCTTCTACTTCTTCTGATTCACCCTCCAGACTTCACCTTCTCCTTCTCCTTCTTCTACTTCTTCTGATTCACCCTCCTGACTTCACCTTCTCCTTCTCCTTCTTCTGCTGCTTCTGCTTCACCCTCCAGACTTCACCTTCTCCTTCTCCTTCTTCTACTTCTTCTGATTCACCCTCCTGACTTCACCTTCTCCTTCTTCTTCTGCTTCTTCTGCTTCACCCTCCTGACTTCACCTTCTCCTTCTCCATCTTCTGCTTCTTCTGCTTCACCCTCCAAACTTCACCTTCTCCTTCTCCTTCTTCTACTTCTTCTGATTCACCCTCCAGAATTCACCTTCTCCTTCTCCTTCTTCTACTTCTTCTGCTTCTCCCTCCAGACTTCACCTTCTCCTTCTCCTTCTTCTGCTTCTTCTGATTCACCCTCCAGACTTCACCTTCTAATTTTCCTTCTTCTACTTCTTCTGATTCACCCTCCAGACTTCACCTTCTCCTTCTCCTTCTTCTGCTTCTTCTTCTTCACCCTCCAGACTTCACCTTCTCCTTCTCCTTCTTCTGCTTCTTCTGCTTCACCCTTCAGACTTCACCTTCTCCTTCCCCTTCTTCTGCTTCTTCTGCTTCACCCTCCTGACTTCACCTTCTCCTTCTCCTTCTTCTACTTCTTCTGATTCACCCTCCAGACTTCACCTTCTTCTTCTCCTTCATCTGCTTCTTCTGCTTCACCCTCCAGACTTCACCTTCTCCTTCTCCTTCTTCTGCTTCTTCTGCTTCACCCTCCAGACTTCACCTTCACCTTCTCCTTCTTCTGCTTCTTCTGCTTCACCCTCCTGACTTCACCTTCTCCTTCTCCTTCTTCTACTTCTTCTGATTCACCCTCCAGACTTCACCTTCTCCTTCCGCTTCTTCTGCTTCTTCTGCTTCACCCTCCAGACTTCACCTTCTCCTTCTCCTTCTTCTGCTTCTTCTGCTGCGCCCTCCAGACTTCACCTTCTCCTTCTCCTTCTTCTGCTTCTTCTGCTTCACCCTCCAGACTTCACCTTCTCCTTCTCCTTCTTCTGCTTCTTCTGATTCACCCTCCAGACTTCACCTTCTCCTTCTCCTTCTTCTGCTTCTTCTGATTCACCCTCCAGACTTCACCTTCTCCTTCTCCATCTTCTACTTCTTCTGATTCACCGTCCAGACTTCACCTTCTCCTTCTCCTTCTTCTACTTCTTCTGATTCACCCTCCAGACTTCACCTTCTCCTTCTCCTTCTTCTGCTTCTTCTGCTTCACCCTCCTGTCTTCACCTTCTCCTTCTCCTTCTTCTACTTCTTCTAATTCACCCTCCAGACTTCACCTTCTCCTTCTCCTTCTTCTGCTTCTTCTGCTTCACCCTCCAGACTTCACCTTCTCCTTCTCCTTCTTCTGCTTCTTGTGCTTCACCCTCCAGACTTCACCTTCTCCTTCTCCTTCTTCTGCTTCTTCTGCTTCACACTCCAGACTTCACCTTCTCCTTCTCCTTCTTCTGCTTCTTCTGCTTCACCCTCCTGACTTCACCTTCTCCTTCTCCTTCTTCTGATTCTTCTGATTCACCCTCCAGACTTCACCTTCTCCTTCTCCTTCTTCTGCTTCTTCTGATTCACCCTCCTGACTTCACCTTCTCCTTCTCATTCTTCTACTTCTTCTGATTCACCCTCCAGACCTCATCTTCTCCTTCTCCTTCTTCTGCTTCTTCTGATTCACCCTCCAGACTTCACCTTCTCCTTCTCCTTCTTCTACTTCTTCTGATTCACCCTCCAGACTTCATCTTCTCCTTCTCCTTCTTCTGCTTCTTCTGATTCACCCTCCAGACTTCACCTTCCCCTTCTCCTTCTTCTGCTTCTTCTGATTCACCCTCCAGACTTCACCTTCTCCTTCTCCTTCTTCTACTTCTTCTGATTCACCCTCCAGACTTCACCTTCTCCTTCTCCTTCTTCTACTTCTTCTGATTCACCCTCCAGACTTCACCTTCTCCTTCTCCTTCTTCTGCTTCTTCTGATTCACCCTCCAGACTTCACATTCTCCTTCTCCTTCTTCTGCTACTTCTGATTCACCCTCCAGACTTCATCTTCTCCTTCTCCTTCTTCTACTTCTTCTGATTCACCCTCCAGACTTCACCTTCTCCTTCTCCTTCTTCTACTTCTTCTGCTTCTCCCTCCAGACTTCACCTTCTCCTTCTCCTTCTTCTGCTTCTTCTGATTCACCCTCCAGCCTTCACCTTCTAATTCTCCTTCTTCTACTTCTTCTGATTCACCCTCCAGACTTCACCTTCTCCTTCTCCTTCTTCTACTTCTTCTGATTCACCCTCCAGACTTCACCTTCTCCTTCTACTTCTTCTGCTTCTTCTGATTCACCCTCCAGACTTCACCTTCTCTTTCTCCTTCTTCTACTTCTTCTGATTCACCCTCCAGTCTTCACCTTCTCCTTCTCCTTCTTCTGCTTCTTCTGCTTCACCCTCCAGACTTCACCTTCTCCTTCTCCTTCTTCTGCTTCTTCTGCTGCGCCCTCCAGACTTCACCTTCTCCTTCTCCTTCTTTTACTTCTTCTGATTCACCCTCCAGACTTCACCTTCTCCTTCTCCTTCTTCTACTTCTTCTGATTCACCCTCCTGACTTCACCTTCTCCTTCTCCTTCTTCTGCTGCTTCTGCTTCACCCTCCAGACTTCACCTTCTCCTTCTCCTTCTTCTACTTCTTCTGATTCACCCTCCTGACTTCACCTTCTCCTTCTTCTTCTGCTTCTTCTGCTTCACCCTCCAGACTTCACCTTCTCCTTCTCCATCTTCTGCTTCTTCTGCTTCACCCTCCAAACTTCACCTTCTCCTTCTCCTTCTTCTACTTCTTCTGATTCACCCTCCAGAATTCACCTTCTCCTTCTCCTTCTTCTACTTCTTCTGCTTCTCCCTCCAGACTTCACCTTCTCCTTCTCCTTCTTCTGCTTCTTCTGATTCACCCTCCAGACTTCACCTTCTAATTTTCCTTCTTCTACTTCTTCTGATTCACCCTCCAGACTTCACCTTCTCCTTCTCCTTCTTCTGCTTCTTCTTCTTCACCCTCCAGACTTCACCTTCTCCTTCTCCTTCTTCTGCTTCTTCTGCTTCACCCTCCAGACTTCACCTTCTCCTTCCCCTTCTTCTGCTTCTTCTGCTTCACCCTCCTGACTTCACCTTCTCCTTCTCCTTCTTCTACTTCTTCTGATTCACCCTCCAGACTTCACCTTCTTCTTCTCCTTCATCTGCTTCTTCTGCTTCACCCTCCAGACTTCACCTTCTCCTTCTCCTTCTTCTGCTTCTTCTGCTTCACCCTCCAGACTTCACCTTCACCTTCTCCTTCTTCTGCTTCTTCTGCTTCACCCTCCTGACTTCACCTTCTCCTTCTCCTTCTTCTACTTCTTCTGATTCACCCTCCAGACTTCACCTTCTCCTTCCGCTTCTTCTGCTTCTTCTGCTTCACCCTCCAGACTTCACCTTCTCCTTCTCCTTCTTCTGCTTCTTCTGCTGCACCCTCCAGACTTCACCTTCTCCTTCTCCTTCTTCTGCTTCTTCTGCTTCACCCTCCAGACTTCACCTT
Organism: Somniosus microcephalus; assembly: GCF_052327205.1. Taxonomy (NCBI): domain Eukaryota; kingdom Metazoa; phylum Chordata; class Chondrichthyes; order Squaliformes; family Somniosidae; genus Somniosus; species Somniosus microcephalus. The sequence goes on from NW_028225500.1 coordinate 19,352, forward strand.
CTCCTTCTCCTTCTTCTGCTTCTTCTGATTCACCCTCCAGACTTCACCTTCTCCTTCTCCTTCTTCTGCTTCTTCTGATTCACCCTCCAGACTTCACCTTCTCCTTCTCCTTTTCTGCTTCTTCTGATTCACGCTCCAGACTTCACCTTCTCCTTCTAATCCTTCTCCTTCTTCTGATTCACCCTCCAGACTTCACCTTCTCCTTCTACTCCTTCTCCTTCTTCTGATTCACCCTCCAGACTTCACCTTCTCCTTCTCCTTCTTCTGCTTCTTCTCATTTACCCTCCAGACTTCACCTTCTCCTTCTCCTTCTTCTGCTTCTTCTGATTCACCCTCCAGACTTCACCTTCTCCTTCTCCTTCTTCTGCTTCTTCTGATTCACCCTCCAGACTTCACCTTCTCCTTCTCCTTTTTCTACTTCTTCTGATTCACCCTCCAGACTTCACCTTCTCCTTCTCCTTCTCCTGCTTCTTCTGATTTACCCTCCAGACTTCACCTTCTCCTTCTCCTTCTTCTGCTTCTTCTGATTCACCCTCCAGACTTCACCTTCTCCTTCTACTTCTTCTGCTTCTTCTGATTCACCCTCCAGACTTCACCTTCTCTTTCTCCTTCTTCTACTTCTTCTGATTCACCCTCCAGTCTTCACCTTCTCCTTCTCCTTCTTCTGCTTCTTCTGCTTCACCCTCCAGACTTCACCTTCTCCTTCTCCTTCTTCTGCTTCTTCTGCTGCGCCCTCCAGACTTCACCTTCTCCTTCTCCTTCTTCTACTTCTTCTGATTCACCCTCCAGACTTCACCTTCTCCTTCTCCTTCTTCTACTTCTTCTGATTCACCCTCCTGACTTCACCTTCTCCTTCTCCTTCTTCTGCTGCTTCTGCTTCACCCTCCAGACTTCACCTTCTCCTTCTCCTTCTTCTACTTCTTCTGATTCACCCTCCTGACTTCACCTTCTCCTTCTTCTTCTGCTTCTTCTGCTTCACCCTCCAGACTTCACCTTCTCCTTCTCCATCTTCTGCTTCTTCTGCTTCACCCTCCAAACTTCACCTTCTCCTTCTCCTTCTTCTACTTCTTCTGATTCACCCTCCAGAATTCACCTTCTCCTTCTCCTTCTTCTACTTCTTCTGCTTCTCCCTCCAGACTTCACCTTCTCCTTCTCCTTCTTCTGCTTCTTCTGATTCACCCTCCAGACTTCACCTTCTAATTTTCCTTCTTCTACTTCTTCTGATTCACCCTCCAGACTTCACCTTCTCCTTCTCCTTCTTCTGCTTCTTCTTCTTCACCCTCCAGACTTCACCTTCTCCTTCTCCTTCTTCTGCTTCTTCTGCTTCACCCTCCAGACTTCACCTTCTCCTTCCCCTTCTTCTGCTTCTTCTGCTTCACCCTCCTGACTTCACCTTCTCCTTCTCCTTCTTCTACTTCTTCTGATTCACCCTCCAGACTTCACCTTCTTCTTCTCCTTCATCTGCTTCTTCTGCTTCACCCTCCAGACTTCACCTTCTCCTTCTCCTTCTTCTGCTTCTTCTGCTTCACCCTCCAGACTTCACCTTCACCTTCTCCTTCTTCTGCTTCTTCTGCTTCACCCTCCTGACTTCACCTTCTCCTTCTCCTTCTTCTACTTCTTCTGATTCACCCTCCAGACGTCACCTTCTCCTTCCGCTTCTTCTGCTTCTTCTGCTTCACCCTCCAGACTTCACCTTCTCCTTCTCCTTCTTCTGCTTCTTCTGCTGCGCCCTCCAGACTTCACCTTCTCCTTCTCCTTCTTCTGCTTCTTCTGCTTCACCCTCCAGACTTCACCTTCTCCTTCTCCTTCTTCTGCTTCTTCTGATTCACCCTCCAGACTTCACCTTCTCCTTCTCCTTCTTCTGCTTCTTCTGATTCACCCTCCAGACTTCACCTTCTCCTTCTCCTTTTCTGCTTCTTCTGATTCACGCTCCAGACTTCACCTTCTCCTTCTAATCCTTCTCCTTCTTCTGATTCACCCTCCAGACTTCACCTTCTCCTTCTACTCCTTCTCCTTCTTCTGATTCACCCTCCAGACTTCACCTTCTCCTTCTCCTTCTTCTGCTTCTTCTCATTTACCCTCCAGACTTCACCTTCTCCTTCTCCTTCTTCTGCTTCTTCTGATTCACCCTCCAGACTTCACCTTCTCCTTCTCCTTCTTCTGCTTCTTCTGATTCACCCTCCAGACTTCACCTTCTCCTTCTCCTTTTTCTACTTCTTCTGATTCACCCTCCAGACTTCACCTTCTCCTTCTCCTTCTCCTGCTTCTTCTGATTTACCCTCCAGACTTCACCTTCTCCTTCTCCTTCTTCTGCTTCTTCTGATTCACCCTCCAGACTTCACCTTCTCATTCTCCTTCTTCTGCTTCTTCTGATTCACCCTTCAGACTTCACCTTCTCCTTCTCCTTCTTCTGCTTCTTCTGATTCACCCTCCAGACCTCACCTTCTCCTTCTCCTTCTTCGACTTCTTCTGATTCACCCTCCAGACTTCATCTTCTCCTTCTCCTTCTTCTGCTTCTTCTGATTCACCCTCCAGACTTCACCTTCTCCTTCTCCTTCTTCTGCTTCTTCTGATTCACCCTCCAGACTTCGCCTTCTCCTTCTCCTTCTTCTACTTCTTCTGATTCTCCCTCCAGACTTCAACTTCTCCTTCTCATTCTTCTACTTCTTCTGATTCACCCTCCAGTCTTCACCTTCTCCTTCTCCTTCTTCTGCTTCTTCTGATTCACCCTCCAGACTTCACCTTCTCCTTCTCCTTCTTCTGCTTCTTCTGATTCACCCTCCTGACTTCACCTTCTCCTTCTCCTTCTTCTGCTTCTTCTGATTCACCCTCCAGACTTCACCTTCTACTTCTCCTTCTTCTACTTCTTCTGATTCACCCTCCAGACTTCACCTTCTCCTTCTACTTCTTCTGCTTCTTCTGATTCACCCTCCAGACTTCACCTTCTCCTTCTACTTCTTCTGCTTCTTCTGATTCACCCTCCAGACTTCACCTTCTCCTTCTCCTTCTTCTGCTTCTTCTGATTCACCCTCCAGACTTCACCTTTTCCTTCTCCTTCTTCTGCTTCTTCTAATTCACCCTCCAGACTTCACCTTCTCCTTCTCCTTTTTCTGCTTCTTCTGATTCACCCTCCAGACTTCACCTTCTCCTTCTCCTTCTTCTGCTTCTCCTGATTCACTCTCCAGACTTCACCTTCTCCTTCTCCTTCTTCTGCTTCTTCCGATTCACCCTCCAGACTTCACCTTCTCCTTCTCCTTCGTCTACTTCTTCTGATTCACCCTCCAGACTACACCTTCTCCTTCTCCTTCTTCTACTTCTTCTGATTCACCCTCCAGACTTCACCTTCTCCTTCTCCTTCTTCTGCTTCTTCTGATTCACCCTCCAGACTTCACCTTCTCCTTCTCCTTCTTCTACTTCTTCTGATTCACCCTCCAGACTTCACCTTCTCCTTCTCCTTCTTCTACTTCTTCTGATTCACCCTCCAGACTTCACCTTCTCCTTCTCCTTCTTCTACTTCTTCTGCTTCTCCCTCCAGACTACACCTTCTCCTTCTCCTTCTTCTGCTTCTTCTGATTCACCCTCCAGACTTCACCTTCTAATTCTCCTTCTTCTACTTCTTCTGATTCACCCTCCAGACTTCACCTTCTCCTTCTCCTTCTTCTACTTCTTCTGATTCACCCTCCAGACTTCACCTTCTCCTTCCCCTTCTTCTACTTCTTCTGCTTCTCCCTCCAGACTTCACCTTCTCCTTCTCCTTCTTCTGCTTCTTCTGATTCACCCTCCAGACTTCACCTTCTAATTTTCCTTCTTCTACTTCTTCTGATTCACCCTCCAGACTTCACCTTCTCCTTCTCCTTCTTCTGCTTCTTCTTCTTCACCCTCCAGACTTCACCTTCTCCTTCTCCTTCTTCTGCTTCTTCTGCTTCACCCTCCAGACTTCACCTTCTCCTTCTCCTTCTTCTGCTTCTTCTGCTTCACCCTCCTGACTTCACCTTCTCCTTCTCCTTCTTCTGCTTCTTCTGATTCACCCTTCAGACTTCACCTTCTCCTTCTCCTTCTTCTGCTTCTTCTGATTCACCCTCCAGACCTCACCTTCTCCTTCTCCTTCTTCTACTTCTTCTGATTCACCCTCCAAACTTCATCTTCTCCTTCTCCTTCTTCTGCTTCTGCTGATTCACCCTCCAGACTTCACCTTCTCCTTCTCCTTCTTCTGCTTCTTCTGATTCACCCTCCAGACTTCGCCTTCTCCTTCTGCTTCTTCTACTTCTTCTGATTCACCCTCCAGACTTCAACTTCTCCTTCTCCTTCTTCTACTTCTTCTGATTCACTCTCCAGACTTCACCTTCTCCTTCTCCTTCTTTTGCTTCTTCCGATTCACCCTCCAGACTTCACCTTCTCCTTCTCCTTCGTCTACTTCTTCTGATTCACCCTCCAGACTACACCTTCTCCTTCTCCTTCTTCTACTTCCTCTGATTCACCCTCCAGACTTCACCTTCTCCTTCTCCTTCTTCTGCTTCTTCTGATTCACCCTCCAGACTTCACCTTCTCCTTCTGCTTCTTCTACTTCTTCTGAATCACCCTCCAGTCTTCACCTTCTCCTTCTCCTTCTTCTACTTCTTCTGATTCACCCTCCAGACTTCACCTTCTCCTTCTCCTTCTTCTACTTCTTCTGCTTCTCCCTCCAGACTTCACCTTCTCCTTCTCCTTCTTCTGCTTCTTCTGATTCACCCTCCAGACTTCACCTTCTCCTTCTCCTTCTTCTGCTTCTTCTGATTCACCCTCCAGACTTCACCTTCTAATTTTCCTTCTTCTACTTCTTCTGATTCACCCTCCAGACTTCACCTTCTCCTTCTCCTTCTTCTGCTTCTTCTTCTTCACCCTCCAGACTTCACCTTCTCCTTCTCCTTCTTCTGCTTCTTCTGCTTCACCCTCCAGACTTCACCTTCTCCTTCTCCTTCTTCTGCTTCTTCTGCTTCACCCTCCTGACTTCAACTTCTCCTTCTCCTTCTTCTGCTTCTTCTGATTCACCCTTCAGACTTCACCTTCTCCTTCTCCTTCTTCTGCTTCTTCTGATTCACCCTCCAGACCTCACCTTCTCCTTCTCCTTCTTCTACTTCTTCTGATTCACCCTCCAGACTTCATCTTCTCCTTCTCCTTCTTCTGCTTCTTCTGATTCACCCTCCAGACTTCACCTTCTCCTTCTCCTTCTTCTGCTTCTTCTGATTCACCCTCCACACTTCGCCTTCTCCTTCTCCTTCTTCTACTTCTTCTGATTCACCCTCCAGACTTCAACTTCTCCTTCTCCTTCTTCTACTTCTTCTGATTCACCTTCCAGTCTTCACCTTCTCCTTCTCCTTCTTCTGCTTCTTCTGATTCACCCTCCAGACTTCACCTTCTCCTTCTCCTTCTTCTGCTTCTTCTGATTCACCCTCCTGACTTCACCTTCTCCTTCTCCTTCTTCTGCTTCTTTTGATTCACCCTCCAGACTTCACCTTCTCCTTCTCCTTCTTCTACTTCTTCTGATTCACCCTCCAGACTTCACCTTCTCCTTCTACTTCTTCTGCTTCTTCTGATTCACCCTCCAGACTTCACCTTCTCCTTCTCCTTCTTCTGCTTCTTCTGATTCACCCTCCAGTCTTCACCTTTTCCTTCTCCTTCTTCTGCTTCTTCTGATTCACCCTCCAGACTTCACCTTCTCCTTCTCCTTCTTCTGCTTCTTCTGATTCACCCTCCAGACTTCACCTTCTCCTTCTCCTTCTTCTGCTTCTCCTGATTCACTCTCCAGACTTCACCTTCTCCTTCTCCTTCTTCTGCTTCTTCCGATTCACCCTCCAGACTTCACCTTCTCCTTCTCTTTCGTCTACTTCTTCTGATTCACCCTCCAGACTACACCTTCTCCTTCTCCTTCTTCTACTTCTTCTGATTCACCCTCCAGACTTCACCTTCTCCTTCTCCTTCTTCTGCTTCTTCTGATTCACCCTCCAGACTTCACCTTCTCCTTCTCCTTCTTCTACTTCTTCTGATTCACCCTCCAGACTTCACCTTCTCCTTCTCCTTCTTCTACTTCTTCTGATTCACCCTCCAGACTTCACCTTCTCCTTCTCCTTCTTCTACTTCTTCTGCTTTTCCCTCCAGACTTCACCTTCTCCTTCTCCTTCTTCTGCTTCTTCTGATTCACCCTCCAGACTTCACCTTCTAATTCTCCTTCTTCTACTTCTTCTGATTCACCCTCCAGACTTCACCTTCTCCTTCTCCTTCTTCTACTTCTTCTGATTCACCCTCCAGACTTCATCTTCTCCTTCTCCTTCTTCTGCTTCTTCTGATTCACTTTCCAGACTTCACCTTCTCCTTCTCCTGCTTCTGCTTCTTCTGATTCACCCTCCAGACTTCGCCATCTCCTTCTCCTTCTTCTACTTCTTCTGATTCACCCTCCAGACTTCAACTTCTCCTTCTCCTTCTTCAACTTCTTCTGATTCACCTTCCAGTCTTCACCTTCTCCTTCTTCTTCTTCTGCTTCTTCTGATTCACCCTCCAGACTTCACCTTCTCCTTCTCCTTCTTCTGCTTCTTCTGATTCACCCTCCTGACTTCACCTTCTCCTTCTCCTTCTTCTGCTTCTTTTGATTCACCCTCCAGACTTCACCTTCTCCTTCTCCTTCTTCTACTTCTTCTGATGCACCCTCCAGAATTCACCTTCTCCTTCTACTTCTTCTGCTTCTTCTGATTCACCCTCCAGACTTCACCTTCTCCTTCTCCTTCTTCTGCTTCTTCTGATTCACCCTCCAGACTTCACCTTTTCCTTCTCCTTCTTCTGCTTCTTCTGATTCACCCTCCAGACTTCACCTTCTCCTTCTCCTTCTTCTGCTTCTTCTGATTCACCCTCCAGACTTCACCTTCTCCTTCTCCTTCTTCTGCTTCTCCTGATTCACTCTCCAGACTTCACCTTCTCCTTCTCCTTCTTCTGCTTCTTCCGATTCACCCTCCAGACTTCACCTTCTCCTTCTCCTTCGTCTACTTCTTCTGATTCACCCTCCAAACTACACCTTCTCCTTCTCCTTCTTCTACTTCTTCTGATTCACCCTCCAGACTTCACCTTCTCCTTCTCCTTCTTCTGCTTCTTCTGATTCACCCTCCAGACTTCACCTTCTCCTTCTTCTACTTCTTCTGATTCACCCTCCAGACTTCACCTTCTCCTTCTCCTTCTTCTACTTCTTCTGATTCACCCTCCAGGCTTCATCTTCTCCTTCTCCTTCTTCTACTTCTTCTGCTTCTCCCTCCAGACTTCACCTTCTCCTTCTCCTTCTTCTGCTTCTTCTGATTCACCCTCCAGACTTCATCTTCTCCTTCTCCTTCTTCTGCTTCTTCTGATTCACCCTCCAGACTTCACCTTCTCCTTCTCCTTCTTCTGCTTCTTCTGATTCACCCTCCAGACTTCGCCTTCTCCTTCTCCTTCTTCTACTTCTTCTGATTCACCCTCCAGTCTTCACCTTCTCCTTCTCCTTCTTCTGCTTCTTCTGATTCACCCTCCAGACTTCACCTTCTCCTTCTCCTTCTTCTGCTTCTTCTGATTCACCCTCCTGACTTCACCTTCTCCTTCTCCTTCTTCTGCTTCTTCTGATTCACCCTCCAGACTTCACCTTCTACTTCTCCTTCTTCTACTTCTTCTGATTCACCCTCCAGACTTCACCTTCTCCTTCTACTTCTTCTGCTTCTTCTGATTCACCCTCCAGACTTCACCTTCTCCTTCTCCTCCTTCTGATTCACCCTCCAGACTTCACCTTCTCCTTCTCCTTCTTCTGCTTCTTCTGATTCACCCTCCAGACTTCACCTTCTCCTTCTCCTTCTTCTGCTTCTTCTGTTTCACCCTCCAGACTTCACCTTCTCCTTCTCCTTCTTCTGCTTCTTCTGATTCACCCTCCAGACTTCACCTTCTCCTTCTCCTTCTTCTGTTTCTTCTGATTCACCCTCCAGACTTCACCTTCTCCTTCTCCTTTGTCTACTTCTTCTGATTCACCCTCCAGACTACACCTTCTCCTTCTCCTTCTTCTGCTTCTTCTGATTCACCCTCCAGACTTCACCTTCTCCTTCTCCTTCTTCTACTTCTTCTGATTCACCCTCCAGACTTCACCTTCTCCTTCTCCTTCTTCTACTTCTTCTGATTCACCCTCCAGACTTCACCTTCTCCTTCTCCTTCTTCTACTTCTTCTGCTTCTCCCTCCAGACTTCACCTTCTCCTTCTCCTTCTTCTGCTTCTTCTGATTCAACCTCCAGACTTCACCTTCTAATTCTCCTTCTTCTACTTCTTCTGATTCACCCTCCAGACTTCAACTTCTCCTTCTCCTTCTTCTACTTCTTCTGATTCACCCTCCAGACTTCACCTTCTCCTTCTCCTTCTTCTACTTCTTCTGATTCACCCTCCTGACTTCACCTTCTCCTTCTCCTTCTTCTGCTTCTACTGCTTCACCCTCCAGACTTCACCTTCTCCTTCTCCTTCTTCTGCTTCTTCTGCTTCACCCTCCTGACTTCACCTTCTCCTTCTCCTTCTTCTCCTTCTTCTGATTCACCCTCCAGACTTCACCTTCTCCTTCCCCTTCTTCTGCTTCTTCTGCTTCACCCTCCAGACTTCACCTTCTCCTTCTCCTTCTTCTGCTTCTTCTGCTGCGCCCTCCAGACTTCACCTTCTCATTCTCCTTCTTCTGCTTCTTCTGCTTCACCCTCCTGACTTCACCTTCTCCTTCTCCTTCTTCTACTTCTTCTGCTTCACCCCCCTGACTTCACCTTCTCCTTCTCCTTCTTCTGCTTCTTCTGATTCACCCTCCTAACATCACCTTCTCCTTCTCCTTCTTCTGCTTCTTCTGATTCACCCTCCTGACTTCACCTTCTTCTTCTCCTTCTTCTGCTTCTTCTGATTCACCCTCCAGACTTCACCTTCTCCTTCTCCTTCTTCTGCTTCTTCCGATTCACCCTCCAGACTTCACCTTCTCCTTCTCCTTCTTCTGCTTCTTCTGATTCACTCTCCAGACCTCACCTTCTCCTTCTCCTGCTTCTACTTCTTCTGATTCACCCTCCAGACTTCATCTTCTCCTTCTCCTTCTTCTGCTTCTTCTGATTCACCCTCCAGACTTCACCTTCTCCTTCTCCTTCTTCTGCTTCTTCTGATTCAACCTCCAGACTTCACCTTCTCCTTCTCCTTCTTCTACTTCTTCTGATTCACCCTCCAGACTTCACCTTCTCCTTCTCCTTCTTCTACTTCTTCTGATTCACCCTCCAGTCTTCACCTTCTCGCTCTCCTTCTTCTGCTTCTTCTGCTTCACCCTCCAGACTTCACCTTCTCCTTCTCTTTCTTCTGCTTCTTCTGATTCACCCTCCAGACCTCACCTTCTCCATCTCCTTCTTCTACTTCTTCTGATTCACCCTCCAGACTTCATCTTCTCCTTCTCCTTCTTCTGCTTCTTCTGATTCACCCTCCAGACTTCACCTTCTCCTTCTCCTTCTTCTGCTTCTTCTGATTCACCCTCCAGACTTCACCTTCTCCTCCTCCTTCTTCTACTTCTTCTGATTCACCCTCCAGACTTCACCTTCTCCTTCTCCTTCTTCTACTTCTTCTGATTCACCCTCCAGTCTTCACCTTCTCGTTCTCCTTCTTCTGCATCTTCTGCTTCACCCTCCAGACTTCACCTTCTCCTTCTCTTTCTTCTGCTTCTTCTGATTCACCCTCCAGACTTCACCTTCTCCTTCTCCTTCTTCTGATTCTTCTGATTCACCCTCCAGACTTCACCTTCTCCTTCTCCTTCTTCTGCTTCTTCTGATTCACCCTCCTGACTCACCTTCTCCTTTTCCTTCTTCTACTTCTTCTGCTTCACACTCCAGACTTCATCTTCTCCTTCTCTTTCTTCTACTTCATCTGATTCACCCTCCAGACTTCACTTTCTCCTTCTCCTTCTTCTGCTTCTTCTGAATCACCCTCCAGACTTCACCTTCTCCTTCTCCTTAATCTGCTTCTTCTGATTCACCCTCCAGACTTCACTTTCTCCTTCTCCTTCTTCTGCTTCTTCTGATTCACCCTCCAGACTTCACCTTCTCCTTCTTCTTCTTCTGCTTCTTCTGATACACCCTCCAGACTTCACCTTCTCCTTCTCCTTCTTCTACTTCTTCTGATTCACCCTCCAGACTTCATCTTCTTCTTCTCCTTCTTCTGCTTCTTCTGATTCACCCTCCAGACTTCACCTTCTCCTTCTCCTTCTTCTGCTTCTTCTGATTCACCCTCCAGACTTCACCTTCTCCTTCTCCTTCTTCTACTTCTTCTGATTCACCCTCCAGTCTTCACCTTCTCCTTTTCCTTCTTCTGCTTCTTCTGCTTCACCCTCCAGACTTCTCCTTCTCCTTCTTCTACTTCTTCTGATTCACCCTCCAGACTTCACCTTCTCCTTCTCCTTCTTCTACTTCTTCTGATTCACCCTCCAGTCTTCACCTTCTCCTTCTCCTTCTTCTGCTTCTTCTGATTCACCCTCCAGACTTCACCTTCTCCTTCTCCTTCTTCTGCTTCTTCTGATTCACCCTCCAGACTTCACCTTCTCCTTCTCCTTCTTCTACTTCTTCTGATTCACCCTCCAGTCTTCACCTTCTCCTTCTCCTTCTTCTGCTTCTTCTGATTCACCCTCCAGACTTCACCTTCTCCTTCTCCTTCTTCTGCTTCTTCTGATTCACCCTCCTGACTTCACCTTCTCCTTCTCCTTCTACTGCTTCTTCTGATTCACCCTCCAGACTTCACCTTCTCCTTCCCCTTCTTCTGCTTCTTCTGCTTCACCCTCCAGACTTCACCTTCTCCTTCTCTTTCTTCTGCTTCTTCTGCTGCGCCCTCCAGACTTCACCTTCTCCTTCTCCTTCTTCTGCTTCTTCTGCTTCACCCTCCAGACTTCACCTTCTCCTTCTCCTTCTTCTGCTTCTTCTGATTCACCCTCCAGACTTCACCTTCTCCTTCTCCTTCTTCTGCTTCTTCTGATTCACCCTCCAGACTTCACCTTCTCCTTCTCCTTTTCTGCTTCTTCTGATTCACCCTCCAGACTTCACCTTCTCCTTCTACTCCTTCTCCTTCTTCTGATTCACCCTCCAGACTTCACCTTCTCCTTCTACTCCTTCTCCTTCTTCTGATTCACCCTCCAGACTTCACCTTCTCCTTCTCCTTCTTCTGCTTCTTCTCATTTATCCTCCAGACTTCACCTTCTCCTTCTCCTTCTTCTGCTTCTTCTGCTTCACCCTCCAGACTTCACCTTCTCCTTCTCCTTCTTCTGCTACTTCTGATTCACCCTCCAGACTTCACCTTCTCCGTCTCCTTCTTCTACTTCTTCTGATTCACCCTCCAGACTTCACCTTCTCCTTCTCCTTCTCCTGCTTCTTCAGATTTATCCTCCAGACTTCACCTTCTCCTTCTCCTTCTTCTGCTTCTTCTGATTCACCCTCCAGACTTCACCTTCTCCTTCTCCTTCTTCTGCTTCTTCTGATTCACCCTTCAGACTTCACCTTCTCCTTCTCCTTCTTCTGCTTCTTCTGATTCACCCTCCAGACCTCACCTTCTCCTTCTCCTTCTTCTACTTCTTCTGATTCACGCTCCAGACTTCATCTTCTCCTTCTCCTTCTTCTGCTTCTTCTGATTCACCCTCCAGACTTCACCTTCTCCTTCTCCTTCTTCTGCTTCTTCTGATTCACCCTCCAGACTTCGCCTTCTCCTTCTCCTTCTTCTACTTCTTCTGATTCACCCTCCAGACTTCACCTTCTAATTCTCCTTCTTCTACTTCTTCTGATTCACCCTCCAGTATTCACCTTCTCCTTCTCCTTCTTCTGCTTCTTCTGATTCACCCTCCAGACTTCACCTTCTCCTTATCCTTCTTCTGCTTCTTCTGATTCACCCTCCTGACTTCACCTTCTCCTTCTCCTTCTTCTGCTTCTTCTGATTCACCCTCCAGACTTCACCTTCTACTTCTCCTTCTTCTACTTCTTCTGATTCACCCTCGAGACTTCACCTTCTCCTTCTACTTCTTCTGCTTCTTCTGATTCACCCTCCAGACTTCACCTTCTCCTTCTCCTTCTTCTGCTTCTTCTGATTCACCCTCCAGACTTCACCTTCTCCTTCTCCTTCTTCTGCTTCTTCTGATTCACCCTCCAGACATCACCTTCTCCTTCTCCTTCTTCTGCTTCTTCTGTTTCACCCTCCAGACTTCACCTTCCCCTTCTCCTTCTTCTGCTTCTTCTGATTCACCCTCCAGACTTCACCTTCTCCTTCTCCTTCTTCTGCTTCTTCTGATTCACCCTCCAGACTTCACCTTCTCCTTCTCCTTCGTCTACTTCTTCTGATTCACCCTCCAGACTACACCATCTCCTTCTCCTTCTTCTACTTCTTCTGATTCACCCTCCAGACTTCACCTTCTCCTTCACCTTCTTCTGCTTCTTCTGATCCACCCTCCAGACTTCACCTTCTCCATCTCCTTCTTCTACTTCTTCTGATTCACCCTCCAGACTCACCTTCTCCTTCTCCTTCTTCTACTTCTTCTGATTCACCCTCCAGACTTCACCTTCTCCTTCTCCTTCTTCCACTTCTTCTGCTTCTCCCTCCAGACTTCACCTTCTCCTTCTCCTTCTTCTGCTTCTTCTGATTCACCCTCCAGACTTCACCTTCTAATTCTCCTTCTTCTACTTCTTCTGATTCACCCTCCAGACTTCATCTTCTCCGTCTCCTTCTTCTACTTCTTCTGATTCACGCTCCAGGCTTCACCTTCTCCTTCTCCTTCTTCTACTTCTTCTGATTCACCCTCCTGACTTCACCTTCTCCTTCTCCTTCTTCTGCTTCTTCTGCTTTACCCTCCAGACTTCACCTTCTCCTTCTCCTTCTTCTGCTTCTTCTGCTTCACCCTCCAGACTTCACCTTCTCCTTCTCCTTCTTCTGCTTCTTCTGCTTCACCCTCCTGACTTCACCTTCTCCTTCGCCTTCTTCTACTTCTTCTGATTCACCCTCCAGACATCACCTTCTCCTTCCCCTTCTTCTGCTTCTTCTGCTTCACCCTCCAGACTTCACCTTCTCCTTCTCCTTCTTCTGCTTCTTCTGCTGCGCCCTCCAGACTTCACCTTCTCATTCTCCTTCTTCTGCTTCTTCTGCTTCACCCTCCTGACTTCACCTTCTCCTTCTCCTTCTTCGACTTCTTCTGCTTCACCCCCCTGACTTCACCTTCTCCTTCTCCTTCTCCTGCTTCTTCTGATTCACCCTCCTAACTTCACCTTCTCCTTCTCCTTCTTCGGCTTCTTCTGATTCACCCTCCTGACTTCACCTTCTTCTTCTCCTTCTTCTGTTTCTTCTGATTCACCCTCCAGACTTCACCTTCTCCTTCTCCTTCTTCTGCTTCTTCCGATTCACCCTCCAGACTTCACCTTCTCCTTCTCCTTCTTCTGCTTCTTCTGATTCACCCTCCAGACCTCACCTTCTCCTTCTCCTGCTTCTACTTCTTCTGATTCACCCTCCAGACTTCATCTTCTCCTTCTCCTTCTTCTGCTTCTTCTGATTCACCCTCCAGACTTCACCTTCTCCTTCTCCGTCTTCTGCTTCTTCTGATTCACCCTCCAGACTTCACCTTCGCCTTCTCCTTCTTCTACTTCTTCTGATTCACCCTCCAGACTTCACCTTCTCCTTCTCCTTCTTCTACTTCTTCTGATTCACCCTCCAGTCTTCACCTTCTCGCTCTCCTTCTTCTGCTTCTTCTGCTTCACCCTCCAGACTTCACCTTCTCCTTCTCTTTCATCTGCTTCTTCTGATTCACCCTCCAGACCTCACCTTCTGCTTCTCCTTCTTCTACTTCTTCTGATCCACCCTCCAGACTTCATCTTCTCCTTCTCCTTCTTCTGCTTCTTCTGATTCACCCTCCAGACTTCACCTTCTCCTCCTCCTTCTTCTACTTCTTCTGATTCACCCTCCAGACTTCACCTTCTCCTTCTCCTTCTTCTACTTCTTCTGATTCACCCTCCAGTCTTCACCTTCTCCTTCTCCTTCTTCTGCATTTTCTGCTTCACCCTCCAAACTTCACCTTCTCCTTCTCTTTCTTCTGCTTCTTCTGATTCACCCTCCAGACTTCACCTTCTCCTTCTCCTTCTTCTGCTTCTTCTGATTCACCCTCCAGACTTCACCTTCTCCTTCTCCTTCTTCTACTTCTTCTGATTCACCCTCCAGACTTCACCTTCTCCTTCTCCTTCTTCTACTTCTTCTGATTCACCCTCCAGTCTTCACCTTCTCGCTCTCCTTCTTCTGCTTCTCCTGCTTCACCCTCCAGACTTCACCTTCTCCTTCTCTTTCTTCTGCTTCTTCTGATTCACCCTCCAGACCTCACCTTCTGCTTCTCCTTCTTCTACTTCTTCTGATTCACCCTCCAGACTTCATCTTCTCCTTCTCCTTCTTCTGCTTCTTCTGATTCACCCTCCAGACTTCACCTTCTCCTTCTCCTTCTTCTGCTTCTTCTGATTCACCCTCCAGACTTCACCTTCTCCTCCTCCTTCTTCTACTTCTTCTGATTTGCCCTCCAGACTTCACCTTCTCCTTCTCCTTCTTCTACTTCTTCTGATTCACCCTCCAGTCTTCACCTTCTCCTTCTCCTTCTTCTGCATTTTCTGCTTCACCCTCCTGACTTCACCTTCTCCTTCTCTTTCTTCTGCTTCTTCTGATTCACCCTCCAGACTTCACCTTATCCTTCTCCTTCTTCTGATTCTTCTGATTCACCCTCCAGACTTCATCTTCTCCTTCTCCTTCTCCTGCTTCTTCTGATTCACCCTCCAGACTTCACCTTCTCCTTCTCCTTCTTCTGCTTCTTCTGCTTCACCCTCCTGACTTCACCTTCCCCTTCTCCTTCTTCTGCTTCTTCTGCTTCACCCTCCAGACTTCACCTTCTCCTTCTCCTTCTTCTGCTACTTCTGATTCACCCTCCAGACTTCACCTTCTCCGTCTCCTTCTTCTACTTCTTCTGATTCACCCTCCAGACTTCACCTTCTCCTTCTCCTTCTCCTGCTTCTTCTGATTTACCCTCCAGACTTCACCTTCTCCTTCTCCTTCTTCTGCTTCTTCTGATTCACCCTCCAGACTTCACCTTCTCCTTCTCCTTCTTCTGCTTCTTCTGATTCACCCTTCAGACTTCACCTTCTCCTTCTCCTTCTTCTGCTTCTTCTGATTCACCCTCCAGACCTCACCTTCTCCTTCTCCTTCTTCTACTTCTTCTGATTCACGCTCCAGACTTCATCTTCTCCTTCTCCTTCTTCTGCTTCTTCTGATTCACCCTCCAGACTTCACCTTCTCCTTCTCCTTCTTCTGCTTCTTCTGATTCACCCTCCAGACTTCGCCTTCTCCTTCTCCTTCTTCTACTTCTTCTGATTCACCCTCCAGACTTCAACTTCTCCTTCTCCTTCTTCTACTTCTTCTGATTCACCCTCCAGTATTCACCTTCTCCTTCTCCTTCTTCTGCTTCTTCTGATTCACCCTCCAGACTTCACCTTCTCCTTCTCCTTCTTCTGCTTCTTCTGATTCACCCTCCTGACTTCACCTTCTCCTTCTCCTTCTTCTGCTTCTTCTGATTCACCCTCCAGACTTCACCTTCTACTTCTCCTTCTTCTACTTCTTCTGATTCACCCTCGAGACTTCACCTTCTCCTTCTACTTCTTCTGCTTCTTCTGATTCACCCTCCAGACTTCACCTTCTCCTTCTCCTTCTTCTGCTTCTTCTGATTCACCCTCCAGACTTCACCTTCTCCTTCTCCTTCTTCTGCTTCTTCTGATTCACCCTCCAGACTTCACCTTCTCCTTCTCCTTCTTCTGCTTCTTCTGTTTCACCCTCCAGACTTCACCTTCCCCTTCTCCTTCTTCTGCTTCTTCTGATTCACCCTCCAGACTTCACCTTCTCCTTCTCCTTCTTCTGCTTCTTCTGATTCACCCTCCAGACTTCACCTTCTCCTTCTCCTTCGTCTACTTCTTCTGATTCACCCTCCAGACTACACCTTCTCCTTCTCCTTCTTCTACTTCTTCTGATTCACCCTCCAGACTTCACCTTCTCCTTCACCTTCTTCTGCTTCTTCTGATCCACCCTCCAGACTTCACCTTCTCCTTCTCCTTCTTCTACTTCTTCTGATTCACCCTCCAGACTCACCTTCTCCTTCTCCTTCTTCTACTTCTTCTGATTCACCCTCCAGACTTCACCTTCTCCTTCTCCTTCTTCCACTTCTTCTGCTTCTCCCTCCAGACTTCACCTTCTCCTTCTCCTTCTTCTGCTTCTTCTGATTCACCCTCCAGACTTCACCTTCTAATTCTCCTTCTTCTACTTCTTCTGATTCACCCTCCAGACTTCACCTTCTCCGTCTCCTTCTTCTACTTCTTCTGATTCACGCTCCAGGCTTCACCTTCTCCTTCTCCTTCTTCTACTTCTTCTGATTCACCCTCCAGACTTCACCTTCTCCTTCTCCTTCTTCTGCTTCTTCTGTTTCACCCTCCAGACTTCACCTTCCCCTTCTCCTTCTTCTGCTTCTTCTGATTCACCCTCCAGACTTCACCTTCTCCTTCTCCTTCTTCTGCTTCTTCTGATTCACCCTCCAGACTTCACCTTCTCCTTCTCCTTCGTCTACATCTTCTGATTCACCCTCCAGACTACACCTTCTCCTTCTCCTTCTTCTACTTCTTCTGATTCACCCTCCAGACTTCACCTTCTCCTTCACCTTCTTCTGCTTCTTCTGATCCACCCTCCAGACTTCACCTTCTCCTTCTCCTTCTTCTACTTCTTCTGATTCACCCTCCAGACTCACCTTCTCCTTCTCCTTCTTCTACTTCTTCTGATTCACCCTCCAGACTTCACCTTCTCCTTCTCCTTCTTCCACTTCTTCTGCTTCTCCCTCCAGACTTCACCTTCTCCTTCTCCTTCTTCTGCTTCTTCTGATTCACCCTCCAGACTTCACCTTCTAATTCTCCTTCTTCTACTTCTTCTGATTCACCCTCCAGACTTCACCTTCTCCGTCTCCTTCTTCTACTTCTTCTGATTCACGCTCCAGGCTTCACCTTCTCCTTCTCCTTCTTCTACTTCTTCTGATTCACCCTCCTGACTTCACCTTCTCCTTCTCCTTCTTCTGCTTCTTCTGCTTCACCCTCCAGACTTCACCTTCTCCTTCTCCTTCTTCTGCTTCTTCTGCTTCACCCTCCTGACTTCACCTTCTCCTTCTCCTTCTTCTACTTCTTCTGATTCACCCTCCAGACATCACCTTCTCCTTCCCCTTCTTCTGCTTCTTCTGCTTCACCCTCCAGACTTCACCTTCTCCTTCTCCTTCTTCTGCTTCTTCTGCTGCGCCCTCCAGACTTCACCTTCTCATTCTCCTTCTTCTGCTTCTTCTGCTTTACCCTCCTGACTTCACCTTCTCCTTCTCCTTCTTCTACTTCTTCTGCTTCACCCCCCTGACTTCACCTTCTCCTTCTCCTTCTCCTGCTTCTTCTGATTCACCCTCCTAACTTCACCTTCTCCTTCTCCTTCTTCTGCTTCTTCTGATTCACCCTCCTGACTTCACCTTCTTCTTCTCCTTCTTCTGCTTCTTCTGATTCACCCTCCAGACTTCACCTTCTCCTTCTCCTTCTTCTGCTTCTTCCGATTCACCCTCCAGACTTAATCTTCTCCTTCTCCTTCTTCTGCTTCTTCTGATTCACCCTCCAGACTTCACCTTCTCCT
Organism: Somniosus microcephalus; assembly: GCF_052327205.1. NCBI lineage: Eukaryota > Metazoa > Chordata > Chondrichthyes > Squaliformes > Somniosidae > Somniosus > Somniosus microcephalus. Next base: position 37,076 of record NW_028225500.1, read on the forward strand.
TCTCCGTCTTCTGCTTCTTCTGATTCACCCTCCAGACTTCACCTTCTCCTTCTCCTTCTTCTACTTCTTCTGATTCACCCTCCAGACTTCACCTTCTCCTTCTCCTTCTTCTACTTCTTCTGATTCACCCTCCAGTCTTCACCTTCTCGCTCTCCTTCTTCTGCTTCTTCTGCTTCACCCTCCAGACTTCACCTTCTCCTTCTCTTTCATCTGCTTCTTCTGATTCACCCTCCAGACCTCACCTTCTGCTTCTCCTTCTTCTACTTCTTCTGATCCACCCTCCAGACTTCATCTTCTCCTTCTCCTTCTTCTGCTTCTTCTGATTCACCCTCCAGACTTCACCTTCTCCTTCTCCTTCTTCTGCTCCTTCTGATTCACCCTCCAGACTTCACCTTCTCCTCCTCCTTCTTCTACTTCTTCTGATTCACCCTCCAGACTTCACCTTCTCCTTCTCCTTCTTCTACTTCTTCTGATTCACCCTCCAGTCTTCACCTTCTCCTTCTCCTTCTTCTGCATTTTCTGCTTCACCCTCCAGACTTCACCTTCTCCTTCTCTTTCTTCTGCTTCTTCTGATTCACCCTCCAGACTTCACCTTATCCTTCTCCTTCTTCTGATTCTTCTGATTCACCCTCCAGACTTCACCTTCTCCTTCTCCTTCTTCTGCTTCTTCTGATTCACCCTCCAGACTTCACCTTCTCCTTCTCCTTCTTCTACTTCTTCTGATTCACCCTCCAGACTTCACCTTCTCCTTCTCCTTCTTCTACTTCTTCTGATTCACCCTCCAGTCTTCACCTTCTCGCTCTCCTTCTTCTGCTTCTCCTGCTTCACCCTCCAGACTTCACCTTCTCCTTCTCTTTCTTCTGCTTCTTCTGATTCACCCTCCAGACCTCACCTTCTGCTTCTCCTTCTTCTACTTCTTCTGATTCACCCTCCAGACTTCATCTTCTCCTTCTCCTTCTTCTGCTTCTTCTGATTCACCCTCCAGACTTCACCTTCTCCTTCTCCTTCTTCTGCTTCTTCTGATTCACCCTCCAGACTTCACCTTCTCCTCCTCCTTCTTCTACTTCTTCTGATTTGCCCTCCAGACTTCACCTTCTCCTTCTCCTTCTTCTACTTCTTCTGATTCACCCTCCAGTCTTCACCTTCTCCTTCTCCTTCTTCTGCATTTTCTGCTTCACCCTCCAGACTTCACCTTCTCCTTCTCTTTCTTCTGCTTCTTCTGATTCACCCTCCAGACTTCACCTTATCCTTCTCCTTCTTCTGATTCTTCTGATTCACCCTCCAGACTTCATCTTCTCCTTCTCCTTCTCCTGCTTCTTCTGATTCACCCTCCAGACTTCACCTTCTCCTTCTCCTTCTTCTGCTTCTTCTGCTTCACCCTCCTGACTTCACCTTCCCCTTCTCCTTCTTCTACTTCTTCTGCTTCACACTCCAGACTTCACCTTCTCCTTCTCTTTCTTCTGCTTCTTCTGATTCACCCTCCAGACTTCACCTTCTCCTTCTCCTTATTCTGCTTCTTCTGATTCACCCTCCAGACTTCACTTTCTCCTTCTCCTTCTTCTGCTTCTTCTGGTTCACCCTCCAGACTTCACCTTCTCCTTCTCCTTCTTCTGCTTCTTCTGATTCACCCTCCAGACTTCACCTTCTCCTTCTCCTTCTTCTACTTCTTCTGATTCACCCTCCAGGCTTCATCTTCTTCTTCTCCTTCTTCTGCTTCTTCTGATTCACCCTCCAGACTTCACCTTCTCCTTCTCCTTCTCCTGCTTCTTCTGATTCACCCTCCAGACTTCACCTTCTCCTTCTCCTTCTTCTACTTCTTCTGATTGACCCTCCAGTCTTCACCTTCTCCTTTTCCTTCTTCTGCTTCTTCTGCTTCACCCTCCAGACATCACCTTCTCCTTCTCTTTCTTCTGCTTCTTCTGATTCACCCTCCAGACTTCACCTTCTCCTTCTCCTTCTTCTGATTCTTCTGATTCACCCTCCAGACTTCACCTTCTCCTTCTCCTTCTTCTGCTTCTTCTGATTCACCCTCCAGACTTCACCTTCTCCTTCTCCTTCTTCTGCTTCTTCTGATTCACCCTCCAGACTTCACCTTCTCCTTCTCCTTATTCTGCTTCTTCTGATTCACCCTTCAGACTTCACCTTCTCCTTCTCCTTCTTCTGCTTCTTCTGATTCACCCTCCAGACTTCACCTTCTCCTTCTCCTTCTTCTGCTTCTTCTGATTCACCCTCCAGACTTCACCTTCTCCTTCTCCTTCTTCTACTTCTTCTGATTCACCCTCCAGACTTCATCTTCTCCTTCTCCTTCTTCAGCTTCTTCTGATTCACCCTCCAGACTTCACCTTCTCCTTCTCCTTCTTCTGCTTCTTCTGATTCACCCTCCAGACTTCACCTTCCCCTTCTCCTTCTTCTGATTCACCCTCCAGACTTCACCTTCTCCTTCTCCTTCTTCTACTTCTTCTGATTCACCCTCCAGACTTCACCTTCTCCTTCTCCTTCTTCTGCTTCTTCTGATTCACCCTCCTGACTTCACCTTCTCCTTCTACTTCTTCTGCTTCTTCTGATTCACCCTCCAGACTTCACCTTCTCCTTCTCCTTCTTCTGCTTCTTTTGATTCATCCTTCAGACTTCACCTTCTCCTTCTCCTTCTTCTGCTTCTTCTGATTCACCCTCCAGACCTCACCTTCTCCTTCTCCTTCTCCTTCTTCTACTTCTTCTGATTCACCCTCCAGGCTTCATCTTCTCCTTCTCCTTCTTCTGCTTCTTCTGATGCACCCTCCAGACTTCACCTTCTCCTTCTCCAATTCTGCTTCTTCTGATTCACCCTCCAGACTTCGCCTTCTCCTTCTCCTTCTTCTACTTCTTCTGATTCACCCTTCAGACTTCATCTTCTCCTTCTCCTTCTTCTACTTCTTCTGATTCACCCTCCAGTCTTCACCTTCTCCTTCTCCTTCTTCTGCTTCTTCTGATTCACCCTCCAGACTTCACCTTCTCCTTCTCCTTCTTCTGCTTCTTCTGATTCACCCTCCTGGCTTCACCTTCTCCTTCTCCTTCTTCTGCTTCTTCTGATTCACCCTCCAGACTTCACCTTCTCCTTCTCCTCCTTCTACTTCTTCTGATTCACCCTCCAGACTTCACCTTCTCCTTCTCCTTCTTCTGCTTCTTCTGATTCACCCTCCAGACTTCACCTTCTCCTTTTGCTTCTTCTGCTTCTTCTGATTCACCCTCCAGACTTCACCTTCTCCTTCTCCTTCTTCTGCTTCTTCTGATTCACCCTCCAGACTTCACCTTCTCCTTCTCCTTCTTCTGCTTCTTCTGATTCACCCTCCAGACTTCACCTTCTCCTTCTCCTTCGTCTACTTCTTCTGATTCACCCTCCAGACTACACCTTCTCCTTCTCCTTCTTCTACTTCTTCTGATTCACCCTCCAGACTTCACCTTCTCCTTCTCCTTCTTCTGCTTCTTCTGATTCACCCTCCAGACTTCACCTTCTCCTTCTCCTTCTTCTACTTCTTCTGATTCACCCTCCATACTTCACCTTCTCCTTCTCCTTCTTCTACTTCTTCTGATTCACGCTCCAGACTTCACCTTCTCCTTGTCCTTCTTCTATTTCTTCTGCTTCTCCCTCCAGACTTCACCTTCTCCTTCTCCTTCTTCTGCTCCTTCTGATTCACCCTCCAGACTTCACCTTCTCCTTCTCCTTCTTCTACTTCTTCTGATTCACCCTCCAGACTTCACCTTCTCCTTCTCCTTCTTCTACTTCTTCTGATTCACCCTCCAGACTTCACCTTCTCCTTCTCCTTCTTCTACTTCTTATGATTCACCCTCCTGACTTCACCTTCTCCTTCTCCTTCTTCTGCTTCTTCTGCTTCACCCTCCAGACTTCACCTTCTCCTTCTCCTTCTTCTGCTTCTTCTGCTTCACCCTCCAGACTTCACCTTCTCCTTCTCCTTCTTCTGCTTCTTCTGCTTCACCCTCCTGACTTTACCTTCTCCTTCTCCTTCTTCTACTTCTTCTGATTCACCCTCCAGACTTCACCTTCTCCTTCTCCTTCTTCTGCTTCTTCTGCTTCACCCTCCAGACTTCACCTTCTGCTTCTCCTTCTTCTGCTTCTTCTGCTTCGCCCTCCAGACTTCACCTTCTCCTTCTCCTTCTTCTGCTTCTTCTGCTTCACCCTCCAGACTTCACCTTCTCCTTCTCCTTCTTCTGCTTCTTCTGCTTCACCCTCCTGACTTCACCTTCTCCTTCTCCTTCTTCTACTTCTTCTGATTCACCCTCCAGACTTCACCTTCTCCTTCTCCTTCTTCTGCTTCTTCTGCTTCACCCTCCAGACTTCACCTTCTCGTTCTCCTTCTTCTGCTTCTTCTGCTGCGCCCTCCAGACTTCACCTTCTCCTTCTCCTTCTTCTGCTTCTCCTGCTTCACCCTCCTGACTTCAGCTTCTCCTTCTCCTTCTTCTACTTCTTCTGCTTCACCCTCCTGACTTCACCTTCTCCTTCTCCTTCGTCTGCTTCTTCTGATTCACCCTCCTAGCTTCACCTTCTCCTTCCCCTTCTTCTGCTTCTTCTGATTCACCCTCCTGACTTCACCTTCTCCTTCTCCTTCTTCTGCTTCTTCTGATTCACCCTCCAGACTTTACCTTCTCCTTCTCCTTCTTCTGCTTCTTCTGATTCACCCTCCAGACTTCACCTTCTCCTTCTCCTTCTTCTGCTTCTTCTGATTCACCCTCCAGACCTCACCTTCTCCTTCTCCTTCTTCTACTTCTTCTGATTCACCCTCCAGACTTCATCTTCTCCTTCTCCTTGTTCTCCTTCTTCTGATTCACCCTCCAGACTTCACCTTCTCCTTCTCCTTCTTCTGCTTCTTCTGATTCACCCTCCAGACTTCACCTTCTCCTTCTCCTTCTTCTACTTCTTCTGATTCACCCTCCAGACTTCACCTTCTCCTTCTCCTTCTTCTTCTTCTTCTGATTCACCCTCCAGTCTTCACCTTCTCCTTCTCCTTCTTCTGCTCCTTCTGCTTCACCCTCCAGACTTCACCTTCTCCTTCTGTTTCTTCTGCTTCTTCTGATTCACCCTCCAGACTTCACCTTCTCCTTCTCCTTCTTCTGATTCTTTTGATTCACCCTCCAGACTTCACCTTCTCCTTCTCCTTCTTCTGCTTCTTCTGATTCACCCTCCTGACTTCACCTTCTCCTTCTCCTTCTTCTACTTCTTCTGCTTCACACTCCAGACTTCACCTTCTCCTTCTCCTTCTTCTACTTCTTCTGATTCACCCTCCAGACTTCACCTTCTCCTTCTCCTTATTCTGCTTCTTCTGATTCACCCTCCAGACTTCACTTTCTCCTTCTCCTTCTTCTGCTTCTTCTGATTCACCCTCCAGACTTCAACTTCTCCGTCTCCTTCTTCTACTTCTTCTGATTCACCCTCCAGTCTTCACCTTCTCCTTTTCCTTCTTCTGCTTCTTCTGCTTCACCCTCCAGACTTCACCTTCTCCTTCTCTTTCTTCTGCTTCTTCTGATTCACCCTCCAGACTTCACCTTCTCCTTCTCCTTCTTCTGATTCTTCTGATTCACCCTCCAGACTTCACCTTCTCCTTCTCCTTCTTCTGCTTCTTCTGTTTCACCCTCCTGACTTCACCTTCGCCTTCTCCTTCTTCTACTTCTTCTGATTCACCCTCCTGACTTCACCTTCTCCTTCTCCTTCTTCTACTTCTTCTGCTTCACCCTCCAGACTTCACCTTCTCCTTCTCCTTCTTCTACTTCTTCTCATTCACCCTCCAGACTTCACCTTCTCCTTCTCCTTCTTCTGCTTCTTCTGATTCACTCTCCAGACTTCACCTTCTCCTTCTCCGTATTCTACTTCTTCTGATTCACCCTCCAGACTTCACCTTCTCCTTCTCCTTCTTCTGCTTCTTCTGATTCACCCTCCAGACTTCACCTTCTCCTTCTCCTTCTTCTGCTTCTTCTGATTCACCCTCCAGACTTCACCTTCTCCTTCTCCTTCTTCTACTTCTTCTGATTCACCCTCCAGACTTCACCTTCTCCTTCTCCTTCTTCTACTTCTTCTGATTCACCCTCCAGATTTCACCTTCTCCTTCTCCTTCTTCTGCTTCTTCTGTTTCACCCTCCAGACTTCACCTTCTCCTTCTCCTTCTTCTGCTTCTTCTGATTCACCCTCCAGACTTCACCTTCTCCTTCTCCTTCTTCTGCTTCTTTTGAGTCACCCTTCTGACTTCACCTTCTCCTTCTCCTTCTTCTGCTTCTTCTGATTCACCCTCCAGACCTCACCTTCTCCTTCTCCTTCTTCTACTTCTTCTGATTCACCCTCCAGACTTCATCTTCTCCTTCTCTTTCTTCTGCTTCTTCTGATTCACCCTCCAGACTTCACCTTCTCCTTCTCCTTCTTCTGCTTCTGCTGATTCACACTCCAGACTTCGCCTTCTCCTTCTCCTTCTTCTACTTCTTCTGATTCACCCTCCAGACTTCACCTTCTCCTTCTCCTTCTTCTACTTCTTCTGATTCACCCTCCAGTCTTCACCTTCTCCTTCTCCTTCATCTGCTTCTTCTGATTCACCCTCCAGACTTCACCTTCTCCTGCTCCTTCTTCTGCTTCTTCTGATTCACCCTCCTGACTTCCCCTTCTCCTTCTCCTTCTTCTGCTTCTTCTGATTCACCCACCAGACTTCACCTTCTCCTTCTCCTTCTTCTACTTCTTCTGATTCACCCTCCAGACTTCACCTTCTCCTTCTACTTCTTCTGCTTCTTCTGATTCGCCCTCCAGACTTCACCTTCTCCTTTTCCTTCATCTGCTTCTTCTGATTCAACCTCCAGACTTCACCTTCTCCTTCTCCTTCTTCTGCTTCTTCTGATTCGCCCTCCAGACTTCACCTTCTCCTTCTCCTTCTTCTGCTTCTTCTGATTCACCCTCCTGACTTCACCTTCTCCTTCTCCTTCTTCTACTTCTTCTGATTCACCCTCCAGACTTCACCTTCTCCTTCTCCTTCTTCTGCTTCTTCTGCTTCACCCTCCAGACTTCACCTTCTCCTTCTACTTCTTCTGCTTCTTCTGATTCACCCTCCAGACTTCACCTTCTCCTTCTCCTTATTCTGCTTCTTCTGATTCACCCTCCAGACTTCACTTTCTCCTTCTCCTTCTTCTGCTTCTTCTGATTCAACCTCCAGACTTCAACTTCTCCGTCTCCTTCTTCTACTTCTTCTGATTCACCCTCCAGTCTTCACCTTCTCCTTTTCCTTCTTCTGCTTCTTCTGCTTTACCCTCCAGACTTCACCTTCTCCTTCTCTTTCTTCTGCTTCTTCTGATTCACCCTCCAGACTTCACCTTCTCCTTCTCCTTCTTCTGATTCTTCTGATTCACCCTCCAGACTTCACCTTCTCCTTCTCCTTCTTCTGCTTCTTCTGATTCACCCTCCTGACTTCACCTTCGCCTTCTCCTTCTTCTACTTCTTCTGATTCACCCTCCTCACTTCACCTTCTCCTTCTCCTTCTTCTACTTCTTCTGCTTCACCCTCCAGACTTCACCTTCTCCTTCTCCTTCTTCTACTTCTTCTGATTCACCCTCCAGACTTCACCTTCTCCTTCTCCTTTTTCTACTTCTTCTGATTCACCCTCCAGACTTCACCTTCTCCTTCTCCTTCTTCTGCTTCTTCTGATTCACCCTCCAGACTTCACCTTCTCCTTCTCCGTATTCTACTTCTTCTGATTCACCCTCCAGACTTCACCTTCTCCTTCTCCTTCTTCTGCTTCTTCTGATTCACCCTCCAGACTTCACCTTCTCCTTCTCCTTCTTCTGCTTCTTCTGATTCACCCTCCAGACTTCACCTTCTCCTTCTCCTTCTTCTACTTCTTCTGATTCACCCTCCAGACTTCATCTTCTCCTTCTCCTTCTTCAGCTTCTTCTGATTCACCCTCCAGACTTCACCTTCTCCTTCTCCTTCTTCTGCTTCTTCTGATTCACCCTCCAGACTTCACCTTCTCCTTCTCCTTCTTCTACTTCTTCTGATTCACCCTCCAGACTTCACCTTCTCCTTCTCCTTCTTCTACTTCTTCTGATTCACCCTCCATACTTCATCTTCTCCTTCTCCTTCTTCTGCTTCTTTTGAGTCACCCTTCTGACTTCACCTTCTCCTTCTCCTTCTTCTGCTTCTTCTGATTCACCCTCCAGACCTCACCTTCTCCTTCTCCTTCTTCTACTTCTTCTGATTCACCCTCCAGACTTCATCTTCTCCTTCTCCTTCTTCTGCTTCTTCTGATTCACCCTCCAGACTTCACCTTCTCCTTCTCCTTCTTCTGCTTCTGCTGATTCACCCTCCAGACTTCGCCTTCTCCTTCTCCTTCTTCTACTTCTTCTGATTCACCCTCCAGACTTCACCTTCTCCTTCTCCTTCTTCTACTTCTTCTGATTCACCCTCCAGTCTTCACCTTCTCCTTCTCCTTCATCTGCTTCTTCTGATTCACCCTCCAGACTTCACCTTCTCCTTCTCCTTCTTCTGCTTCTTCTGATTCACCCTCCTGACTTCACCTTCTCCTTCTCCTTCTTCTGCTTCTTCTGATTCACCCTCCAGACTTCACCTTCTCCTTCTCCTTCTTCTACTTCTTCTGATTCACCCTCCAGACTTCACCTTCTCCTTCTACTTCTTCTTATTCTTCTGATTCACCCTCCAGACTTCACCTTCTCCTTTTCCTTCTTCTGCTTCTTCTGATTCAACCTCCAGACTTCACCTTCTCCTTCTCCTTCTTCTGCTTCTTCTGATTCGCCCTCCAGACTTCACCTTCTCCTTCTCCTTCTTCTGCTTCTTCTGATTCACCCTCCTGACTTCACCTTCTCCTTCTCCTTCTTCTTCTTCTTCTGATTCACCCTCCAGACTTCACCTTCTCCTTCTCCTTCTTCTACTTCTTCTGATTCACCCTCCAGACTTCACCTTCTCCTTCTCCTTCTTCTACTTCTTCTGATTCACCCTCCAGACTTCACCTTCTCCTTCTCCTTCTTCTGTTTCTTCTGATTCACCCTCCAGACTTCACATTCTCCTTCTCCTTCTTCGGCTACTTCTGATTCACCCTCCAGACTTCATCTTCTCCTTCTCCTTCTTCTACTTCTTCTGATTCACCCTCCAGACTTCACCTTCTCCTTCTCCTTCTTCTACTTCTTCTGCTTCTCCCTCCAGACTTCACCTTCTCCTTCTCCTTCTTCTGCTTCTTCTGATTCAGCCTCCAGACTTCACCTTCTCTTTCTCCTTCTTCTACTTCTTCTGATTCACCCTCCAGACTTCACCTTCTCCTTCTCCTTCTTCTGCTTCTTCTGCTTCACCCTCCAGACTTCACCTTCTCCTTCTCCTTCTTCTGCTTCTTCTGCTGCGCCCTCCAGACTTCACCTTCTCCTTCTCCTTCTTCTACTTCTTCTGATTCACCCTCCAGACTTCACCTTCTCCTTCTCCTTCTTCTGCTGCTTCTGCTTCACCCTCCAGACTTCACCTTCTCCTTCTCCTTCTTCTGCTTCTTCTGCTTCACCCTCCAGACTTCACCTTCTCCTTCTCCTTCTTCTAATACTTCTGATTCACCCTCCAGACTTCACCTTCTAATTTTGCTTCTTCTACTTCTTCTGCTTCACCCTCCAGACTTCACCTTCTCCTTCTCCTTCTTCTACTTCTTCTGCTTCTCCCTCCAGATTTCACCTTCTCCTTCTCCTTCTTCTGCTTCTTCTGATTCACCCTCCAGACTTCACCTTCTAATTTTGCTTCTTCTACTTCTTCTGCTTCACCCTCCAGACTTCACCTTCTCCTTCTCCTTCTTCTACTTCTTCTGATTCACCCTCCAGACTTCACCTTCTCCTTCTCCTTTTTCTACTTCTTCTGATTCACCCTCCAGACTTCACCTTCTCCTTCTCCTTCTTCTGCTTCTTCTGATTCACCCTCCAGACTTCACCTTCTCCTTCTCCGTATTCTACTTCTTCTGATTCACCCTCCAGACTTCACCTTCTCCTTCTCCTTCTTCTGCTTCTTCTGATTCACCCTCCAGACTTCACCTTCTCCTTCTCCTTCTTCTGCTTCTTCTGATTCACCCTCCAGACTTCACCTTCTCCTTCTCCTTCTTCTACTTCTTCTGCTTCTCCCTCCAGATTTCACCTTCTCCTTCTCCTTCTTCTGCTTCTTCTGATTCACCCTCCAGACTTCACCTTCTAATTTTGCTTCTTCTACTTCTTCTGCTTCACCCTCCAGACTTCACCTTCTCCTTCTCCTTCTTCTACTTCTTCTGATTCACCCTCCAGACTTCACCTTCTCCTTCTCCTTTTTCTACTTCTTCTGATTCACCCTCCAGACTTCACCTTCTCCTTCTCCTTCTTCTGCTTCTTCTGATTCACCCTCCAGACTTCACCTTCTCCTTCTCCGTATTCTACTTCTTCTGATTCACCCTCCAGACTTCACCTTCTCCTTCTCCTTCTTCTGCTTCTTCTGATTCACCCTCCAGACTTCACCTTCTCCTTCTCCTTCTTCTGCTTCTTCTGATTCACCCTCCAGACTTCACCTTCTCCTTCTCCTTCTTCTACTTCTTCTGATTCACCCTCCAGACTTCATCTTCTCCTTCTCCTTCTTCAGCTTCTTCTGATTCACCCTCCAGACTTCACCTTCTCCTTCTCCTTCTTCTGCTTCTTCTGATTCACCCTCCAGACTTCACCTTCTCCTTCTCCTTCTTCTACTTCTTCTGATTCACCCTCCAGACTTCACCATCTCCTTCTCCTTCTTCTACTTCTTCTGATTCACCCTCCAGACTTCATCTTCTCCTTCTCCTTCTTCTGCTTCTTTTGAGTCACCCTTCTGACTTCACCTTCTCCTTCTCCTTCTTCTGCTTTTTCTGATTCACCCTCCAGACCTCACCTTCTCCTTCTCCTTCTTCTACTTCTTCTGATTCACCCTCCAGACTTCATCTTCTCCTTCTCCTTCTTCTGCTTGTTCTGATTCACCCTCCAGACTTCACCTTCTCCTTCTCCTTCTTCTGCTTCTGCTGATTCACCCTCCAGACTTCGCCTTCTCCTTCTCCTTCTTCTACTTCTTCTGATTCACCCTCCAGACTTCACCTTCTCCTTCTCCTTCTTCTACTTCTTCTGATTCACCCTCCAGTCTTCACCTTCTCCTTCTCCTTCATCTGCTTCTTCTGATTCACCCTCCAGACTTCACCTTCTCCTTCTCCTTCTTCTGCTTCTTCTGATTCACCCTCCTGACTTCACCTTCTCCTTCTCCTTCTTCTGCTTCTTCTGATTCACCCTCCAGACTTCACCTTCTCCTTCTCCTTCTTCTACTTCTTCTGATTCACCCTCCAGACTTCACCTTCTCCTTCTACTTCTTCTGCTTCTTCTGATTCACCCTCCAGACTTCACCTTCTCCTTTTCCTTCTTCTGCTTCTTCTGATTCAACCTCCAGACTTCACCTTCTCCTTCTCCTTCTTCTACTTCTTCTGATTCACCCTCCAGACTTCACCATCTCCTTCTCCTTCTTCTGCTTCTTCTGATTCACATTCCAGACTTCACCTTCTCCTTCTCCTTCTACTGCTTCTTCTGATTCACCCTCCAGACTTCACCTTCTCCTTCTCCTTCTTCTGCTTCTTCTGATACACCCTCCAGACTTCACCTTCTCCTTCTCCTTCTTCTGCTTCTTCTGATTCACCCTCCAGACTTCACCTTCTCCTTCTCCTTCTGCTGCTTCTTCTGCTTCACCCTCCTGACTTCACCTTCCCCTTCTCCTTCTTCTGCTTCTTCTGATTCACCGTTCAGACTTCACCTTCTCCTTCTCCTTCTTCTGCTTCTTCTGATGCACCCTCCAGACCTCACCTTCTCCTTCTCCTTCTTCTACAACTTCTGATTCACCCTCCAGACTTCATCTTCTCCTTCTCCTTCTTCTGCTTCTTCTGATTCACCCTCCAGACTTCACCTTCTCCTTCTTCTGCTTCTTCTGATTCACCCTCCAGACTTCACCTTCTCCTTCTCCTTCTTCTACTTCTTCTGATTCACCCTCCAGACTTCACCTTCTCCTTCTCCTTCTTCTACTTCTTCTGATTCACCCTCCAGCCTTCACCTTCTCCTTCTCCTTCTTCTACTTCTCCTGATTCACCCTCCAGACTTCACCTTCTCCTTCTCCTTCTTCTACTTCTCCTGATTCACCCTCCAGACTTCACCTTCTCCTTCTCCTTCTTCTACTTCTCCTGCTTCTCCCTCTCGACTTCACCTTCCCCTTCTCCTTCTTCTGCTTCTTCTGATTCACCCTCCAGAACTCACCTTCTCCTTCTCCTTCTTCTACTTCTTCTGATTCACCCTCCAGACTTCACCTTCTCCATCTCCTTCTTCTACTTCTTCTGATTCACCCTCCAGACTTCACCTTCTCCTTCTCCTTTTTCTACTTCTTCTGATTCACCCTCCTGACTTCACCTTCTCCTTCTCCTTCTTCTGCTTCTTCTGATTCACCCTCCAGACTTCACCTTCACCTTCTCCTTCTTCTGCTTCTTCTGCTTCACCCTCCTGACTTCACCTTCTCCTTCTCCTTCTTATTCTTCTGATTCACCCTCCAGACTTCACCTTCTCCTTCTCCTTCTTCTGCTTCTTCTGCTTCACCCTCCAGACTTCACCTTCTCCTTCTCCTTCTTTTGCTTCTTCTGCTGCGCCCTCCATACATCACCTTCTCCTTCTTCTTCTGCTTCTTCTGCTTCACCCTCCTGACTTCACCTTCTCCTTCTCCTTCTTCTGCTTCTTCTGCTTCACCCCCCTGACTTCACCTTCTCCTTCTCCTTCTTCTGCTTCTTCTGATTCTCCCTCCTAACATCACCTTCTCCTTCTCCTTCTTCTGCTTCTTCTGATTCACCCTCCTGACTTCACCTTCTCCTTCTCCTTCTTCTGCTTCTTCTGATTCACCCTCCAGACTTCACCTTCTCCTTCTCCTTCTTCTGCTTCTTCTGATTCACCCTCCAGACTTCACCTTCTCCTTCTCCTTCATCTGCTTCTTCTGATTCACCCTCCAGACCTCACCTTCTACTTCTCCTTCTTCTACTTCTTCTGATTCACCCTCCAGACTTCATCTTCTCCTTCTCCTTCTTCTGCTTCTTCTGATTCACCCTCCAGACTTCACCTTCCCCTTCTCCTTCTTCTGCTTCTTCTGATTCACCCTTCAGACTTCACCTTCTCCTTCTCCTTCTTCTGCTTCTTCTGATTCACCCTCCAGTCTTCACCTTCTCCTTCTCCTTCTTCTGCTTCTTCTGCTTCACCCTCCAGACTTCACCTTCTCCTTCTCTTTCTTCTGCTTCTTCTGATTCACCCTCCAGACTTCACCTTCCCCTTCTCCTTCTTCTGCTTCTTCTGATTCACCGTTCAGACTTCACCTTCTCCTTCTCCTTCTTCTGCTTCTTCTGATTCACCCTCCAGACCTCACCTTCTCCTTCTCCTTCTTCTACAACTTCTGATTCACCCTCCAGACTTCATCTTCTCCTTCTCCTTCTTCTGCTTCTTCTGATTCACCCTCCAGACTTCACCTTCTCCTTCTCCTTCTTCTGCTTCTTCTGATTCACCCTCCAGACTTCGCCTTCTCCTTCTCCTTCATCTACTTCTTCTGATTCACCCTCCAGACTTCACCTTCTCCTTCTCCTTCTTCTACTTCTTCTGATTCACCCTCCAGTCTTCACCTTCTCCTTTTCCTTCTTCTGCTTTTCTGATTCACCCTCCGGACTTCACCTTCTCCTTCTCCTTCTTCTGCTTCTTCTGATTCACCCTCCTGACTTCACCTTCTCCTTCTCCTTCTTCTGCTTCTTCTGATTCACCCTCCAGAATTCACCTTCTCCTTCTCCTTCTTCTACTTCTTCTGATTCACCCTCCAGACTTCACCTTCTCCTTCTACTTCTTCTGCTTCTTCTGATTCACCCTCCAGACCTCACCTTCTCCTTCTCCTTCTTCTGCTTCTTCTGATTCACCCTCCAGACTTCACCTTCTCCTTCTCCTTCTTCTGCTTCTTCTGATTCACCCTCCAGACTTCACCTTCTCCTTCTCCTTCTTCTGCTTCTTCTGCTTCACCCTCCAGACTTCACCTTCTCCTTCTCCTTCTTCTGCTTCTTCTGATTCACCCTCCAGACTTCACCTTCTCCTTCTCCTTCTTCTGCTTCTTCTGATTCACCCTCCAGACTTCACCTTCTCCTTCTCCTTCGTCTACTTCTTCTGATTCACCCTCCAGACTACACCTTCTCCTTCTCCTTCTTCTACTTCTTCTGATTCACCCTCCAGACTTCACCTTCGCCTTCTCCTTCTTCTGCTTCTTCTGATTCACCCTCCAGACTTCACCTTCTCCTTCTCCTTCTTCTGCTTCTTCTGATTCACCCTCCAGACTTCACCTTCTCCTTCTCCTTCTTCAACTTCTTCTGATTCACCCTCCAGACTTCACCTTATCCTTCTCCTTCTTCTGCTTCTTCTGCTTCTCCCTCCAGACTTCAGCTTCTCCTTCTCCTTCTTCTGCTTCTTCTGCTGCGCCCTCCAGACTCCACCTTCTCCTTCTCCTTCATCTGCTTCTTCTGCTTCACCCTCCTGACTTCACCTTCTCCTTCTCCTTCTTCTACTTCTTCTGCTTCACCCTCCTGACTTCAACTTCTCCTTCTCCTTCTTCTGCTTCGTCTGATTCACCCTCCTAACTTCACCTTCTCCTTCTCCTTCTTCTGCTTCTTCTGATTCACCCTCCTGACTTCAACTTCTCCTTCTCCTTCTTCTGCTTCTTCTGATTCACCCTCCAGACTTCACCTTCTCCTTCTCCTTCTTCTGCTTCTTATGATTCACCCTCCAGACTTCACCTTCTCGTTCTCCTTCTTCTGCTTCTTCTGATTCACCATCCAGACCTCACCTTCTACTTCTCCTTCTTCTACTTCTTCTGATTCACCCTCTAGACTTCATCGTCTCCTTCTCCTTCTTCTGCTTCTTCTGATTAACCCTCCAGACTTCACCTTCTCCTTCTCCTTCTTCTGCTTCTTCTGATTCACCCTCCAGACTTCACCTTCTCCTTCTCCTTCTTCTACTTCTTCTGATTCACCCTCCAGACTTCACCATCTCCTTCTCCTTCTTCTACTTCTTCTGATTCACCCTCCAGACTTCACCTTCCCCTTCTCCTTCTTCTGCTTCTTCTGATTCACCCTCCAGATCTCACCTTCTACTTCTCCTTCTTCTACTTCTTCTGATTCACCCTCCAGACTTCATCTTCTCCTTCTCCTTCTTCTGCTTCTTCTGATTCACCCTCCAGACTTCAACTTTCCCTTCTCCTTCTTCTGCTTCTTCTGATTCACCCTTCAGACTTCACCTTCTCCTTCTTCTGCTTCTTCTGATTCACCCTCCAGTCTTCACCTTCTCCTTCTCCTTCTTCTGCTTCTTCTGCTTCACCCTCCAGACTTCACCTTCTCCTTCTCTTTCTTCTGCTTCTTCTGATTCACCCTCCAGACTTCTCCTTCCCCTTCTCCTTCTTCTGCTTCTTCTGATTCACCGTTCAGACTTCACCTTCTCCTTCTCCTTCTTCTGCTTCTTCTGATTCACCCTCCATACCTCACCTTCTCCTTCTCCTTCTTCTACATCTTCTGATTCACCCTCCAGACTTCGCCTTCTCCTTCTCCTTCTTCTACTTCTTCTGATTCACCCTCCAGACTTCACCTTCTCCTTCTCCTTCTTCTACTTCTTCTGATTCACCCTCCAGTCTTCACCTTCTCCTTTTCCTTCTTCTGCTTTTCTGATTCACCCTCCGGACTTCACCTTCTCCTTCTCCTTCTTCTGCTTCTTCTGATTCACCCTCCTGACTTCACCTTCTCCTTCTCCTTCTTCTGCTTCTTCTGATTCACACTCCAGACTTCACCTTCTTCTTCTCCTTCTTCTACTTCTTCTGATTCACCCTCCAGACTTCACCTTCTCCTTCTACTTCTTCTGCTTCTTCTGATTCACCCTCCAGACTTCACCTTCTCCTTCTCCTTCTTCTGCTTCTTCTGATTCACCCTCCAGACTTCACCTTCTCCATCTCCTTCTTCTGCTTCTTCTGATTCACCCTCCAGACTTCACCTTCTCCTTCTCCTTCTTCTGCTTCTTCTGCTTCACCCTCCAGACTTCACCTTCTCCTTCTCCTTCTTCTGCTTCTTCTGATTCACCCTCCAGACTTTACCTTCTCCTTCTCCTTCTTCTGCTTCTTCTGACTCACCCTCCAGACTTCACCTTCTCCTTCTCCTTCGTCTACTTCTTCTGATTCACCCTCCAGACTACACCTTCTCCTTCTCCTTCTTCTACTTCTTCTGATTCACCCTCCAGACTTCACCTTCTCCTTCTCCTTCTTCTGCTTCTTTTGATTCACCCTCCAGACTTCACCTTCTCCTTCTCCTTCTTCTGCTTCTTCTGATTCACCCTCCAGACTTCACCTTCACCTTCTCCTTCTTCAACTTCTTCTGATTCACCCTCCAGGCTTCACCTTCTCCTTCTCCTTCTTCTGCTTCTTCTGACTCACCCTCCAGACTTCACCTTCTCCTTCTCCTTCGTCTACTTCTTCTGATTCACCCTCCAGACTTCACCTTCTCCTTCTCCTTCTTCTGCTTCTTCTGATTCACCCTCCAGACTTCACCTTCTCCTTCTCCTTCTTCAACTTCTTCTGATTCACCCTCCAGGCTTCACCTTCTCCTTCTCCTTCTTCTGCTTCTTCTGCTTCACCCTCTAGACTTCACCTTCTCCTTCTCCTTCTTCTGCTTCTTCTGCTGCGCCCTCCAGACTTCACCTTCTCCTTCTCCTTCATCTGCTTCTTCTGCTTCACCCTCCTGACTTCACCTTCTCCTTCTCCTTCTTCTACTTCTTCTGCTTCACCCTCCTGACTTCACCTTCTCCTTCTCCTTCTTCTGCTTCGTCTGATTCACCCTCCTAACTTCACCTTCTCCTTCTCCTTCTTCTGCTTCTTCTGATTCACCCTCCTGACTTCAACTTCTCCTTCTCCTTCTTCTGCTTCTTCTGATTCACCCTCCAGACTTCACCTTCTCCTTCTCCTTCTTCTGCTTCTTCTGATTCACCCTCCAGACTTCACCTTCTCCTTCTCCTTCTTCTGCTTCTTCTGATTCACCCTCCAGACCTCACCTTCTACTTCTCCTTCTTCTACTTCTTCTGATTCACCCTCCAGACTTCATCTTCTCCTTCTCCTTCTTCTGCTTCTTCTGATTAACCCTCCAGACTTCACCTTCTCCTTCTCCTTCTTCTGCTTCTTCTGATTCACCCTCCAGACTTCACCTTCTCCTTCTCCTTCTTCTACTTCTTCTGATTCACCCTCCAGACTTCACCATCTCCTTCTCCTTCTTCTACTTCTTCTGATTCACCCTCCAGACTTCACCTTCTCCTTCTCCTTCTTCTGCTTCTTCTGCTCCACCCTGCAGACTTCACCTTCTCCTTCTCCTTCTTCTGCTTCTTCTGCTGCGCCCTCCAGATTTCACCTTCTCCTTCTTCTGCTTCTTCTGCTTCACCCTCCTGACCTCACCTTCTCCTTCTCCTTCTTCTGCTTCTTCTGATTCACCCTCCAGACTTCACCTTCTCCTTCTCCTTATTCTGCTTCTTCTGATTCACCCTCCAAACTTCACCTTCTCCTTCTCCTTCTTCTGCTTCTTCTGATTCACCCTCCAGACTTCACCTTCTCCTTCTCCTTCTTCTTCTTCTTCTGATTCACCCTCCAGACTTCATCTTCACCTTCTCCTTCTTCTGCTTCTTCTGATTCACCCTCCAGACTTCACCTTCTCCTTCTCCTTCTTCTGCTTCTTCTGATTCACCCTCCAGACTTCACCTTCTCCTTCTCCTTCTTCTACTTCTTCTGATTCACCCTCCAGACTTCGCCTTCTCCTTCTCCTTCTTCTACTTCTTCTGATTCACCCTCCAGACTTCACCTTCTCCTTCTCCTTCTTCTACTTCTTCTGATTCACCCTCCAGTCTTCACCTTCTCCTTTTCCTTCTTCTGCTTTTCTGATTCACCCTCCGGACTTCACCTTCTCCTTCTCCTTCTTCTGCTTCTTCTGATTCACCCTCCTGACTTCACCTTCTCCTTCTCCTTCTTCTGCTTCTTCTGATTCACACTCCAGACTTCACCTTCTTCTTCTCCTTCTTCTACTTCTTCTGATTCACCCTCCAGACTTCACCTTCTCCTTCTACTTCTTCTGCTTCTTCTGATTCACCCTCCAGACTTCACCTTCTCCTTCTCCTTCTTCTGCTTCTTCTGATTCACCCTCCAGACTTCACCTTCTCCATCTCCTTCTTCTGCTTCTTCTGATTCACCCTCCAGACTTCACCTTCTCCTTCTCCTTCTTCTGCTTCTTCTGCTTCACCCTCCAGACTTCACCTTCTCCTTCTCCTTCTTCTGCTTCTTCTGATTCACCCTCCAGACTTCACCTTCTCCTTCTCCTTCTTCTGCTTCTTCTGACTCACCCTCCAGACTTCACCTTCTCCTTCTCCTTCGTCTACTTCTTCTGATTCACCCTCCAGACTTCACCTTCTCCTTCTCCTTCTTCTGCTTCTTCTGATTCACCCTCCAGACTTCACCTTCTCCTTCTCCTTCTTCAACTTCTTCTGATTCACCCTCCAGGCTTCACCTTCTCCTTCTCCTTCTTCTGCTTCTTCTGCTTCACCCTCTAGACTTCACCTTCTCCTTCTCCTTCTTCTGCTTCTTCTGCTGCGCCCTCCAGACTTCACCTTCTCCTTCTCCTTCATCTGCTTCTTCTGCTTCACCCTCCTGACTTCACCTTCTCCTTCTCCTTCTTCTACTTCTTCTGCTTCACCCTCCTGACTTCACCTTCTCCTTCTCCTTCTTCTGCTTCGTCTGATTCACCCTCCTAACTTCACCTTCTCCTTCTCCTTCTTCTGCTTCTTCTGATTCACCCTCCAGACTTCACCTTCTCCTTCTCCTTCTTCTACTTCTTCTGATTCACCCTCCAGACTTCACCATCTCCTTCTCCTTCTTCTACTTCTTCTGATTCACCCTCCAGACTTCACCTTCTCCTTCTCCTTCTTCTGCTTCTTCTGCTCCACCCTGCAGACTTCACCTTCTCCTTCTCCTTCTTCTGCTTCTTCTGCTGCGCCCTCCAGACTTCACCTTCTCCTTCTCCTTCTTCTGCTTCTTCTGCTTCACCCTCCAGACCTCACCTTCTCCTTCTCCTTCTTCTGCTTCTTCTGATTCACCCTCCAGACTTCACCTTCTCCTTCTCCTTATTCTGCTTCTTCTGATTCACCCTCCAAACTTCACCTTCTCCTTCTCCTTCTTCTGCTTCTTCTGATTCACCCTCCAGACTTCACCTTCTCCTTCTCCTTCTTCTGCTTCTTCTGATTCACCCTCCAGACTTCACCTTCTCCTTCTCCTTCTTCTACTTCTTCTGATTCACCCTCCAGACTTCGCCTTCTCCTTCTCCTTCTTCTACTTCTTCTGATTCACCCTCCAGACTTCACCTTCTCCTTCTCCTTCTTCTACTTCTTCTGATTCACCCTCCAGTCTTCACCTTCTCCTTTTCCTTCTTCTGCTTTTCTGATTCACCCTCCGGACTTCACCTTCTCCTTCTCCTTCTTCTGCTTCTTCTGATTCACCCTCCTGACTTCACCTTCTCCTTCTCCTTCTTCTGCTTCTTCTGATTCACACTCCAGACTTCTCCTTCTTCTTCTCCTTCTTCTACTTCTTCTGATTCACCCTCCAGACTTCACCTTCTCCTTCTACTTCTTCTGCTTCTTCTGATTCACCCTCCAGACTTCACCTTCTCCTTCTCCTTCTTCTGCTTCTTCTGATTCACCCTCCAGACTTCACCTTCTCCATCTCCTTCTTCTGCTTCTTCTGATTCACCCTCCAGACTTCACCTACTCCTTCTCCTTCTTCTGCTTCTTCTGCTTCACCCTCCAGACTTCACCTTCTCCTTCTCCTTCTTCTGCTTCTTCTGATTCACCCTCCAGACTTCACCTTCTCCTTCTCCTTCTTCTGCTTCTTCTGACTCACCCTCCAGACTTCACCTTCTCCTTCTCCTTCGTCTACTTGTTCTGATTCACCCTCCAGACTTCACCTTCTCCTTCTCCTTCTTCTGCTTCTTCTGATTCACCCTCCAGACTTCAGCTTCTCCTTCTCCTTCTTCAACTTCTTCTGATTCACCCTCCAGGCTTCACCTTCTCCTTCTCCTTCTTCTGCTTCTTCTGCTTCACCCTCTAGACTTCACCTTCTCCTTCTCCTTCTTCTGCTTCTTCTGCTGCGCCCTCCAGACTTCACCTTCTCCTTCTCCTTCATCTGCTTCTTCTGCTTCACCCTCCTGACTTCACCTTCTCCTTCTCCTTCTTCTACTTCTTCTGCTTCACCCTCCTGACTTCACCTTCTCCTTCTCCTTCTTCTGCTTCGTCTGATCCACCCTCCTAACTTCACCTTCTCCTTCTCCTTCTTCTGCTTCTTCTGATTCACCCTCCTGACTTCAACTTCTCCTTCTCCTTCTTCTGCTTCTTCTGATTCACCCTCCAGACTTCACCTTCTCCTTCTCCTTCTTCTGCTTCTTCTGATTCACCCTCCAGACTTCACCTTCTCCTTCTCCTTCTTCTGCTTCTTCTGATTCACCCTCCAGACCTCACCTTCTACTTCTCCTTCTTCTACTTCTTCTGATTCACCCTCCAGACTTCATCTTCCCCTTCTCCTTCTTCTGCTTCTTCTGATTAACCCTCCAGACTTCACCTTCTCCTTCTCCTTCTTCTGCTTCTTCTGATTCACCCTCCAGACTTCACCTTCTCCTTCTCCTTCTTCTACTTCTTCTGATTCACCCTCCAGACTTCACCATCTCCTTCTCCTTCTTCTACTTCTTCTGATTCACCCTCCAGACTTCACCTTCTCCTTCTCCTTCTTCTGCTTCTTCTGCTCCACCCTGCAGACTTCACCTTCTCCTTCTCCTTCTTCTGCTTCTTCTGCTGCGCCCTCCAGACTTCACCTTCTCCTTCTCCTTCTTCTGCTTCTTCTGCTTCACCCTCCAGACCTCACCTTCTCCTTCTTCTGCTTCTTCTGATTCACCCTCCAGACTTCACCTTCTCCTTCTCCTTATTCTGCTTCTTCTGATTCACCCTCCAAACTTCACCTTCTCCTTCTCCTTCTTCTGCTTCTTCTGATTCACCCTCCAGACTTCACCTTCTCCTTCTCCTTCTTCTTCTTCTTCTGATTCACCCTCCAGACTTCATCTTCACCTTCTCCTTCTTCTGCTTCTTCTGATTCACCCTCCAGACTTCACCTTCTCCTTCTCCTTCTTCTGCTTCTTCTGATTCACCCTCCAGACTTCACCTTCTCCTTCTCCTTCTTCTACTTCTTCTGATTCACCCTCCAGACTTCACCTTCTACTTCTCCTTCATCGACTTCTTCTGATTCACCCGCCAGACTTCACCTTCTCCTTCTCCTTCTTCTGCTTCTTCTGATTCACCCTCCAGACTTCACCTTCTCCTTCTCCTTCTTCTGCTTCTTCTGATTCACCCTCCAGACTTCACCTTCTCCTTCTCCTTCTTCTGCTTCTTCTGATTCACCCTCCAGACTTCAACTTCTCCTTCTCCTTCTTCTACTTCTTCGAATTCACCCTCCAGACTTCACCTTCTCCTTCTCCTTCTTCTGCTTCTTCTGATTCACCCTCCAGACTTCACCTTCTCCTTCTCCTTCGTCTACTTCTTCTGATTCACCCTCCAGACTACATCTTCTCCTTCCCCTTCTTCTACTTCTTCTGATTCACCCTCCAGTCTTCCCCTTCTCCTTCTCCTTCTTCTGCTTCTTCTGATTCACCCTCCAGACTTCACCTTCTCCTTCTCCTTCTTCTGCTTCTTCTGATTAACCCTCCAGACTTCACCTTCTCCTTCTTCTGCTTCTTCTGATTCACCCTCCAGACTTCACCTTCTCCTTCTCCTTCTTCTACTTCTTCTGATTCACCCTCCAGACTTCACCATCTCCTTCTCCTTCTTCTACTTCTTCTGATTCACCCTCCAGACTTCACCTTCTCCTTCTCCTTCTTCTGCTTCTTCTGCTCCACCCTGCAGACTTCACCTTCTCCTTCTCCTTCTTCTGCTTCTTCTGCTGCGCCCTCCAGACTTCACCTTCTCCTTCTCCTTCTTCTGCTTCTTCTGCTTCACCCTCCTGACCTCACCTTCTCCTTCTCCTTCTTCTGCTTCTTCTGATTCACCCTCCAGACTTCACCTTCTCCTTCTCCTTATTCTGCTTCTTCTGATTCACCCTCCAAACTTCACCTTCTCCTTCTCCTTCTTCTGCTTCTTCTGATTCACCCTCCAGACTTCACCTTCTCCTTCTCCTTCTTCTTCTTCTTCTGATTCACCCTCCAGACTTCATCTTCACCTTCTCCTTCTTCTGCTTCTTCTGATTCACCCTCCAGACTTCACCTTCTCCTTCTCCTTCTTCTGCTTCTTCTGATTCACCCTCCAGACTTCACCTTCTCCTTCTCCTTCTTCTACTTCTTCTGATTCACCCTCCAGACTTCGCCTTCTCCTTCTCCTTCTTCTACTTCTTCTGATTCACCCTCCAGACTTCACCTTCTCCTTCTCCTTCTTCTACTTCTTCTGATTCACCCTCCAGTCTTCACCTTCTCCTTTTCCTTCTTCTGCTTTTCTGATTCACCCTCCGGACTTCACCTTCTCCTTCTCCTTCTTCTGCTTCTTCTGATTCACCCTCCTGACTTCACCTTCTCCTTCTCCTTCTTCTGCTTCTTCTGATTCACACTCCAGACTTCACCTTCTTCTTCTCCTTCTTCTACTTCTTCTGATTCACCCTCCAGACTTCACCTTCTCCTTCTACTTCTTCTGCTTCTTCTGATTCACCCTCCAGACTTCACCTTCTCCTTCTCCTTCTTCTGCTTCTTCTGATTCACCCTCCAGACTTCACCTTCTCCATCTCCTTCTTCTGCTTCTTCTGATTCACCCTCCAGACTTCACCTTCTCCTTCTCCTTCTTCTGCTTCTTCTGCTTCACCCTCCAGACTTCACCTTCTCCTTCTCCTTCTTCTGCTTCTTCTGATTCACCCTCCAGACTTCACCTTCTCCTTCTCCTTCTTCTGCTTCTTCTGACTCACCCTCCAGACTTCACCTTCTCCTTCTCCTTCGTCTACTTCTTCTGATTCACCCTCCAGACTTCACCTTCTCCTTCTCCTTCTTCTGCTTCTTCTGATTCACCCTCCAGACTTCACCTTCTCCTTCTCCTTCTTCAACTTCTTCTGATTCACCCTCCAGGCTTCACCTTCTCCTTCTCCTTCTTCTGCTTCTTCTGCTTCACCCTCTAGACTTCACCTTCTCCTTCTCCTTCTTC
The DNA here is from genome assembly GCF_052327205.1 of Somniosus microcephalus. NCBI lineage: Eukaryota > Metazoa > Chordata > Chondrichthyes > Squaliformes > Somniosidae > Somniosus > Somniosus microcephalus. The sequence goes on from NW_028225500.1 coordinate 60,392, forward strand.
TGCTTCTTCTGCTGCGCCCTCCAGACTTCACCTTCTCCTTCTCCTTCATCTGCTTCTTCTGCTTCACCCTCCTGACTTCACCTTCTCCTTCTCCTTCTTCTACTTCTTCTGCTTCACCCTCCTGACTTCACCTTCTCCTTCTCCTTCTTCTGCTTCGTCTGATTCACCCTCCTAACTTCACCTTCTCCTTCTCCTTCTTCTGCTTCTTCTGCTCCACCCTGCAGACTTCACCTTCTCCTTCTCCTTCTTCTGCTTCTTCTGCTGCGCCCTCCAGACTTCACCTTCTCCTTCTCCTTCTTCTGCTTCTTCTGCTTCACCCTCCTGACCTCACCTTCTCCTTCTCCTTCTTCTGCTTCTTCTGATTCACCCTCCAGACTTCACCTTCTCCTTCTCCTTATTCTGCTTCTTCTGATTCACCCTCCAAACTTCACCTTCTCCTTCTCCTTCTTCTGCTTCTTCTGATTCACCCTCCAGACTTCACCTTCTCCTTCTCCTTCTTCTTCTTCTTCTGATTCACCCTCCAGACTTCATCTTCACCTTCTCCTTCTTCTGCTTCTTCTGATTCACCCTCCAGACTTCACCTTCTCCTTCTCCTTCTTCTGCTTCTTCTGATTCACCCTCCAGACTTCACCTTCTCCTTCTCCTTCTTCTACTTCTTCTGATTCACCCTCCAGACTTCGCCTTCTCCTTCTCCTTCTTCTACTTCTTCTGATTCACCCTCCAGACTTCACCTTCTCCTTCTCCTTCTTCTACTTCTTCTGATTCACCCTCCAGTCTTCACCTTCTCCTTTTCCTTCTTCTGCTTTTCTGATTCACCCTCCGGACTTCACCTTCTCCTTCTCCTTCTTCTGCTTCTTCTGATTCACCCTCCTGACTTCACCTTCTCCTTCTCCTTCTTCTGCTTCTTCTGATTCACACTCCAGACTTCACCTTCTTCTTCTCCTTCTTCTACTTCTTCTGATTCACCCTCCAGACTTCACCTTCTCCTTCTACTTCTTCTGCTTCTTCTGATTCACCCTCCAGACTTCACCTTCTCCTTCTCCTTCTTCTGCTTCTTCTGATTCACCCTCCAGACTTCACCTTCTCCATCTCCTTCTTCTGCTTCTTCTGATTCACCCTCCAGACTTCACCTTCTCCTTCTCCTTCTTCTGCTTCTTCTGCTTCACCCTCCAGACTTCACCTTCTCCTTCTCCTTCTTCTGCTTCTTCTGATTCACCCTCCAGACTTCACCTTCTCCTTCTCCTTCTTCTGCTTCTTCTGACTCACCCTCCAGACTTCACCTTCTCCTTCTCCTTCGTCTACTTCTTCTGATTCACCCTCCAGACTTCACCTTCTCCTTCTCCTTCTTCTGCTTCTTCTGATTCACCCTCCAGACTTCACCTTCTCCTTCTCCTTCTTCAACTTCTTCTGATTCACCCTCCAGGCTTCACCTTCTCCTTCTCCTTCTTCTGCTTCTTCTGCTTCACCCTCTAGACTTCACCTTCTCCTTCTCCTTCTTCTGCTTCTTCTGCTGCGCCCTCCAGACTTCACCTTCTCCTTCTCCTTCATCTGCTTCTTCTGCTTCACCCTCCTGACTTCACCTTCTCCTTCTCCTTCTTCTACTTCTTCTGCTTCACCCTCCTGACTTCACCTTCTCCTTCTCCTTCTTCTGCTTCGTCTGATTCACCCTCCTAACTTCACCTTCTCCTTCTCCTTCTTCTGCTTCTTCTGATTCACCCTCCTGACTTCAACTTCTCCTTCTCCTTCTTCTGCTTCTTCTGATTCACCCTCCAGACTTCACCTTCTCCTTCTCCTTCTTCTGCTTCTTCTGATTCACCCTCCAGACTTCACCTTCTCCTTCTCCTTCTTCTGCTTCTTCTGATTCACTCTCCAGACCTCACCTTCTACTTCTCCTTCTTCTACTTCTTCTGATTCACCCTCCAGACTTCATCTTCTCCTTCTCCTTCTTCTGCTTCTTCTGATTAACCCTCCAGACTTCACCTTCTCCTTCTCCTTCTTCTGCTTCTTCTGATTCACCCTCCAGACTTCACCTTCTCCTTCTCCTTCTTCTACTTCTTCTGATTCACCCTCCAGACTTCACCATCTCCTTCTCCTTCTTCTACTTCTTCTGATTCACCCTCCAGACTTCACCTTCTCCTTCTCCTTCTTCTGCTTCTTCTGCTCCACCCTGCAGACTTCACCTTCTCCTTCTCCTTCTTCTGCTTCTTCTGCTGCGCCCTCCAGACTTCACCTTCTCCTTCTCCTTCTTCTGCTTCTTCTGCTTCACCCTCCAGACCTCACCTTCTCCTTCTCCTTCTTCTGCTTCTTCTGATTCACCCTCCAGACTTCACCTTCTCCTTCTCCTTATTCTGCTTCTTCTGATTCACCCTCCAAACTTCACCTTCTCCTTCTCCTTCTTCTGCTTCTTCTGATTCACCCTCCAGACTTCACCTTCTCCTTCTCCTTCTTCTGCTTCTTCTGATTCACCCTCCAGACTTCACCTTCTCCTTCTCCTTCTTCTACTTCTTCTGATTCACCCTCCAGACTTCGCCTTCTCCTTCTCCTTCTTCTACTTCTTCTGATTCACCCTCCAGACTTCACCTTCTCCTTCTCCTTCTTCTACTTCTTCTGATTCACCCTCCAGTCTTCACCTTCTCCTTTTCCTTCTTCTGCTTTTCTGATTCACCCTCCGGACTTCACCTTCTCCTTCTCCTTCTTCTGCTTCTTCTGATTCACCCTCCTGACTTCACCTTCTCCTTCTCCTTCTTCTGCTTCTTCTGATTCACACTCCAGACTTCTCCTTCTTCTTCTCCTTCTTCTACTTCTTCTGATTCACCCTCCAGACTTCACCTTCTCCTTCTACTTCTTCTGCTTCTTCTGATTCACCCTCCAGACTTCACCTTCTCCTTCTCCTTCTTCTGCTTCTTCTGATTCACCCTCCAGACTTCACCTTCTCCATCTCCTTCTTCTGCTTCTTCTGATTCACCCTCCAGACTTCACCTTCTCCTTCTCCTTCTTCTGCTTCTTCTGCTTCACCCTCCAGACTTCACCTTCTCCTTCTCCTTCTTCTGCTTCTTCTGATTCACCCTCCAGACTTCACCTTCTCCTTCTCCTTCTTCTGCTTCTTCTGACTCACCCTCCAGACTTCACCTTCTCCTTCTCCTTCGTCTACTTGTTCTGATTCACCCTCCAGACTTCACCTTCTCCTTCTCCTTCTTCTGCTTCTTCTGATTCACCCTCCAGACTTCACCTTCTCCTTCTCCTTCTTCAACTTCTTCTGATTCACCCTCCAGGCTTCACCTTCTCCTTCTCCTTCTTCTGCTTCTTCTGCTTCACCCTCTAGACTTCACCTTCTCCTTCTCCTTCTTCTGCTTCTTCTGCTGCGCCCTCCAGACTTCACCTTCTCCTTCTCCTTCATCTGCTTCTTCTGCTTCACCCTCCTGACTTCACCTTCTCCTTCTCCTTCTTCTACTTCTTCTGCTTCACCCTCCTGACTTCACCTTCTCCTTCTCCTTCTTCTGCTTCGAGAGATCCACCCTCCTAACTTCACCTTCTCCTTCTCCTTCTTCTGCTTCTTCTGATTCACCCTCCTGACTTCAACTTCTCCTCCTCCTTCTTCTGCTTCTTCTGATTCACCCTCCAGACTTCACCTTCTCCTTCTCCTTCTTCTGCTTCTTCTGATTCACCCTCCAGACTTCACCTTCTCCTTCTCCTTATTCTGCTTCTTCTGATTCACCCTCCAGACCTCACCTTCTACTTCTCCTTCTTCTACTTCTTCTGATTCACCCTCCAGACTTCATCTTCTCCTTCTCCTTCTTCTGCTTTTTCTGATTAACCCTCCAGACTTCACCTTCTCCTTCTCCTTCTTCTGCTTCTTCTGATTCACCCTCCAGACTTCAACTTCTCCTTCTCCTTCTTCTACTTCTTCTGATTCACCCTCCAGACTTCACCATCTCCTTCTCCTTCTTCTACTTCTTCTGATTCACCCTCCAGACTTCACCTTCTCCTTCTCCTTCTTCTGCTTCTTCTGCTCCACCCTGCAGACTTCACCTTCTCCTTCTCCTTCTTCTGCTTCTTCTGCTGCGCCCTCCAGACTTCACCTTCTCCTTCTCCTTCTTCTGCTTCTTCTGCTTCAACCTCCAGACCTCACCTTCTCCTTCTCCTTCTTCTGCTTCTTCTGATTCACCCTCCAGACTTCACCTTCTCCTTCTCCTTATTCTGCTTCTTCTGATTCACCCTCCAAACTTCACCTTCTCCTTCTCCTTCTTCTGCTTCTTCTGATTCACCCTCCAGACTTCACCTTCTCCTTCTCCTTCTTCTTCTTCTTCTGATTCACCCTCCAGACTTCATCTTCACCTTCTCCTTCTTCTGCTTCTTCTGATTCACCCTCCAGACTTCACCTTCTCCTTCTCCTTCTTCTGCTTCTTCTGATTCACCCTCCAGACTTCACCTTCTCCTTCTCCTTCTTCTACTTCTTCTGATTCACCCTCCAGACTTCACCTTCTACTTCTCCTTCATCGACTTCTTCTGATTCACCCGCCAGACTTCACCTTCTCCTTCTCCTTCTTCTGCTTCTTCTGATTCACCCTCCAGACTTCACCTTCTCCTTCTCCTTCTTCTGCTTCTTCTGATTCACCCTCCAGACTTCACCTTCTCCTTCTCCTTCTTCTGCTTCTTCTGATTCACCCTCCAGACTTCAACTTCTCCTTCTCCTTCTTCTACTTCTTCGAATTCACCCTCCAGACTTCACCTTCTCCTTCTCCTTCTTCTGCTTCTTCTGATTCACCCTCCAGACTTCACCTTCTCCTTCTCCTTCGTCTACTTCTTCTGATTCACCCTCCAGACTACATCTTCTCCTTCCCCTTCTTCTACTTCTTCTGATTCACCCTCCAGTCTTCCCCTTCTCCTTCTCCTTCTTCTGCTTCTTCTGATTCACCCTCCAGACTTCACCTTCTCCTTCTCCTTCTTCTGCTTCTTCTGATTCACCCTCCAGACTTCACCTTCTCCTTCTCCTTCTTCTACTTCTTCTGATTCACCCTCCAGACTTCACCTTCTCCTTCTCCTTCTTCTGCTTCTTCTGCTTCACCCTCCAGACTTCACTTTCTCCTTCTCCTTATTCTGCTTCTTCTGCTGCGCCCTCCAGACTTCACCTTCTCCTTCTCCTTCTTCTGCTTCTTCTGCTTCACCCTCCTGACATCACCTTCTCCTTCTCCTTCTTCTACTTCTTCTGCTTCACCCTCCTGACTTCACCTTCTCCTTCTCCTTCTTCTGCTTCGTCTGATTCACCCTCCTAACTTCACCTTCTCCTTCTCCTTCTTCTGCTTCTTTTGATTCACCCTCCAGACTTCAACTTCTTCTTCTCCTTCTTCTGCTTCTTCTGATTCACCCTCCATACTTCACCTTCTCCTTCTCCTTCTTCTGCTTCTTCTGATTCACCCTCCAGACTTCACCTTCTCCTTCTCCTTCTTCTGCTTCTTCTGATTCACCCTCCAGACCTCACCTTCTCCTTCTCCTTCTTCTACTTCTTCTGATTCACCCTCCAGACTTCATCTTCTCCTTCTCCTTCTTCTGCTTCTTCTGATTCACCCTCCAGACTTCACCTTTGTGGTAAACCACTGTTTGTATTCCTGTTTGTCCTGTTTGTATTCCACTGTGAACATGCCTGGACATGCCTCGGCTGACTCCTCCCACAGGTCCTAGTATAAAGGTGACTGCTCCCCAGCCTTTGTACCCTGGACCGGTCGACCACGCGAGGCAGACCTCCATTCTGTTGTTAATAAAAGCCTTTAGTTACTCTTCTAACTCTCCGTCTTTTATGAGTAATTGATAGCGCATCAATTTTATTAACAACATTTTTATAATGGAGAAGATCCTCACACCAGCATGCCTGGACTTAGATCATCGGGAGGCGGACTCATCCACCAAGTTTACTCACTGGCTTAAGTGTTTCGAAAAATTCCTGACCGCCTCCGAAGCAATCAAATCGGACGAGGACAAACTGGATGTCCTGACCTCCAAAGTGAACTACCGAGTGTACTCGGTCATCCAAGATGTGACCTCGGACGCGGACGCTATCAAGCTCCTCAAGGACCAGTACACGCACCCAGTGAATGAAGTGTACGCCAGGCACCTCCTGGGGAGTCGTAAACAACAACCTGGGGAATCGACCGTGGAATACCTTCAGGCACTGTCTGTGCTTGGCCGGGCCTGTGGTTGTAAGGATGTAAAGGCTGCCGTGTACACAGAGGAACTTATCCGGGACGCTTTTGTAGCGGGCCACAGATCCAATTACACCCGACAGCGACTGTTGGAGCAGAGTAACCTCGACCTCAACAAGGCCTCTGAACTCGCACTATCGTTGGATGCAGCCTACCAGGGCATGGATGCCTACTCCTATGCACCGTGGACGCCGCGGGGAATGACAGCCTGGGACACGGTAGGACCGCCTCATAGCGCCGTGCCACCCCAGCCACACCCCAACAACGGCCCAACTACCGCAGCAGTGTCCCAATGCCAGACAGCAGTGCCCCAAGGCCAGAAATTCTACTTCTGTGGCCAGGCAAAACACCCCAGAGCGCGCTGCACGGCGAAAAACGCGATCTGCTCGGGCTGCGGGAAGAAGGGACACTACGCTAGCGTCTGCAGGGCCAAAGCCACCCCGAACCCCAGCAGCGCCGTGTGTGGGCCATGCGGGCCGCCATCTTGGACCTCCCCGGCCATGTGCGAATCACCGGTACAGCAGCCATTTTGGACGCCTCCAGCCACATGGGGATCATGGACGCCGCCATCTTGGACGACAGCCGGGACGCAGCAGGCCCCCAACACCGCCTCATCTGATACCCGCAGCGACACACCGACCCCTACGCTGGCATCCATTACACTGGACCAAGCGAGACCGCACCAACTGGCCAGTTCCACAATGGACATTAAGGTAAATGGTCACGATACAATCTGCCTTTTTGACTCTGGGAGCACGGAGAGCTTCATCCACCCCGACACGGTGTGGCGTTGCTCTCTCCCAGTCCTGCCTGCGCAACAGCGGATTTCTATGGCCTCCGAGTCCCAGTCGGCGGACATCGGCGGCTACTGTGTGGTGACACTCGTAGTAGACGGGACCGTGTACGATCATTTTAAACTTCTGGTCCTGCCTGACCTCTGCGCTGCCGTCCTGCTGGGGTTAGATTTTCAGTGCCACCTTAAAAGTGTTACGATGGCGTATGGTGGACCCCTACCCCCACTCACAGTCCGCAGCCAGCAGCTTCCAAACTGCCCGCCGCGCACCAGGTGCAACCTCTCCACACTCAGAGTCACCCCCCCTCCACTGTTTGCTAACCTCACCCCCGACTGTAAGCCCATCGCCACAAAGAGCAGGCGATACAGTGCCGGGGACAGGGTTTTCATTAAAACCGAAGTGGAGCGGCTACTGAAAGAAGGGATTATTGAGGGCAGCAGCAGCCCCTGGCGAGCCCAGGTTGTGGTCGTTAAGACCGGCGAGAAGCAGCGCCTGGTCATCGACTACAGCCAGACAATAAATCGCTACACCCTGCTGGATGCCTACCCACTCCCCCGTATAGCTGATATGGTCAACCAGATCACGCAGTACCGCGTCTTCTCGACCATTGACCTGAAATCAGCGTACCACCAGCTCCCCATCCGCCCTGAGGACCGCCAGTACACTGCCTTTGAGGCAAACGGCCGCCTCTATCACTTCCTTAGGGTTCCCTTTGGCGTCACCAATGGGGTCTCCGTCTTCCAAAGGGAGATGGACCGGATGGTAGATCAAAATGCGTTGCAGGCCACTTTCCCATATCTGGACAATGTGACCATCTGCGGCCGTGACTTGCAGGACCATGACGCAAACCTCGAAAAATTCATCCGCACCGCCCAACTCCTGAACCTGACATATAACAAGGAGAAGTGCATATTCCGCACAAACCGCCTCGCCATCCTTGGCTGTGTTGTGGAACACGGAGTCATCGGCCCCGACCCCGACCGGATGCATCCCCTTATGGAACTTCCACTGCCCCACTGCCTCAAGGCCCTGAAGAGGTGCCTAGGGTTTTTCTCCTATTATGCCCAGTGGGTCCCCTACTATGCGGACAAGGCCCGTCCGCTGATCAAGTCCACCTCTTTTCCCTTGACGGCAGAGGCCCGCTTAGCCTTCCACCGTATCAAGGAGGACATTGCCAAAGCCACCATGCACGCAGTGGACGAATCCATCCACTTCCAGGTGGAAAGCGACGCATCTGACTTTGCCCTGGCCGCTACCCTCAATCAGGCAGGGAGACCCGTGGCCTTCTTTTCACGAACCCTCCAAGGCCCGGAGACCAGACACTCCGCTGTTGAGAAGGAGGCCCAGGCGATTGTGGAGGCTGTGCGTCATTGGAGGCACTACCTGGCCGGAAAACGATTTACCCTGCTCACTGACCAGCGTTCAGTTGCTTTTATGTTTAACAACAAGCAGAGGGGCAAAATCAAAAATGACAAGGTCTTGAGGTGGAGAATCGAACTTTCCACCTACAAATACGAGATCTTGTACCGGCCCGGGAAGCTAAATGAACCCCCGGATGCGCTGTCGCGTGGCACCTGCGCCAGCGCGCAGATCGATAGACTGCGGGGCCTCCACAATGACCTCTGCCACCCGGGGGTCACCAGGTTCTTCCACTTCATCAAGGCCCGCAACCTGCCTTACTCTATTGAGGAGGTCAGGACCATGACCAGGAACTGCCAAGTCTGCGCTGAGTGCAAACCGCACTTTTATAGACCAGACAGGGCCCACCTGATAAAAGCCACTCGCCCCTTCGAGCGCCTGAGCATCGATTTTAAAGGGCCTCTCCCCTCCTCCGACCGCAATGTGTACTTCCTCAATATTATTGATGAGTACTCCCGTTTCCCGTTCGCCTTCCCCTGCCCGGACATGACCAGTGCCACGGTCATTAAATGTCTGAACAACCTCTTCACCCTGTTCGGCTTCCCCAGCTATATCCATAGCGACCGGGGCTCATCGTTTATGAGCGACGAACTCCGTCAGTACCTGCTAACTAGGGGTATTGCCAGAAGCAGGACCACCAGTTACAACCCCCGGGGGAACGGACAGGTGGAAAGAGAAAATGTGACAGTTTGGAAGGCCGTCCTGCTAGCCTTAAAGTCTAGGGGCCTTCCAACCTCCCGCTGGCAGGATGTGCTCCCCGATGCGCTCCACTCTATTCGGTCACTGCTCTGCACTGCCACTAACGCCACCCCTCATGCGAAAATGTTTGTCTTCCCAAGGAAGTCCACATCGGGGACATCGCTACCGCCATGGCTGACGTCCCCAGGGCCGGTCCTACTGAGAAGACACGTGAGGACCCATAAAATGGAACCCCTGGTCGAGAGGGTCGACCTCCTCCACGCCAACCCCCAGTATGCTTACATCGCATACCCAGACGGGCGGGAGGACACAGTCTCCATAAGAGACCTTGCACCCTCGGGGGCTGCAGTAACCCACTACCCACTACCACCCCCCCCCACGATCCGATATCCAGCCCCAGCAGACGGCAGGCCTGGGCCCCGCGACCCGCTCGACATCTACGAGGACGACACGCCTGTGCCACAGCCTACGCTGGACTCGACGCCGGAAGCTTCACTACCCCTGCCGTCGCCACGCAGGTCACAGCGGCAGACAAGACCTCCGGAGAGACTCCAATACACTAACTTTTAATACACTTCACCCCGCCGGACTCAATTTTAAACAAGGGGTGAATGTGGTAAACCACTGTTTGTATTCCTGTTTGTCCTGTTTGTATTCCACTGTGTACATGCCTGGACATGCCTCGGCTGACTCCTCCCACAGGTCCTAGTGTAAAGGTGACTGCTCCCCAGCCCTTTGTACCCTGGACCGGTCGACCACGCGAGGCAGACCTCCATTCTGTTGTTAATAAAAGCCTTTAGTTACTCTTCTAACTCTCAGTCTTTTATGAGTAATTGATAGCGCATCAACCTTCTCCTTCTTCTTCTTCTGCTTCTTCTGATTCACCCTCCAGACTTCACCTTCTCCTTCTCCTTCTTCTCCTTCTTCTGATTCACCCTCCAGACTTCACCTTCTCCTTCTCCTTCTTCTACTTCTTCTGATTCACCCTCCAGACTTCACCTTCTCCTTCTCCTTCTTCTGCTTCTTCTGCTTCACCCTCCAGACTTCACCTTCTCCTTCTGCTTCTTCTGCTGCGCCCTCCAGACTTCACCTTCTCCTTCTCCTTCTTCTGCTTCTTCTGCTTCACCCTCCAGACTTCACCTTCTCCTTCTCCTTCTTCTGCTTCTTCTGATTCACCCTCCAGACTTCACCTTCTCCTTCTCCTTATTCTGCTTCTTCTGATTCACCCTCCAGACTTCACCTTCTCCTTCTCCTGCTTCTGCTTCTTCTGATTCACCCTCCAGACTTCACCTTCTCCTTCTCCTTCTTCTTCTTCTTCTGATTCACCCTCCAGACTTCATCTTCTCCTTTTCCTTCTTCTGCTTCTTCTGATTCACCGTCCAGATTTCACCTTCTCCTTCTCCTTCTTCTGCTTCTTCTGATTCACCCTCCAGACTTCACCTTCTCCTTCTCCTTCTTCTACTTCTTCTGATTCATCCTCCAGACTTCACCTTCTCCTTCTCCTTCATCTACTTCTTCTGATTCACCCTCCAGACTTCACCTTCTCCTTCTCCTTCTTCTGCTTCTTCTGATTCACCCTCCAGACTTCACCTTCTCCTTCTCCTTCTTCTGCTTCTTCTGATTCACCCTCCAGACTTCACCTTCTCCTTCTCCTTCTTCTGCTTCTTCTGATTCACCCTCCAGACTTCACCTCCTCCTTCTCCTTCTTCTACTTCTTCTGATTCACCCTCCAGACTTCACCTTCTCCTTCTACTTCTTCTGCTTCTTCTGATTCACCATCCAGACTTCACCTTCTCCTTCTCCTTCTTCTGCTTCTTCTGATTCACCCTCCAGACTTCAACTTCTCCTTCTCCTTCTTCTGCTTCTTCTGATTCACCCTCCAGACTTCACCTTCTCTTTCTCCTTCTTCTGCTTCTTCTGCTTCACCCTCCAGACTTCACCTTCTCCTTCTCCTTCTTCTGCTTCTTCTTCTTCACCCTCCAGACTTCACCTTCTCCTTCTCCTTCTTCTGCTTCTTCTGATTCACCCTCCAGACTTCACCCTCTCCTTCTCCTTCTTCTGCTTCTTCTGCTTCACCTCCTGACTTCACCTTCTCCTTCTCCTTCTTCTACTTCTTCTGATTCACCCTCCAGACTTCACCTTCTCCTTCTCCTTCTTCTGCTTCTTCTTCTTCACCCTCCAGACTTCACCTTCTCCTTCTCCTTCTTCTGCTTCTTCTGCTTCGCCCTCCAGACTTAACCTTCTCCTTCTCCTTCTTCTGCTTCTTCTGCTTCAACCTCCAGACTTCACCTTCTCCTTCTCCTTCTTCTGCTTCTTCTGCTTCTCCCTCCTGACTTCACCTTCTCCTTCTCCTTCTCCTTCTTCTGCTTCTTCTGATTCACCCTCCTGACTTCACCTTCTCCTTCTCCTTCTTCTGCTTCTTCTGATTCACCCTCCAGACTTCACCTTCTCCTTCTACTTCTTCTGCTTCTTCTGATTCTCCCTCCAGACTTCACCTTCTCCTTCTCCTTCTTCTTCTTCTGATTAACCCTCCAGACTTCACCTTCTCCTTCTCCTTCTTCTGCTTCTTCTGATTCACCCTCCAGACTTCACTTTCTCCTTCTCCTTCTTCTGCTTCTTCTGATTCACCCTCCAGACTTCACCTTCTCCTTCTCCTTCTTCTACTTCTTCTGATTCAACCTCCAGACTTCACCTTCTCCTTCTCCTTCTTCTGCTTCTTCTGATTCACCCTCCAGACTTCACCTTCACCTTCTCCTTCGTCTACTTCTTCTGATTCACCCTCCAGACTACACCTTCTCCTTCTCCTTCTTCTACCTCTTCTGATTCACCCTCCAGACTTCACCTTCTCCTTCTCCTTCTTCTGCTTCTTCTGATTCACCCTCCAGACTTCACCTTTTCCTTCTCCTTCTTCTACTTCTTCTGATTCACCCTCCAGGCTTCACCTTCTCCTTCTCCTTCTTCTACTTCTTCTGATTCACCCTCCAGACTTCACCTTCTCCTTCTCCTTCTTCTAGTTCTTCTGATTCACCCTCCAGACTTCACCTTCTCCTTCTCCTTCTTCTACTTCTTCTGATTCACCCTCCTGACTTCACTTTCTCCTTCTCCTTTTTTGCTTCTTCTGCTTCACCCTCCAGACTTCACCTTCTCCTTCTCCTTCTTCTGCTTCTTCTCCTTCACCCTCCAGACTTCACCTTCTCCTTCTCCTTCTTCTGCTTCTTCTGCTTCACCCTCCTGACTTCACCTTCTCCTTCTTCTTCTTCCACTTCTTCTGATTCACCTCCAGACTTCACCTTCTCCTTCTCCTTCTTCTGCTTCTTCTGTTTCACCCTCCAGACTTCACCTTCTCCTTCTCCTTCTTCTGCTTCTTCTGCTTCACCCTCCAGACTTCACCTTCTCCTTCTCCTTCTTCTGCTTCTTCTGATTCACCCTCCAGACTTCACCTTCTCCTTCTCCATATTCTGCTTCTTCTGATTCACCCTCCAGACTTCACCTTCTCCTTCTCCTTCTTCTGCTTCTTCTGATTCACCCTCCAGACTTCACCTTCTCCTTCTCCTTCTTCTGCTTCTTCTGATTCACCCTCCAGACCTCACCTTCTCCTTCTCCTTCTTCTGCTTCTTCTGATTCACCCTCCAGACTTCATCTTCTCCTTCTCCTTCTTCTGCTTCTTCTGATTCACCCTCCAGACTTCACCTTCTCCTTCTCCTTCTTCTGCTTCTTCTGATTCACCCTCCAGACTTCACCTTCTCCTTCTCCTTCTTCTACTTCTTCTGATTCACCCTCCAGACTTCACCTTCTCCTTCTCCTTCTTCTACTTCTTCTGATTCACCCTCCAGTCTTCACCTTCTCCTTCTCCTTCTTCTGCTTCTTCTGCTTCACCCTCCAGACTTCACCTTCTCCTTCTCCTTCTTCTGCTTCTTCTGATTCACCCTCCAGACTTCACCTTCTCCTTCTCCTTCTTCTGATTCTTCTGATTCACCCTCCAGACTTCACCTTCTCCTTCTCCTTCTTCTGATTCACCCTCCTGCCTTCACCTTCTCCTTCTCCTTCTTATACTTCTTCTGATTCACCCTCCTGACTTCACCTTCTACTTCTCCTTCTTCTACTTCTTCTACTTCACCCTCCAGACTTCACCTTCTCCTTCTCCTTCTTCTACTTCTTCTGATTCACCCTCCAGACTTCACCTTCTGCTACTCCTTCTCCTTCTTCTGCTTCTTCTGATTCACCCTCCAGACTTCACCTTCTCCTTCTCCTTATTCTGCTTCTTCTGTTTCACCCTCCAGACTTCATCTTCTCCTTCTCCTTCTTCTGCTTCTTCTGATTCACCCTCCAGACTTCACCTTCTCCTTCTCCTTATTCTGCTTCTTCTGATTCACCCTCCAGACTTCACCTTCTCCTTCTCCTTCTTCTGCTTCTTCTGATTCACCCTCCAGCCTTCACCTTCTCCTTCTCCTTCTTCTGCTTCTTCTGATTCACCCTCCAGACTTCACCTTCTTCTTCTCCTTCTTCGACTTCTACTGATTCACCCTCCAGACTTCACCTTCTCCTTCTCCTTCTTCTACTTCTTCTGATTCACCCTCCAGACTTCACCATCTCCTTCTCCTTCTTCTACTTCTTCTGATTCACCCTCCAGACTTCACCTTCCCCTTCTCCTTCTTCTGCTTCTTCTGATTCACCCTCCAGATCTCATCTTCTACTTCTCCTTCTTCTACTTCTTCTGATTCACCCTCCAGACTTCATCTTCTCCTTCTCCTTCTTCTGCTTCTTCTGATTCACCCTCCAGACTTCACCTTCCCCTTCTCCTTCTTCTGCTTCTTCTGATTCACCCTTCAGACTTCACCTTCTCCTTCTCCTTCTTCTGCTTCTTCTGATTCACCCTCCAGTCTTCACCTTCTCCTTCTCCTTCTTCTGCTTCTTCTGCTTCACCCTCCAGACTTCACCTTCTCCTTCTCTTTCTTCTGCTTCTTCTGATTCACCCTCCAGACTTCACCTTCCCCTTCTCCTTCTTCTGCTTCTTCTGATTCACCATTCAGACTTCACCTTCTCCTTCTCCTTCTGCTTCTTCTGATTCACCCTCCATACCTCACCTTCTTCTTCTCCTTCTTCTACATCTTCTGATTCACCCTCCAGACTTCGCCTTCTCCTTCTCCTTCTTCTACTTCTTCTGATTCACCCTCCAGAATTCACCTTCTCCTTCTCCTTCTTCTGCTTCTTCTGATTCTCCCTCCAGACTTCACCTTCTCCTTCTCCTTCTTCTTCTTCTGATTAACCCTCCAGACTTCACCTTCTCCTTCTCCTTCTTCTGCTTCTTCTGATTCACCTTCCAGACTTCACTTTCTCCTTCTCCTTCTTCTGCTTCTTCTGATTCACCCTCCAGACTTCACCTTCTCCTTCTCCTTCTTCTACTTCTTCTGATTCAACCTCCAGACTTCACCTTCTCCTTCTCCTTCTTCTGCTTCTTCTGATTCACCCTCCAGACTTCACCTTCACCTTCTCCTTCGTCTACTTCTTCTGATTCACCCTCCAGACTACACCTTCTCCTTCTCCTTCTTCTACCTCTTCTGATTCACCCTCCAGACTTTACCTTCTCCTTCTCCTTCTTCTGCTTCTTCTGATTCACCCTCCAAACTTCACCTTTTCCTTCTCCTTCTTCTACTTCTTCTGATTCACCCTCCAGGCTTCACCTTCTCCTTCTCCTTCTTCTACTTCTTCTGATTCACCCTCCAGACTTCACCTTCTCCTTCTCCTTCTTCTACTTCTTCTGATTCACCCTCCAGACTTCACCTTCTCCTTCTCCTTCTTCTACTTCTTCTGATTCACCCTCCTGACTTCACTTTCTCCTTCTCCTTCTTCTGCTTCTTCTGCTTCACACTCCAGACTTCACCTTCTCCTTCTCCTTCTTCTGCTTCTTCTGCTTCACCCTCCAGACTTCACCTTCTCCTTCTCCTTCTTCTGCTTCTTCTGCTTCACCCTCCTGACTTCACCTTCTCCTTCTTCTTCTTCCACTTCTTCTGATTCACCTCCAGACTTCACCTTCTCCTTCTCCTTCTTCTGCTTCTTCTGTTTCACCCTCCAGACTTCACCTTCTCCTTCTTCTGCTTCTTCTGCTTCACCCTCCAGACTTCACCTTCTCCTTCTCCTTCTTCTGCTTCTTCTGCTTCACCCTCCTGACTTCACCTTCTCCTTCTCCTTCTTCTTCTTCTTCTGATTCACCCTCCAGACTTCAACTTCTCCTTCTCCTTCTTCTGCTTCTTCTGCTTCACCCTCCAGACTTCACCTTCCCCTTCTCCTTCTTCTGCTTCTTCTGCTGCGCCCTCCAGACTTCACCTTCTCCTTCTCCTTCTGCTGCTTCTTCTGCTTCACCCTCCTGACTTCACCTTCTCCTTCTCCTTCTTCTGCTTCTTCTGCTTCACCCCCCTGACTTCACCTTCTCCTTCTCCTTCTTCTGTTTCTTCTGATTCACCCTCCTAACTTCATCTTCTCCTTCTCCTTCTGCTGCTTCTTCTGATTCACCCTCCTGACTTCACCTTCTCCTTCTCCATATTCTGCTTCTTCTGATTCACCCTCCAGACTTCACCTTCTCCTTCTCCTTCTTCTGCTTCTTCTGATTCACCCTCCAGACTTCACCTTCTCCTTCTCCTTCTTCTACTTCTCCTGATTCACCCTCCAGACTTCACCTTCTCCTTCTCCTTCTTCTACTTCTTCTGATTCACCCTCCAGTCTTCACCTTCTCCTTCTCCTTCTTCTGCTTCTTCTGCTTCACCCTCCAGACTTCACCTTCTCCTTCTCCTTCTTCTGCTTCTTCTGATTCACCCTCCAGACTTCACCTTCTCCTTCTCCTTCTTCTGATTCTTCTGATTCACCCTCCAGACTTCACCTTCTCCTTCTCCTTCTTCTGATTCACCCTCCTGCCTTCACCTTCTCCTTCTCCTTCTTATACTTCTTCTGATTCACCCTCCTGACTTCACCTTCTACTTCTCCTTCTTCTACTTCTTCTACTTCACCCTCCAGACTTCACCTTCTCCTTCTCCTTCTTCTACTTCTTCTGATTCACCCTCCAGACTTCACCTTCTGCTTCTCCTTCTCCTTCTTCTGCTTCTTCTGATTCACCCTCCAGACTTCACCTTCTCCTTCTCCTTATTCTGCTTCTTCTGTTTCACCCTCCAGACTTCATCTTCTCCTTCTCCTTCTTCTGCTTCTTCTGATTCACCCTCCAGACTTCACCTTCTCCTTCTCCTAATTCTGCTTCTTCTGATTCACCCTCCAGACTTCACCTTCTCCTTCTCCTTCTTCTGCTTCTTCTGATTCACCCTCCAGCCTTCACCTTCTCCTTCTCCTTCTTCTGCTTCTTCTGATTCACCCTCCAGACTTCACCTTCTCCTTCTCCTTCTTCGACTTCTACTGATTCACCCTCCAGACTTCACCTTCTCCTTCTCCTTCTTCTACTTCTTCTGATTCACCCTCCAGACTCACCATCTCCTTCTCCTTCTTCTACTTCTTCTGATTCACCCTCCAGACTTCACCTTCCCCTTCTCCTTCTTCTGCTTCTTCTGATTCACCCTCCAGATCTCACCTTCTACTTCTCCTTCTTCTACCATTTCTGATTCACCCTCCAGACTTCATCTTCTCCTTCTCCTTCATCTGCTTCTTCTGATTCACCCTCCAGACTTCACCTTCCCCTTCTCCTTCTTCTGCTTCTTCTGATTCACCCTTCAGACTTCACCTTCTCCTTCTCCTTCTTCTGCTTCTTCTGATTCACCCTCCAGTCTTCACCTTCTCCTTCTCCTTCTTCTGCTTCTTCTGCTTCACCCTCCAGACTTCACCTTCTCCTTCTCTTTCTTCTGCTTCTTCTGATTCACCCTCCAGACTTCACCTTCCCCTTCTCCTTCTTCTGCTTCTTCTGATTCACCGTTCAGACTTCACCTTCTCCTTCTCCTTCTGCTTCTTCTGATTCACCCTCCATACCTCACCTTCTTCTTCTCCTTCTTCTACATCTTCTGATTCACCCTCCAGACTTCGCCTTCTCCTTCTCCTTCTTCTACTTCTTCTGATTCACCCTCCAGAATTCACCTTCTCCTTCTCCTTCTTCTACTTCTTCTGATTCACCCTCCAGTCTTCACCTTCTCCTTTTCCTTCTTCTGCTTTTCTGATTCACCCTCCGGACTTCACCTTCTCCTTCTCCTTCTTCTGCTTCTTCTGATTCACCCTCCTGACTTCACCTTCTCCTTCTCCTTCTTCTGCTTCTTCTGATTCACACTCCAGACTTCACCTTCTTCTTCTCCTTCTTCTACTTCTTCTGATTCACCCTCCAGACTTCACCTTCTCCTTCTACTTCTTCTGCTTCTTCTGATTCACCCTCCAGACTTCACCTTCTCCTTCTCCTTCTTCTGCTTCTTCTGATTCACCCTCCAGACTTCACCTTCTCCATCTCCTTCTTCTGCTTCTTCTGATTCACCCTCCAGACTTCACCTTCTCCTTCTCCTTCTTCTGCTTCTTCTGCTTCACCCTCCAGACTTCACCTTCTCCTTCTCCTTCTTCTGCTTCTTCTGATTCACCCTCCAGACTTCACCTTCTCCTTCTCCTTCTTCTGCTTCTTCTGACTCACCCTCCAGACTTCACCTTCTCCTTCTCCTTCGTCGACTTCTTCTGATTCACCCTCCAGACTACACCTTCTCCTTCTCCTTCTTCTACTTCTTCTGATTCACCCTCCAGACTTCACCTTCTCCTTCTCCTTCTTCTGCTTCTTCTGATTTACCCTCCAGACTTCACCTTCTCCTTCTCCTTCTTCTGCTTCTTCTGATTCACCCTCCAGACTTCACCTTCTCCTTCTCCTTCTTCAACTTCTTCTGATTCACCCTCCAGACTTCACCTTCTCCTTCTCCTTCTTCTGCTTCTTCTGCTTCACCCTCTAGACTTCACCTTCTCCTTCTCCTTCTTCTGCTTCTTCTGCTGCGCCCTCCAGACTTCACCTTCTCCTTCTCCTTCATCTGCTTCTTCTGCTTCACCCTCCTGACTTCACCTTCTCCTTCTCCTTCTTCTACTTCTTCTGCTTCACCCTCCTGACTTCACCTTCTCCTTCTCCTTCTTCTGCTTCGTCTGATTCACCCTCCTAACTTCACCTTCTCCTTCTCCTTTTTCTGCTTCTTCTGATTCACCCTCCTGACTTCAACTTCTCCTTCTCCTTCTTCTGCTTCTTCTGATTCACCCTCCAGACTTCACCTTCTCCTTCTCCTTCTTCTGCTTCTTCTGATTCACCCTCCAGTCTTCACCTTCTCCTTCTCCTTCTTCTGCTTCTTCTGCTTCACCCTCCAGACTTCACCTTCTCCTTCTCTTTCTTCTGCTTCTTCTGATTCACCCTCCAGACTTCACCTTCCCCTTCTCCTTCTTCTGCTTCTTCTGATTCACCGTTCAGACTTCACCTTCTCCTTCTCCTTCTTCTGCTTCTTCTGACTCACCCTCCATACCTCACCTTCTTCTTCTCCTTCTTCTACATCTTCTGATTCACCCTCCAGACTTCGCCTTCTCCTTCTCCTTCTTCTACTTCTTCTGATTCACCCTCCAGACTTCACCTTCTCCTTCTCCTTCTTCTACTTCTTCTGATTCACCCTCCAGTCTTCACCTTCTCCTTTTCCTTCTTCTGCTTTTCTGATTCACCCTCCGGACTTCACCTTCTCCTTCTTCTGCTTCTTCTGATTCACCCTCCTGACTTCACCTTCTCCTTCTCCTTCTTCTGCTTCTTCTGATTCACACTCCAGACTTCACCTTCTTCTTCTCCTTCTTCTACTTCTTCTGATTCACCCTCCGGACTTCACCTTCTCCTTCTACTTCTTCTGCTTCTTCTGATTCACCCTCCAGACTTCACCTTCTCCTTCTCCTTCTTCTGCTTCTTCTGATTCACTCTCCAGACTTCACCTTCTCCATCTCCTTCTTCTGCTTCTTCTGATTCACCCTCCAGACTTCACCTTCTCCTTCTCCTTCTTCTGCTTCTTCTGCTTCACCCTCCAGACTTCACCTTCTCCTTCTCCTTCTTCTGCTTCTTCTGATTCACCCTCCAGACTTCACCTTCTCCTTCTCCTTCTTCTGCTTCTTCTGACTCACCCTCCAGACTTCACCTTCTCCTTCTCCTTCGTCTACTTCTTCTGATTCACCCTCCAGACTACACCTTCTCCTTCTCCTTCTTCTACTTCTTCTGATTCACCCTCCAGACTTCACCTTCTCCTTCTCCTTCTTCTGCTTCTTCTGATTCACCCTCCAGACTTCACCTTCTCCTTCTCCTTCTTCTGCTTCTTCTGATTCACCCTCCAGACTTCACCTTCTCCTTCTCCTTCTTCAACTTCTTCTGATTCACCCTCCAGACTTCACCTTCTCCTTCTCCTTCTTCTGCTTCTTCTGCTTCACCCTCTAGACTTCACCTTCTCCTTCTCCTTCTTCTGCTTCTTCTGCTGCGCCCTCCAGACTTCACCTTCTCCTTCTCCTTCATCTGCTTCTTCTGCTTCACCCTCCTGACTTCACCTTCTCCTTCTCCTTCTTCTACTTCTTCTGCTTCACCCTCCTGACTTCACCTTCTCCTTCTCCTTCTTCTGCTTCGTCTGATTCACCCTCCTAACTTCACCTTCTCCTTCTCCTTCTTCTGCTTCTTCTGATTCACCCTCCTGACTTCAACTTCTCCTTCTCCTTCTTCTGCTTCTTCTGATTCACCCTCCAGACTTCACCTTCTCCTTCTCCTTCTTCTGCTTCTTCTGATTCACCCTCCAGACTTCACCTTTTCCTTCTCCTTCTTCTGCTTCTTCTGATTCACCCTCCAGACCTCACCTTCTACTTATCCTTCTTCTACTTCTTCTGATTCACCCTCCAGACTTCATCTTCTCCTTCTCCTTCTTCTGCTTCTTCTGATTAACCCTCCAGACTTCACCTTCTCCTTCTCCTTCTTCTGCTTCTTCTGATTCACCCTCCAGACTTCACCTTCTCCTTCTCCTTCTACTTCTTCTGATTCACCCTCCAGACTTCACCATCTCCTTCTCCTTCTTCTACTTCTTCTGATTCACCCTCCAGACTTCACCTTCTCCTTCTCCTTCTTCTGCTTCTTCTGCTCCACCCTGCAGACTTCACCTTCTCCTTCTCCTTCTTCTGCTTCTTCTGCTGCGCCCTCCAGACTTCACCTTCTCCTTCTCCTTCTTCTGCTTCTTCTGCTTCACCCTCCAGACCTCACCTTCTCCTTCTCCTTCTTCTGCTTCTTCTGATTCACCCTCCAGACTTCACCTTCTCCTTCTCCTTCGTCTACTTCTTCTGATTCACCCTCCAGACTACATCTTCTCCTTCCCCTTCTTCTACTTCTTCTGATTCACCCTCCAGACTTCCCCTTCTCCTTCTCCTTCTTCTGCTTCTTCTGATTCACCCTCCAGACTTCACCTTCTCCTTCTCCTTCTTCTGCTTCTTCTGATTCACCCTCCAGACTTCACCTTCTCCTTCTCCTTCTTCTACTTCTTCTGATTCACCCTCCAGACTTCACCTTCTCCTTCTCCTTCTTCTGCTTCTTCTGCTTCACCCTCCAGACTTCACCTTCTCCTTCTCCTTATTCTGCTTCTTCTGCTGCGCCCTCCAGACTTCACCTTCTCCTTCTCCTTCTTCTGCTTCTTCTGCTTCACCCTCCTGACATCACCTTCTCCTTCTCCTTCTTCTACTTCTTCTGCTTCACCCTCCTGACTTCACCTTCTCCTTCTCCTTCTTCTGCTTCGTCTGATTCACCCTCCTAACTTCACCTTCTCCTTCTCCTTCTTCTGCTTCTTTTGATTCACCCTCCAGACTTCAACTTCTCCTTCTCCTTCTTCTGCTTCTTCTGATTCACCCTCCATACTTCACCTTCTTCTTCTCCTTCTTCTGCTTCTTCTGATTCACCCTCCAGACTTCACCTTCTCCTTCTCCTTCTTCTGCTTCTTCTGATTCACCCTCCAGACCTCACCTTCTCCTTCTCCTTCTTCTACTTCTTCTGATTCACCCTCCAGACTTCATCTTCTCCTTCTCCTTCTTCTGCTTCTTCTGATTCACCCTCCAGACTTCACCTTTGTGGTAAACCACTGTTTGTATTCCTGTTTGTCCTGTTTGTATTCCACTGTGAACATGCCTGGACATGCCTCGGCTGACTCCTCCCACAGGTCCTAGTATAAAGGTGACTGCTCCCCAGCCCTTTGTACCCTGGACCGGTCGACCACGCGAGGCAGACCTCCATTCTGTTGTTAATAAAAGCCTTTAGTTACTCTTCTAACTCTCCGTCTTTTATGAGTAATTGATAGCGCATCAATTTTATTAACAACATTTTTATAATGGAGAAGATCCTCACACCAGCATGCCTGGACTTAGATCATCGGGAGGCGGACTCATCCACCAAGTTTACTCACTGGCTTAAGTGTTTCGAAAAATTCCTGACCGCCTCCGAAGCAATCAAATCGGACGAGGACAAACTGGATGTCCTGACCTCCAAAGTGAACTACCGAGTGTACTCGGTCATCCAAGACGCGACCTCGGACGCGGACGCTATCAAGCTCCTCAAGGACCAGTACACGCACCCAGTGAATGAAGTGTACGCCAGGCACCTCCTGGGGAGTCGTAAACAACAACCTGGGGAATCGACCGTGGAATACCTTCAGGCACTGTCTGTGCTTGGCCGGGCCTGTGGTTGTAAGGACGTAAAGGCCGCCGTGTACACAGAGGAACTTATCCGGGACGCTTTTGTAGCGGGCCACAGATCCAATTACACCCGACAGCGACTGTTGGAGCAGAGTAACCTCGACCTCAACAATGCCTCTGAACTCGCACTATCGTTGGATGCAGCCTACCAGGGCATGGACGCCTACTCCTATGCACCGTGGACGCCGCGGGGAATGACAGCCTGGGACACGGTAGGACCGCCTCATAGCGCCGTGCCACCCCAGCCACACCCCAACAACGGCCCAACTACCGCAGCAGTGTCCCAAGGCCAGACAGCAGTGCCCAAGGCCAGAAATTCTACTTCTGTGGCCAGGCAAAACACCCCAGAGCGCGCTGCCCGGCGAAAAACGCGATCTGCTCGGGCTGCGGGAAGAAGGGACACTACGCTAGCGTCTGCAGGGCCAAAGCCACCCCGAACCCCAGCAGCGCCGTGTGTGGGCCATGCGGGCCGCCATCTTGGACCTCCCCGGCCATGTGCGAATCACCGGTACAGCAGCCATTTTGGACGCCTCCAGCCACATGGGGATCATGGACGCCGCCATCTTGGACGACAGCCGGGACGCAGCAGGCCCCCAACACCGCCTCATCTGATACCCGCAGCGACACACCGACCCCTACGCTGGCATCCGTTATACTGGACCAAGCGAGACCGCACCAACTGGCCAGTTCCACAATGGACATTAAGGTAAATGGTCACGATACAATCTGCCTTTTTGACTCTGGGAGCATGGAGAGCTTCATCCACGACGACACGGTGTGGCGTTGCTCTCTCCCAGTCCTGCCTGCGCAACAGCGGATTTCTATGGCCTCCGAGTCCCAGTCGGCGGACATCGGCGGCTACTGTGTGGTGACACTCGTAGTAGACGGGACCGTGTACGATCATTTTAAACTTCTGGTCCTGCCTGACCTCTGCGCTGCCGTCCTGCTGGGGTTAGATTTTCAGTGCCACCTTAAAAGTGTTACGATGGCGTATGGTGGACCCCTACCCCCACTCACAGTCCGCAGCCAGCAGCTTCCAAACTGCCCGCCGCGCACCAGGTGCAACCTCTCCACACTCAGAGTCACCCCCCCCCACTGTTTGCTAACCTCACCCCCGACTGTAAGCCCATCGCCACAAAGAGCAGGCGATACAGTGCCGGGGACAGGGTTTTCATTAAAACCGAAGTGGAGCGGCTACTGAAAGAAGGGATTATTGAGGGCAGCACCAGCCCCTGGCGAGCCCAGGTTGTGGTCGTTAAGACCGGCGAGAAGCAGCGCCTGGTCATCGACTACAGCCAGACAATAAATCGCTACACCCTGCTGGATGCCTACCCACTCCCCCGTATAGCTGATATGGTCAACCAGATCACGCAGTACCGCGTCTTCTCGACCATTGACCTGAAATCAGCGTACCACCAGCTCCCCATCCGCCCTGAGGACCGCCAGTACACTGCCTTTGAGGCAAACGGCCGCCTCTATCACTTCCTTAGGGTTCCCTTTGGCGTCACCAACGGGGTCTCCGTCTTCCAAAGGGAGATGGACCGGATGGTAGATCAAAATGCGTTGCAGGCCACTTTCCCATATCTGGACAATGTGACCATCTGCGGCCGTGACTTGCAGGACCATGACGCAAACCTCGAAAAATTCATCCGCACCGCCCAACTCCTGAACCTGACATATAACAAGGAGAAGTGCATATTCCGCACAAACCGCCTCACCATCCTTGGCTGTGTTGTGGAACATGGAGTCATCGGCCCCGACCCCGACCGGATGCATCCCCTTATGGAACTTCCACTGCCCCACTGCCTCAAGGCCCTGAAGAGGTGCCTAGGGTTTTTCTCCTATTATGCCCAGTGGGTCCCCTACTATGCGGACAAGGCCCGTCCGCTGATCAAGTCCACCTCTTTTCCCTTGACGGCAGAGGCCCGCTTAGCCTTCCACCGTATCAAGGAGGACATTGCCAAAGCCACCATGCATGCAGTGGACGAATCCATCCCCTTCCAGGTGGAAAGCGACGCATCTGACTTTGCCCTGGCCGCTACCCTCAATCAGGCGGGGAGACCCGTGGCCTTCTTTTCACGAACCCTCCAAGGCCCGGAGACCAGACACTCTGCTGTTGAGAAGGAGGCCCAGGCGATTGTGGAGGCTGTGCGTCATTGGAGGCACTACCTGGCCGGAAAACGATTTACCCTGCTCACTGACCAGCGTTCAGTTGCTTTTATGTTTAACAACAAGCAGAGGGGCAAAATCAAAAATGACAAGATCTTGAGGTGGAGAATCGAACTTTCCACCTACAAATACGAGATCTTGTACCGGCCCGGGAAGCTAAATGAACCCCCGGATGCGCTGTCGCGTGGCACCTGCGCCAGCGCGCAGATCGATAGACTGCGGGGCCTCCACAATGACCTCTGCCACCCGGGGGTCACCAGGTTCTTCCACTTCATCAAGGCCCGCAACCTGCCTTACTCTATTGAGGAGGTCAGGACCATGACCAGGAACTGCCAAGTCTGCGCTGAGTGCAAACCGCACTTTTATAGACCAGACAGGGCCCACCTGATAAAAGCCACTCGCCCCTTCGAGCGCCTGAGCATCGATTTTAAAGGGCCTCTCCCCTCCTCCGACCGCAATGTGTACTTCCTCAATATTATTGATGAGTACTCCCGTTTCCCGTTCGCCTTCCCCTGCCCGGACATGACCAGTGCCACGGTCATTAAATGTCTGAACAACCTCTTCACCCTGTTCGGCTTCCCCAGCTATATCCATAGCGACCGGGGCTCATCGTTTATGAGCGACAAACTCCGTCAGTACCTGCTAACTAGGGGTATTGCCACAAGCAGGACCACCAGTTACAACCCCCGGGGGAACGGACAGGTGGAAAGAGAAAATGTGACAGTTTGGAAGGCCGTCCTGCTAGCCTTAAAGTCTAGGGGCCTTCCAACCTCCCGCTGGCAGGATGTGCTCCCCGATGCGCTCCACTCTATTCGGTCACTGCTCTGCACTGCCACTAACGCCACCCCTCATGCGAAAATGTTTGTCTTCCCAAGGAAGTCCACATCGGGGACATCGCTACCGCCATGGCTGACGTCCCCAGGGCCGGTCCTACTGAGAAGACACGTGAGGACCCATAAAATGGAACCCCTGGTCGAGAGGGTCGACCTCCTCCACGCCAACCCCCAGTATGCTTACATCGCATACCCGGACGGGCGGGAGGACACAGTCTCCATAAGAGACCTTGCACCCTCGGGGGCTGCAGTAACCCACTACCCACTACCACCCCCCCCCACGATCCGATATCCAGCCCCAGCAGACGGCAGGCCTGGGCCCCGCGACCCGCTCGACATCTACGAGGACGACACGCCTGTGCCACAGCCTACGCTGGACTCGACGCCGGAAGCTTCACTACCCCTGCCGTCGCCACGCAGGTCACAGCGGCAGACAAGACCTCCGGAGAGACTCCAATACACTAACTATTAATACACTTCACCCCGCCGGACTCAATTTTAAACAAGGGGTGAATGTGGTAAACCACTGTTTGTATTCCTGTTTGTCCTGTTTGTATTCCACTGTGTACATGCCTGGACATGCCTCGGCTGACTCCTCCCACAGGTCCTAGTGTAAAGGTGACTGCTCCCCAGCCCTTTGTACCCTGGACCGGTCGACCACGCGAGGCAGACCTCCATTCTGTTGTTAATAAAAGCCTTTAGTTACTCTTCTAACTCTCAGTCTTTTATGAGTAATTGATAGCGCATCAACCTTCTCCTTCTTCTTCTTCTGCTTCTTCTGATTCACCCTCCAGACTTCACCTTCTCCTTCTCCTTCTTCTCCTTCTTCTGATTCACCCTCCAGACTTCACCTTCTCCTTCTCCTTCTTCTACTTCTTCTGATTCACCCTCCAGACTTCACCTTCTCCTTCTCCTTCTTCTGCTTCTTCTGCTTCACCCTCCAGACTTCACCTTCTCCTTCTGCTTCTTCTGCTGCGCCCTCCAGACTTCACCTTCTCCTTCTCCTTCTTCTGCTACTTCTGCTTCACCCTCCAGACTTCACCTTCTCCTTCTCCTTCTTCTGCTTCTTCTGATTCACCCTCCAGACTTCACCTTCTCCTTCTCCTTATTCTGCTTCTTCTGATTCACCCTCCAGACTTCACCTTCTCCTTCTCCTTCTTCTGCTTCTTCTGATTCACCCTCCAGACTTCACCTTCTGCTTCTCCTGCTTCTGCTTCTTCTGATTCACCCTCCAAACTTCACCTTCTCCTTCTCCTTCTTCTTCTTCTTCTGATTCACCCTCCAGACTTCATCTTCTCCTTTTCCTTCTTCTGCTTCTTCTGATTCACCGTCCAGATTTCACCTTCTCCTTCTCCTGCTTCTGCTTCTTCTGATTCACCCTCCAGACTTCACCTTCTCCTTCTCCTTCTTCTACTTCTTCTGATTCATCCTACAGACTTCACCTTCTCCTTCTCCTTCATCTACTTCTTCTGATTCACCCTCCAGACTTCACCTTCTCCTTCTCCTTCTTCTGCTTCTTCTGATTCACGCTCCAGACTTCACCTTCTCCTTCTCCTTCTTCTGCTTCTTCTGATTCACCCTCCAGACTTCACCTTCTCCTTCTCCTTCTTCTGCTTCTTCTGATTCACCCTCCAGACTTCACCTCCTCCTTCTCCTTCTTCTACTTCTTCTGATTCACCCTCCAGACTTCACCTTCTCCTTCTACTTCTTCTGCTTCTTCTGATTCACCATCCAGACTTCACCTTCTCCTTCTCCTTCTTCTGCTTCTTCTGATTCACCCTCCAGACTTCACCTTCTCCTTCTCCTTCTTCTGCTTCTTCTGATTCACCCTCCAGACTTCACCTTCTCCTTCTCCTTCTTCTGCTTCTTCTGCTTCACCCTCCAGACTTCACCTTCTCCTTCTCCTTCTTCTGCTTCTTCTTCTTCACCCTCCAGACTTCACCTTCTCCTTCTCCTTCTTCTGCTTCTTCTGATTCACCCTCCAGACTTCACCTTCTCCTTCTCCTTCTTCTGCTTCTTCTGCTTCACCTCCTGACTTCACCTTCTCCTTCTCCTTCTTCTACTTCTTCTGATTCACCCTCCAGACTTCAGCTTCTCCTTCTCCTTCTTCTGCTTCTTCTTCTTCACCCTCCAGACTTCACCTTCTCCTTCTCCTTCTTCTGCTTCTTCTGCTTCGCCCTCCAGACTTCACCTTCTCCTTCTCCTTCTTCTGCTTCTTCTGCTTCAACCTCCAGACTTCACCTTCTCCTTCTCCTTCTTCTGCTTCTTCTGCTTCTCCCTCCTGACTTCAACTTCTCCTTCTCCTTCTCCTTCTTCTGCTTCTTCTGATTCACCCTCCTGACTTCACCTTCTCCTTCTCCTTCTTCTGCTTCTTCTGATTCACCCTCCAGACTTCACCTTCTCCTTCTACTTCTTCTGCTTCTTCTGATTCTCCCTCCAGACTTCACCTTCTCCTTCTCCTTCTTCTTCTTCTAATTAACCCTCCAGACTTCACGTTCTCCTTCTCCTTCTTCTGCTTCTTCTGATTCACCCTCCAGACTTCACTTTCTCCTTCTCCTTCTTCTGCTTCTTCTGATTCACCCTCCAGACTTCACCTTCTCCTTCTCCTTCTTCTACTTCTTCTGATTCACCCTCCAGACTTCACCTTCTCCTTCTCCTTCTTCTGCTTCTTCTGATTCACCCTCCAGACTTCACCTTCACCTTCTCCTTCGTCTACTTCTTCTGATTCACCCTCCAGACTACACCTTCTCCTTCTCCTTCTTCGACCTCTTCTGATTCACCCTCCAGACTTCACCTTCTCCTTCTCCTTCTTCTGCTTCTTCTGATTCACCCTCCAGACTTCACCTTCTGCTTCTCCTGCTTCTGCTTCTTCTGATTCACCCTCCAGACTTCACCTTCTCCTTCTCCTTCTTCTTCTTCTTCTGATTCACCCTCCAGACTTCATCTTCTCCTTTTCCTTCTTCTGCTTCTTCTGATTCACCGTCCAGATTTCACCTTCTCCTTCTCCTTCTTCTGCTTCTTCTGATTCACCCTCCAGACTTCACCTTCTCCTTCTCCTTCTTCTACTTCTTCTGATTCATCCTCCAGACTTCACCTTCTCCTTCTCCTTCATCTACTTCTTCTGATTCACCCTCCAGACTTCACCTTCTCCTTCTCCTTCTTCTGCTTCTTCTGATTCACCCTCCAGACTTCACCTTCTCCTTCTCCTTCTTCTGCTTCTTCTGATTCACCCTCCAGACTTCACCTTCTCCTTCTCCTTCTTCTGCTTCTTCTGATTCACCCTCCAGACTTCACCTCCTCCTTCTCCTTCTTCTACTTCTTCTGATTCACCCTCCAGACTTCACCTTCTCCTTCTACTTCTTCTGCTTCTTCTGATTCACCATCCAGACTTCACCTTCTCCTTCTCCTTCTTCTGCTTCTTCTGATTCACCCTCCAGACTTCACCTTCTCCTTCTCCTTCTTCTGCTTCTTCTGATTCACCCTCCAGACTTCACCTTCTCCTTCTCCTTCTTCTGCTTCTTCTGCTTCACCCTCCAGACTTCACCTTCTCCTTCTCCTTCTTCTGCTTCTTCTTCTTCACCCTCCAGACTTCACCTTCTCCTTCTCCTTCTTCTGCTTCTTCTGATTCACCCTCCAGACTTCACCTTCTCCTTCTCCTTCTTCTGCTTCTTCTGCTTCACCTCCTGACTTCACCTTCTCCTTCTCCTTCTTCTACTTCTTCTGATTCACCCTCCAGACTTCACCTTCTCCTTCTCCTTCTTCTGCTTCTTCTTCTTCACCCTCCAGACTTCACCTTCTCCTTCTCCTTCTTCTGCTTCTTCTGCTTCGCCCTCCAGACTTCACCTTCTCCTTCTCCTTCTTCTGCTTCTTCTGCTTCAACCTCCAGACTTCACCTTCTCCTTCTCCTTCTTCTGCTTCTTCTGCTTCTCCCTCCTGACTTCTCCTTCTCCTTCTCCTTCTCCTTCTTCTGCTTCTTCTGATTCACCCTCCTGACTTCACCTTCTCCTTCTCCTTCTTCTGCTTCTTCTGATTCACCCTCCAGACTTCACCTTCTCCTTCTACTTCTTCTGCTTCTTCTGATTCTCCCTCCAGACTTCACCTTCTCCTTCTCCTTCTTCTTCTTCTGATTAACCCTCCAGACTTCACCTTCTCCTTCTCCTTCTTCTGCTTCTTCTGATTCACCCTCCAGACTTCACTTTCTCCTTCTCCTTCTTCTGCTTCTTCTGATTCACCCTCCAGACTTCACCTTCTCCTTCTCCTTCTTCTACTTCTTCTGATTCACCCTCCAGACTTCACCTTCTCCTTCTCCTTCTTCTGCTTCTTCTGATTCACCCTCCAGACTTCACCTTCACCTTCTCCTTCGTCTACTTCTTCTGATTCACCCTCCAGACTACACCTTCTCCTTCTCCTTCTTCGACCTCTTCTGATTCACCCTCCAGACTTCACCTTCTCCTTCTCCTTCTTCTGCTTCTTCTGATTCACCCTCCAGACTTCACCTTTTCCTTCTCCTTCTTCTACTTCTTCTGATTCACCCTCCAGGCTTCACCTTCTCCTTCTCCTTCTTCTACTTCTTCTGATTCACCCTCCAGACTTCACCTTCTCCTTCTCCTTCTTCTACTTCTTCTGATTCACCCTCCAGACTTCACCTTCTCCTTCTCCTTCTTCTACTTCTTCTGATTCACCCTCTTGACTTCACTTTCTCCTTCTCCTTCTTCTGCTTCTTCTGCTTCACCCTCCAGACTTCACCTTCTCCTTCTCCCTCTTCTGCTTCTTCTGCTTCACCCTCCAGACTTCACCTTCTCCTTCTCCTTCTTCTGCTTCTTCTGCTTCACCCTCCTGACTTCACCTTCTCCTTCTTCTTCTTCCACTTCTTCTGATTCACCCTCCAGACTTCACCTTCTCCTTCTCCTTCTTCTGCTTCTTCTGTTTCACCCTCCAGACTTCACCTTCTCCTTCTCCTTCTTCTGCTTCTTCTGCTTCACCCTCCAGACTTCACCTTCTCCTTCTCCTTCTTCTGCTTCTTCTGCTTCACCCTCCTGACTTCACCTTCTCCTTCTCCTTCTTCTTCTTCTTCTGATTCACCTTCCAGACTTCAACTTCTCCTTCTCCTTCTTCTGCTTCTTCTGCTTCACCTTCCAGACTTCACCTTCTCCTTCTCCTTCTTCTGCTTCTTCTGCTGCGCCCTCCAGACTTCACCTTCTCCTTCTCCTTCTGCTGCTTCTTCTGCTTCACCCTCCTGACTTCACCTTCTCCTTCTCCTTCTTCTACTTCTTCTGCTTCACCCCCCTGACTTCACCTTCTCCTTCTCCTTCTTCTGTTTCTTCTGATTCACCCTCCTAACTTCACCTTCTCCTTCTCCTTCTGCTGCTTCTTCTGATTCACCCTCCTGACTTCACCTTCTCCTTCTCCATATTCTGCTTCTTCTGATTCACCCTCCAGACTTCACCTTCTCCTTCTCCTTCTTCTGCTTCTTCTGATTCACCCTCCAGACTTCACCTTCTCCTTCTCCTTCTTCTGCTTCTTCTGATTCACCCTCCAGACCTCACCTTCTCCTTCTCCTTCTTCTACTTCTTCTGATTCACCCTCCAGACTTCATCTTCTCCTTCTCCTTCTTCTGCTTCTTCTGATTCACCCTCCAGACTTCACCTTCTCCTTCTCCTTCTTCTGCTTCTTCTGATTCACCCTCCAGACTTCACCTTCTCCTTCTCCTTCTTCTACTTCTTCTGATTCACCCTCCAGACTTCACCTTCTCCTTCTCCTTCTTCTACTTCTTCTGATTCACCCTCCAGTCTTCACCTACTCCTTCTCCTTCTTCTGCTTCTTCTGCTTCACCGTCCAGACTTCACCTTCTCCTTCTCCTTCTTCTGCTTCTTCTGATTCACCCTCCAGACTTCACCTTCTCCTTCTCCTTCTTCTGATTCTTCTGATTCACCCTCCAGACTTCACCTTCTCCTTCTCCTTCTTCTGATTCACCCTCCTGACTTCACCTTCTCCTTCTCCTTCTTATACTTCTTCTGATTCACCCTCCTGACTTCACCTTCTACTTCTCCTTCTTCTACTTCTTCTACTTCACCCTCCAGACTTCACCTTCTCCTTCTCCTTCTTCTACTTCTTCTGATTCACCCTCCAGACTTCACCTTCTGCTTCTCCTTCTCCTTCTTCTGCTTCTTCTGATTCACCCTCCAGACTTCACCTTCTCCTTCTCCTTATTCTGCTTCTTCTGTTTCACTCTCCAGACTTCATCTTCTCCTTCTCCTTCTTCTGCTTCTTCTGATTCACCCTCCAGACTTCACCTTCTCCTTCTCCTTATTCTGCTTCTTCTGATTCACCCTCCAGACTTCACCTTCTCCTTCTCCTTCTTCTGCTTCTTCTGATTCACCCTCCAGCCTTCACCTTCTCCTTCTCCTTCTTCTGCTTCTTCTGATTCACCCTCCAGACTTCACCTTCTCCTTCTCCTTCTTCGACTTCTACTGATTCACCCTCCAGACTTCACCTTCTCCTTCTCCTTCTTCTACTTCTTCTGATTCACCCTCCAGACTTCACCTTCTCCTTCTCCTTCTTCTGCTTCTTCTGATTCACCCTCCAGACTTCACCTTCTCCTTCTCCTTCTTCTGCTTCTTCTGATTCACCCTCCAGACTTCACCTTCTCCTTCTCCTTCTTCTGCTTCTTCTGATTCACCCTTCAGACTTCACCTTCTCCTTCTCCTTCTTCTGCTTCTTCTGATTCACCCTCCAGACCTCAGCTTCTCCTTCTCCTTCTTCTACTTCTTCTGATTCACCCTCCAGACTTCATCTGCTCCTTCTCCTTCTTCTGCTTCTTCTGATTCACCCTCCAGACTTCACCTTCTCCTTCTCCTTCTTCTGCTTCTTCTGATTCACCCTTCAGACTTCGCCTTCTCCTTCTCCTTCTTCTACTTCTTCTGATTCACCCTCCAGACTTCACCTTCTCCTTCTCCTTCTTCTACTTCTTCTGCTTCTCCCTCCAGACTTCAGCTTCTCCTTCTCCTTCTTCTGCTTCTTCTGCTTCACCCTCCAGACTTCACCTTCTCCTTTTCCTTCTTCTGCTTCTTCTGATTCACCCTCCAGACTTCACCTTCTCCTTCTCCTTCTTCTACTTCTTCTGATTCACCCTCCAGACTTCACCTTCTCCTTCTCCTTCTTCTACTTCTTCGGATTCACCCTCCTGACTTCACTTTCTCCTTCTACTTCTTCTGCTTCTTCTGCTTCACCCTCCAGACTTCACCTTCTCCTTCTCCTTCTTCTGCTTCTTCTGCTTCACCCTCCAGACTTCACCTTCTCCTTCTCCTTCTTCTTCTTCTTCTGCTTCACCCTCCTGACTTCACCTTCTCCTTCTCCTTCTTCTACTTCTTCTGATTCACCCTCCAGACTTCACCTTCTCCTTCTCCTTCTTCTGCTTCTTCTGTTTCACCCTCCAGACTTCACCTTCTCCTTCTCCTTCTTCTGCTTCTTCTGCTTCACCCTCCAGACTTCACCTTCTCCTTCTCCTTCTTCTGCTTCTTCTGCTTCACCCTCCTGACTTCACCGTCTCCTTCTCCTTCTTCTTCTTCTTCTGATTCACCCTCCAGACTTCACCTTCTCCTTCTCCTTCTTCTGCTTCTTCTGCTTCACCCTCCAGACGTCACCTTCTCCTTCTCCTTCTTCTGCTTCTTCTGCTGCGCCCTCCAGACTTCACCTTCTCCTTCTCCTTCTGCTGCTTCTTCTGCTTCACCCTCCTGACTTCACCTTCTCCTTCTCCTTCTTCTACTTCTTCTGCTTCACCCCCCTGACTTCACCTTCTCCTTCTCCTTCTTCTGCTTCTTCTGATTCACCCTCCTAACTTCACCTTCTCCTTCTCCTTCTGCTGCTTCTTCTGATTCACCCTCCTGACTTCAACTTCTCCTTCTCCTTCTTCTGCTTCTTCTGATTCACCCTCCAGAATTCACCTTCTCCTTCTCCTTCTTCTGCTTCTTCTGATTCACCCTCCAGACTTCACCTTCTCCTTCTCCTTCTTCTGCTTCTTCTGATTCACCCTCCAGACCTCACCTTCTCCTTCTCCTTCTTGTACTTCTTCTGATTCACCCTCCAGACTTCATCTTCTCCTTCTCCTTTTCTGCTTCTTCTGATTCACCCTCCAGACTTCACCTTCTCCTTCTCCTTCTTCTGCTTCTTCTGATTCACCCTCCAGACTTCACCTTCTCCTTCTCCTTCTTCTACTTCTTCTGCTTCACCCTCCAGACTTCACCTTCTCCTTCTCCTTCTTCTACTTCTTCTGATTCACCCTCCAGTCTTCACCTTCTCCTTCTCCTTCTTCTGCTTCTTCTGCTTCACCCTCCAGACTTCACCTTCTCCTTCTCTTTCTTCTGCTTCTTCTGATTCACCCTCCAGACTTCACCTTCTCCTTCTCCTTCTTCTGATTCTTCTGATTCACCCTCCAGACTTCACCTTCTCCTTCTCCTTCTTCTGATTCACCCTCCTGACTTGACCTTCTCCTTCTCCTTCTTCTACTTCTTCTGATTCACCCTCCTGACTTCACCTTCTACTTCTCCTTCTTCTACTTCTTCTGCTTCACCCTCCAGACTTCACCTTCTCCTTCTCCTTCTTCTACTTCTTCTGATTCACCCTCCAGACTTCACCTTCTGCTTCTCCTTCTCCTTCTTCTGCTTCTTCTGATTCACCCTCCAGACTTCACCTTCTCCTTCTCCTGATTCTGTTTCTTCGGATTCACCCTCCAGACTTCATCTTCTCCTTCTCCTTCTTCTGCTTCTTCTGATTCACCCTCCAGACTTCACCTTCTCCTTCTCCTTATTCTGCTTCTTCTGATTCACCCTCCAGACATCACCTTCTCCTTCTCCTTCTTCTGCTTCTTCTGATTCACCCTCCAGACTTCACCTTCTCCTTCTCCTTCTTCTGCTTCTTCTGATTCACCCTCCTGACTTCACCTTCTCCTTCTCCTTCTTCTATTTCTTCTGATTCACCCTCCAGTCTTCACCTTCTCCTTCTCCTTCTTCTGCTTCTTCTGATTCACCCTCAAGACTTCACCTTCTCCTTCTCCTTCTTCTGCTTCTTCTGATTCACCCTCCTGACTTCACCTTCTCCTTCTCCTTCTTCTGATTCACCCTCAAGACTTCACCTTCTCCTTCTCCTTCTTCTGCTTCTTCTGATTCACCCTCCTGACTTCACCTTCTCCTTCTCCTTCGTCTCCTTCTTCGGATTCACCCTCCAGACTACACCTTCTCCTTCTCCTTCTTCTACTTCTTCTGATTCACCCTCCAGACTTCACCTTCTCCTTCTTCTGCTTCTTCTGGTTCACCCTCCAGACTTCACCTTCTCCTTCTCCTTCTTCTGCTTCTTCTGATTCACCCTCCAGACTTCACCTTCTCCTTCTCCTTCTTCTAATTCTTCTGCTTCACCCTCCAGACTTCACCTTCTCCTTCTCCTTCTTCTACTTCTTCTGATTCGCCCTCCAGTCTTCACCTTCTCCTTCTCCTTCTTCTGCTTCTTCTGCTTCACCCTCCAGACTTCACCTTCTCCTTCTCTTTCTTCTGCTTCTTCTGATTCACCCTCCAGACTTCACCTTCTCCTTTTCCTTCTTCTGATTCTTCTGATTCACCCTCCAGACTTCACCTTCTCCTTCTCCTTCTTCTGATTCACCCTCCTGACTTGACCTTCTCCTTCTCCTTCTTCTACTTCTTCTGATTCACCCTCCTGACTTCACCTTCTACTTCTCCTTCTTCTACTTCTTCTGCTTCACCCTCCAGACTTCACCTTCTCCTTCTCCTTCTTCTACTTCTTCTGATTCACCCTCCAGACTTCACCTTCTGCTTCTCCTTCTCCTTCTTCTGCTTCTTCTGATTCACCCTCCAGACTTCACCTTCTCCTTCTCCTTATTCTGCTTCTTCGGATTCACCCTCCAGACTTCATCTTCTCCTTCTCCTTCTTCTGCTTCTTCTGATTCACCCTCCAGACTTCACCTTCTCCTTCTCCTTATTCTGCTTCTTCTGATTCACCCTCCAGACATCACCTTCTCCTTCTCCTTCTTCTGCTTCTTCTGATTCACCCTCCAGACTTCACCTTCTCCTTCTCCTTCTTCTTCTTCTTCTGATTCACCCTCCAGACTTCACCTTCTCCTTCTCCTTCTTCTACTTCTTCTGATTCACCCTCCAGACTTCACCTTCTCCGTCTCCTTCTTCTGCTTCTTCTGATTCACCCTCCAGACTTCACCTTCTCCTTCTCCTTCTTCTGCTTCTTCTGATTCACCCTCAAGACTTCACCTTCTCCTTCTCCTTCTTCTGCTTCTTCTGATTCACCCTCCTGACTTCACCTTCTCCTTCTCCTTCTTCTGATTCACCCTCCTGACTTGACCTTCTCCTTCTCCTTCTTCTACTTCTTCTGATTCACCCTCCTGACTTCACCTTCTACTTCTCCTTCTTCTACTTCTTCTGCTTCACCCTCCAGACTTCACCTTCTCCTTCTCCTTCTTCTACTTCTTCTGATTCACCCTCCAGACTTCACCTTCTGCTTCTCCTTCTCCTTCTTCTGCTTCTTCTGATTCACCCTCCAGACTTCACCTTCTCCTTCTCCTTCTTCTTCTTCTTCTGATTCACCCTCCAGACTTCACCTTCTCCTTCTCCTTCTTCTACTTCTTCTGATTCACCCTCCAGACTTCACCTTCTCCGTCTCCTTCTTCTGCTTCTTCTGATTCACCCTCCAGACTTCACCTTCTCCTTCTCCTTCTTCTGCTTCTTCTGATTCACCCTCAACACTTCACCTTCTCCTTCTCCTTCTTCTGCTTCTTCTGATTCACCCTCCTGACTTCACCTTCTCCTTCTCCTTCTTCTGATTCACCCTCCTGACTTGACCTTCTCCTTCTCCTTCTTCTACTTCTTCTGATTCACCCTCCTGACTTCACCTTCTACTTCTCCTTCTTCTACTTCTTCTGCTTCACCCTCCAGACTTCACCTTCTCCTTCTCCTTCTTCTACTTCTTCTGATTCACCCTCCAGACTTCACCTTCTGCTTCTCCTTCTCCTTCTTCTGCTTCTTCTGATTCACCCTCCAGACTTCACCTTCTCCTTCTCCTTATTCTGCTTCTTCGGATTCACCCTCCAGACTTCATCTTCTCCTTCTCCTTCTTCTGCTTCTTCTGATTCACCCTCCAGACTTCACCTTCTCCTTCTCCTTATTCTGCTTCTTCTGATTCACCCTCCAGACATCACCTT
Organism: Somniosus microcephalus; assembly: GCF_052327205.1. Classification (NCBI taxonomy): domain Eukaryota; kingdom Metazoa; phylum Chordata; class Chondrichthyes; order Squaliformes; family Somniosidae; genus Somniosus; species Somniosus microcephalus. Next base: position 96,402 of record NW_028225500.1, read on the forward strand.
CTCCTTCTCCTTCTTCTGCTTCTTCTGATTCACCCTCCAGACTTCACCTTCTCCTTCTCCTTCTTCTACTTCTGATTCACCCTCCAGACTTCATCTTCTCCTTCTCCTTCTTCTGCTTCTTCTGATTCACCCTCCAGCCTTCACCTTCTCCTTCTCCTTCTTCTGCTTCTTCTGATTCACCCTCCAGACTTCACCTTCTCCTTCTCCTTCTTCTGCTTCTTCTGATTCACCCTCCAGACTTCACCTTCTCCTTCTCCTTCTTCTTCTTCTTCTGATTCACCCTCCAGACTTCACCTTCTCCGTCTCCTTCTTCTGCTTCTTCTGATTCACCCTCCAGACTTCACCTTCTCCTTCTCCTTCTTCTACTTCTTCTGATTCACCCTCCAGACTTCACCTTCTGCTTCTCCTTCTCCTTCTTCTGCTTCTTCTGATTCACCCTCCAGACTTCACCTTCTCCTTCTCCTTATTCTGCTTCTTCGGATTCACCCTCCAGACTTCATCTTCTCCTTCTCCTTCTTCTGCTTCTTCTGATTCACCCTCCAGACTTCACCTTCTCCTTCTCCTTATTCTGCTTCTTCTGATTCACCCTCCAGTCTTCACCTTCTCCTTCTCCTTCTTCTGCTTCTTCTGATTCACCCTCAAGACTTCACCTTCTCCTTCTCCTTCTTCTGCTTCTTCTGATTCACCCTCCTGACTTCACCTTCTCCTTCTCCTTCTTCTGCTTCTTCTGATTCACCCTCAAGACTTCACCTTCTCCTTCTCCTTCTTCTGCTTCTTCTGATTCACCCTCCTGACTTCACCTTCTCCTTCTCCTTCGTCTCCTTCTTCGGATTCACCCTCCAGACTACACCTTCTCCTTCTCCTTCTTCTACTTCTTCTGATTCACCCTCCAGACTTCACCTTCTCCTTCTTCTGCTTCTTCTGGTTCACCCTCCAGACTTCACCTTCTCCTTCTCCTTCTTCTGCTTCTTCTGATTCACCCTCCAGACTTCACCTTCTCCTTCTCCTTCTTCTAATTCTTCTGCTTCACCCTCCAGACTTCACCTTCTCCTTCTCCTTCTTCTACTTCTTCTGATTCGCCCTCCAGTCTTCACCTTCTCCTTCTCCTTCTTCTGCTTCTTCTGCTTCACCCTCCAGACTTCACCTTCTCCTTCTCTTTCTTCTGCTTCTTCTGATTCACCCTCCAGACTTCACCTTCTCCTTCTCCTTCGTCTGATTCTTCTGATTCACCCTCCAGACTTCACCTTCTCCTTCTCCTTCTTCTGATTCACCCTCCTGACTTGACCTTCTCCTTCTCCTTCTTCTACTTCTTCTGATTCACCCTCCTGACTTCACCTTCTACTTCTCCTTCTTCTACTTCTTCTGCTTCACCCTCCAGACTTCACCTTCTCCTTCTCCTTCTTCTACTTCTTCTGATTCACCCTCCAGACTTCACCTTCTGCTTCTCCTTCTCCTTCTTCTGCTTCTTCTGATTCACCCTCCAGACTTCACCTTCTCCTTCTCCTTATTCTGCTTCTTCGGATTCACCCTCCAGACTTCATCTTCTCCTTCTCCTTCTTCTGCTTCTTCTGATTCACCCTCCAGACTTCACCTTCTCCTTCTCCTTATTCTGCTTCTTCTGATTCACCCTCCAGACATCACCTTCTCCTTCTCCTTCTTCTGCTTCTTCTGATTCACCCTCCAGACTTCACCTTCTCCTTCTCCTTCTTCTTCTTCTTCTGATTCACCCTCCAGACTTCATCTTCTCCTTCTCCTTCTTCTGCTTCTTCTGATTCACCCTCCAGCCTTCACCTTCTCCTTTTCCTTCTTCTGCTTCTTCTGATTCACCCTCCAGACTTCACCTTCTCCTTCTCCTTCTTCTACTTCTTCTGATTCACCCTCCAGACTTCACCTTCTCCGTCTCCTTCTTCTGCTTCTTCTGATTCACCCTCCAGACTTCACCTTCTCCTTCTCCTTCTTCTGCTTCTTCTGATTCACCCTCCTGACTTCACCTTCTCCTTCTCCTTCTTCTGCTTCTTCTGATTCACCCTCAAGACTTCACCTTCTCCTTCTCCTTCTTCTGCTTCTTCTGATTCACCCTCCTGACTTCACCTTCTCCTTCTCCTTCTTCTGCTTCTTCTGATTCACCCTCAAGACTTCACCTTCTCCTTCTCCTTCTTCTGCTTCTTCTGATTCACCCTCCTGACTTCACCTTCTCCTTCTCCTTCTTCTGCTTCTTCTGATTCACCCTCCAGACTTCACCTTCTCCTTCTCCTTCTTCTACTTCTTCTGATTCACCCTCCAGACTTCACCTTCTCCTTCTACTTCTTCTGCTTCTTCTGATTCACCCTCCAGACTTCACCTTCTCCTTCTCCTTCTTCTGCTTCTTCTGATTCACCCTCCAGACTTCACCTTCTCCTTCTCCTTCTTCTGCTTCTTCTGATTCACCCTCCAGACTTCACCTTCTCCTTCTCCTTCTTCTGCTTCTTCTGATTCACCCTCCAGACTTCACCTTCTGCTTCTCCTTCTTCTGCTTCTTCTGATTCACCCTCCAGACTTCACCTTCTCCTTCTCCTTCGTCTACTTCTTCGGATTCACCCTCCAGACTACACCTTCTCCTTCTCCTTCTTCTACTTCTTCTGATTCACCCTCCAGACTTCACCTTCTCCTTCTCCTTCTTCTGCTTCTTCTGATTCACCCTCCAGACTTCACCTTCTCCTTCTCCTTCTTCTGCTTCTTCTGCTTCACCCTCCAGACTTCACCTTCTCCTTCTCCTTCTTCTGCTTCTTCTTCTTCACCCTCCAGACTTTACCTTCTCCTTCTCCTTCTTCTGCTTCTTCTGATTCACCCTCCAGACTTCACCTTCTCCTTCTCCTTCTTCTGCTTCTTCTGCTTCACCTTCCAGACTTCACCTTCTCCTTCTCCTTCTTCTGCTTCTTCTTCTTCACCCTCCAGACTTCACCTTCTCCTTCTGCTTCTTCTGCTTCGCCCTCCAGACTTCACCTTCTCCTTCTCCTTCTTCTGCTTCTTCTGCTTCAACCTCCAGACTTCACCTTCTCCTTCTCCTTCTTCTGCTTCTTCTGCTTCTCCCTCCTGACTTCACCTTCTCCTTCTCCTTCTCCTTCTTCTGCTTCTTCTGATTCACCCTCCTGACTTCACCTTCTCCTTCTCCTTCTTCTGCTTCTTCTGATTCACCCTCCAGACTTCACCTTCTCCTTCTACTTCTTCTGCTTCTTCTGATTCTCCCTCCAGACTTCACCTTCTCCTTCTCCTTCTTCTTCTTCTGATTAACCCTCCAGACTTCACCTTCTCCTTCTCCTTCTTCTGCTTCTTCTGATTCACCCTCCAGACTTCACTTTCTCCTTCTCCTTCTTCTGCTTCTTCTGATTCACCCTCCAGACTTCACCTTCTCCTTCTCCTTCTTCTACTTCTTCTGATTCACCCTCCAGACTTCACCTTCTCCTTCTCCTTCTTCTGCTTCTTCTGATTCACCCTCCAGACTTCACCTTCACCTTCTCCTTCGTCTACTTCTTCTGATTCACCCTCCAGACTACACCTTCTCCTTCTCCTTCTTCGACCTCTTCTGATTCACCCTCCAGACTTCACCTTCTCCTTCTCCTTTTTCTGCTTCTTCTGATTCACCCTCCAGACTTCACCTTTTCCTTCTCCTTCTTCTACTTCTTCTGATTCACCCTCCAGGCTTCACCTTCTCCTTCTCCTTCTTCTACTTCTTCTGATTCACCCTCCAGACTTCACCTTCTCCTTCTCCTTCTTCTACTTCTTCTGATTCACCCACCAGACTTCACCTTCTCCTTCTCCTTCTTCTACTTCTTCTGATTCACCCTCTTGACTTCACTTTCTCCTTCTCCTTCTTCTGCTTCACCCTCCAGACTTCACCTTCTCCTTCTCCTTCTTCTGCTTCTTCTGCTTCACCCTCCAGACTTCACCTTCTCCTTCTCCTTCTTCTGCTTCTTCTGCTTCACCCTCCTGACTTCACCTTCTCCTTCTTCTTCTTCCACTTCTTCTGATTCACCCTCCAGACTTCACCTTCTCCTTCTCCTTCTTCTGCTTCTTCTGTTTCACCCTCCAGACTTCACCTTCTCCTTCTCCTTCTTCTGCTTCTTCTGCTTCACCCTCCAGACTTCACCTTCTCCTTCTCCTTCTTCTGCTTCTTCTGCTTCACCCTCCTGACTTCACCTTCTCCTTCTCCTTCTTCTTCTTCTTCTGATACACCCTCCAGACTTCAACTTCTCCTTCTCCTTCTTCTGCTTCTTCTGCTTCACCCTCCAGACTTCACCTTCTCCTTCTCCTTCTTCTGCTTCTTCTGCTGCGCCCTCCAGACTTCACCTTCTCCTTCTCCTTCTGCTGCTTCTTCTGCTTCACCCTCCTGACTTCACCTTCTCCTTCTCCTTCTTCTACTTCTTCTGCTTCACCCCCCTGACTTCACCTTCTCCTTCTCCTTCTTCTGTTTCTTCTGATTCACCCTCCTAACTTCACCTTCTCCTTCTCCTTCTGCTGCTTCTTCTGATTCACCCTCCTGACTTCACCTTCTCCTTCTCCATATTCTGCTTCTTCTGATTCACCCTCCAGACTTCACCTTCTCCTTCTCCTTCTTCTGATTCTTCTGATTCACCCTCCAGACTTCACCTTCTCCTTCTCCTTCTTCTGCTTCTTCTGATTCACCCTCCAGACCTCACCTTCTCCTTCTCCTTCTTCTACTTCTTCTGATTCACCCTCCAGACTTCATCTTCTCCTTCTCCTTCTTCTGCTTCTTCTGATTCACCCTCCAGACTTCACCTGCTCCTTCTCCTTCTTCTGCTTCTTCTGATTCACCCTCCAGACTTCACCTTCTCCTTCTCCTTCTTCTACTTCTTCTGATTCACCCTCCAGACTTCACCTTCTCCTTCTCCTTCTTCTACTTCTTCTGATTCACCCTCCAGTCTTCACCTTCTCCTTCTCCTTCTTCTGCTTCTTCTGCTTCACCCTCCAGACTTCACCTTCTCCTTCTCCTTCTTCTGCTTCTTCTGATTCACCCTCCAGACTTCACCTTCTCCTTCTCCTTCTTCTGATTCTTCTGATTCACCCTCCAGACTTCACCTTCTCCTTCTCCTTCTTCTGATTCACCCTCCTGACTTCACCTTCTCCTTCTCCTTCTTATACTTCTTCTGATTCACCCTCCTGACTTCACCTTCTACTTCTCCTTCTTCTACTTCTTCTACTTCACCCTCCAGACTTCACCTTCTCCTTCTCCTTCTTCTACTTCTTCTGATTCACTCTCCAGACTTCACCTTCTCCTTCTCCTTATTCTGCTTCTTCTGTTTCACCCTCCAGACTTCATCTTCTCCTTCTCCTTCTTCTGCTTCTTCTGATTCACCCTCCAGACTTCACCTTCTCCTTCTCCTTATTCTGCTTCTTCTGATTCACCCTCCAGACTTCACCTTCTCCTTCTCCTTCTTCTGCTTCTTCTGATTCACCCTCCAGCCTTCACCTTCTCCTTCTCCTTCTTCTGCTTCTTCTGATTCACCCTCCAGACTTCACCTTCTCCTTCTCCTTCTTCGACTTCTACTGATTCACCCTCCAGACTTCACCTTCTCCTTCTCCTTCTTCTACTTCTTCTGATTCACCCTCCAGACTTCACCTTCTCCTTCTCCTTCTTCTGCTTCTTCTGATTCACCCTCCAGACTTCACCTTCTCCTTCTCCTTCTTCTGCTTCTTCTGATTCACCCTCCAGACTTCACCTTCTCCTTCTCCTTCTTCTGCTTCTTCTGATTCACCCTTCAGACTTCACCTTCTCCTTCTCCTTCTTCTGCTTCTTCTGATTCACCCTCCAGACCTCACCTTCTCCTTCTCCTTCTTCTACTTCTTCTGATTCACCCTCCAGACTTCATCTGCTCCTTCTCCTTCTTCTGCTTCTTCTGATTCACCCTCCAGACTTCACCTTCTCCTTCTCCTTCTTCTGCTTCTTCTGATTCACCCTTCAGACTTCGCCTTCTCCTTCTCCTTCTTCTACTTCTTCTGATTCACCCTCCAGACTTCACCTTCTCCTTCTCCTTCTTCTACTTCTTCTGCTTCTCCCTCCAGACTTCAGCTTCTCCTTCTCCTTCTTCTGCTTCTTCTGCTTCACCCTCCAGACTTCACCTTCTCCTTTTCCTTCTTCTGCTTCTTCTGATTCACCCTCCAGACTTCACCTTCTCCTTCTCCTTCTTCTACTTCTTCTGATTCACCCTACAGACTTCACCTTCTCCTTCTCCTTCTTCTACTTCTTCGGATTCACCCTCCTGACTTCACTTTCTCCTTCTACTTCTTCTGCTTCTTCTGCTTCACCCTCCAGACTTCACCTTCTCCTTCTCCTTCTTCTGCTTCTTCTGCTTCACCCTCCAGACTTCACCTTCTCCTTCTCCTTCTTCTGCTTCTTCTGCTTCACCCTCCTGACTTCACCTTCTCCTTCTCCTTCTTCTACTTCTTCTGATTCACCCTCCAGACTTCACCTTCTCCTTCTCCTTCTTCTGCTTCTTCTGTTTCACCCTCCAGACTTCACCTTCTCCTTCTCCTTCTTCTGCTTCTTCTGCTTCACCCTCCAGACTTCACCTTCTCCTTCTACTTCTTCTGCTTCTTCTGCTTCACCCTCCTGACTTCACCGTCTCCTTCTCCTTCTTCTTCTTCTTCTGATTCACCCTCCAGACTTCACCTTCTCCTTCTCCTTCTTCTGCTTCTTCTGCTTCACCCTCCAGACGTCACCTTCTCCTTCTCCTTCTTCTGCTTCTTCTGCTGCGCCCTCCAGACTTCACCTTCTCCTTCTCCTTCTGCTGCTTCTTCTGCTTCACCCTCCTGACTTCACCTTCTCCTTCTCCTTCTTCTACTTCTTCTGCTTCACCCCCCTGACTTCACCTTCTCCTTCTCCTTCTTCTGCTTCTTCTGATTCACCCTCCTAACTTCACCTTCTCCTTCTCCTTCTGCTGCTTCTTCTGATTCACCCTCCTGACTTCAACTTCTCCTTCTCCTTCTTCTGCTTCTTCTGCTTCACCCTCCTGACTTCACCTTCTCCTTCTCCTTCTTCTTCTTCTTCTGATACACCCTCCAGACTTCAACTTCTCCTTCTCCTTCTTCTGCTTCTTCTGCTTCACCCTCCAGACTTCACCTTCTCCTTCTCCTTCTTCTGCTTCTTCTGCTGCGCCCTCCAGACTTCACCTTCTCCTTCTCCTTCTTCGACTTCTACTGATTCACCCTCCAGACTTCACCTTCTCCTTCTCCTTCTTCTACTTCTTCTGATTCACCCTCCAGACTTCACCTTCTCCCTCTCCTTCTTCTGCTTCTTCTGATTCACCCTCCAGACTTCACCTTCTCCTTCTCCTTCTTCTGCTTCTTCTGATTCACCCTCCAGACTTCACCTTCTCCTTCTCCTTCTTCTGCTTCTTCTGATTCACCCTTCAGACTTCACCTTCTCCTTCTCCTTCTTCTGCTTCTTCTGATTCACCCTCCAGACCTCACCTTCTCCTTCTCCTTCTTCTACTTCTTCTGATTCACCCTCCAGACTTCATCTGCTCCTTCTCCTTCTTCTGCTTCTTCTGATTCACCCTCCAGACTTCACCTTCTCCTTCTCCTTCTTCTGCTTCTTCTGATTCACCCTTCAGACTTCGCCTTCTCCTTCTCCTTCTTCTACTTCTTCTGATTCACCCTCCAGACTTCACCTTCTCCTTCTCCTTCTTCTACTTCTTCTGCTTCTCCCTCCAGACTTCAGCTTCTCCTTCTCCTTCTTCTGCTTCTTCTGCTTCACCCTCCAGACTTCACCTTCTCCTTTTCCTTCTTCTGCTTCTTCTGATTCACCCTCCAGACTTCACCTTCTCCTTCTCCTTCTTCTACTTCTTCTGATTCACCCTACAGACTTCACCTTCTCCTTCTCCTTCTTCTACTTCTTCGGATTCACCCTCCTGACTTCACTTTCTCCTTCTACTTCTTCTGCTTCTTCTGCTTCACCCTCCAGACTTCACCTTCTCCTTCTCCTTCTTCTGCTTCTTCTGCTTCACCCTCCAGACTTCACCTTCTCCTTCTCCTTCTTCTGCTTCTTCTGCTTCACCCTCCTGACTTCACCTTCTCCTTCTCCTTCTTCTACTTCTTCTGATTCACCCTCCAGACTTCACCTTCTCCTTCTCCTTCTTCTGCTTCTTCTGTTTCACCCTCCAGACTTCACCTTCTCCTTCTCCTTCTTCTGCTTCTTCTGCTTCACCCTCCAGACTTCACCTTCTCCTTCTCCTTCTTCTGCTTCTTCTGCTTCACCCTCCTGACTTCACCGTCTCCTTCTCCTTCTTCTTCTTCTTCTGATACACCCTCCAGACTTCACCTTCTCCTTCTCCTTCTTCTGCTTCTTCTGCTTCACCCTCCAGACGTCACCTTCTCCTTCTCCTTCTTCTGCTTCTTCTGCTGCGCCCTCCAGACTTCACCTTCTCCTTCTCCTTCTGCTGCTTCTTCTGCTTCACCCTCCTGACTTCACCTTCTCCTTCTCCTTCTTCTACTTCTTCTGCTTCACCCCCCTGACTTCACCTTCTCCTTCTCCTTCTTCTGCTTCTTCTGATTCACCCTCCTAACTTCACCTTCTCCTTCTCCTTCTGCTGCTTCTTCTGATTCACCCTCCTGACTTCAACTTCTCCTTCTCCTTCTTCTGCTTCTTCTGATTCACCCTCCAGAATTCACCTTCTCCTTCTCCTTCTTCTGCTTCTTCTGATTCACCCTCCAGACTTCACCTTCTCCTTCTCCTTCTTCTGCTTCTTCTGATTCACCCTCCAGACCTCACCTTCTCCTTCTCCTTCTTCTACTTCTTCTGATTCACCCTCCATACTTCATCTTCTCCTTCTCCTTCTTCTGCTTCTTCTGATTCACCCTCCAGACTTCACCTTCTCCTTCTCCTTCTTCTGCTTCTTCTGATTCACCCTCCAGACTTCACCTTCTCCTTCTCCTTCTTCTACTTCTTCTGCTTCACCCTCCAGACTTCACCTTCTCCTTCTCCTTCTTCTACTTCTTCTGATTCACCCTCCAGTCTTCACCTTCTCCTTCTCCTTCTTCTGCTTCTTCTGCTTCACCCTCCAGACTTCACCTTCTCCTTCTCTTTCTTCTGCTTCTTCTGATTCACCCTCCAGACTTCACCTTCTCCTTCTCCTTCTTCTGATTCTTCTGATTCACCCTCCAGACTTCACCTTCTCCTTCTCCTTCTTCTGATTCACCCTCCTGACTTGACCTTCTCCTTCTCCTTCTTCTACTTCTTCTGATTCACCCTCCTGACTTCACCTTCTACTTCTCCTTCTTCTCCTTCTTCTGCTTCACCCTCCAGACTTCACCTTCTCCTTCTCCTTCTTCTACTTCTTCTGATTCACCCTCCAGACTTCACCTTCTGCTTCTCCTTCTCCTTCTTCTGCTTCTTCTGATTCACCCTCCAGACTTCACCTTCTCCTTCTCCTTATTCTGCTTCTTCGGATTCACCCTCCAGACTTCATCTTCTCCTTCTCCTTCTTCTGCTTCTTCTGATTCACCCTCCAGACTTCACCTTCTCCTTCTCCTTATTCTGCTTCTTCTGATTCACCCTCCAGACATCACCTTCTCCTTCTCCTTCTTCTGCTTCTTCTGATTCACCCTCCAGACTTCACCTTCTCCTTCTCCTTCTTCTACTTCTGATTCACCCTCCAGACTTCATCTTCTCCTTCTCCTTCTTCTGCTTCTTCTGATTCACCCTCCAGCCTTCACCTTCTCCTTCTCCTTCTTCTGCTTCTTCTGATTCACCCTCCAGACTTCACCTTCTCCTTCTCCTTCTTCTTCTTCTTCTGATTCACCCTCCAGACTTCACCTTTTCCGTCTCCTTCTTCTGCTTCTTCTGATTCACCCTCCAGACTTCACCTTCTCCTTCTCCTTCTTCTGCTTCTTCTGATTCACCCTCCTGACTTCACCTTCTCCTTCTCCTTCTTCTATTTCTTCTGATTCACCATCCAGTCTTCACCTTCTCCTTCTCCTTCTTCTGCTTCTTCTGATTCACCCTCAAGACTTCACCTTCTCCTTCTCCTTCTTCTGCTTCTTCTGATTCACCCTCCTGACTTCACCTTCTCCTTCTCCTTCTTCTGCTTCTTCTGATTCACCCTCAAGACTTCACCTTCTCCTTCTCCTTCTTCTGCTTCTTCTGATTCACCCTCCTGACTTCACCTTCTCCTTCTCCTTCGTCTCCTTCTTCGGATTCACCCTCCAGACTACATCTTCTCCTTCTCCTTCTTCTACTTCTTCTGGTTCACCCTCCAGACTTCACCTTCTCCTTCTTCTGCTTCTTCTGGTTCACCCTCCAGACTTCACCTTCTCCTTCTCCTTCTTCTGCTTCTTCTGATTCACCCTCCAGACTTCACCTTCTCCTTCTCCTTCTTCTAATTCTTCTGCTTCACCCTCCAGACTTCACCTTCTCCTTCTCCTTCTTCTACTTCTTCTGATTCACCCTCCAGTCTTCACCTTCTCCTTCTCCTTCTTCTGCTTCTTCTGCTTCACCCTCCAGACTTCACCTTCTCCTTCTCTTTCTTCTGCTTCTTCTGATTCACCCTCCAGACTTCACCTTCTCCTTCTCCTTCTTCTGATTCTTCTGATTCACCCTCCAGACTTCACCTTCTCCTTCTCCTTCTTCTGATTCACCCTCCTGACTTGACCTTCTCCTTCTCCTTCTTCTACTTCTTCTGATTCACCCTCCTGACTTCACCTTCTACTTCTCCTTCTTCTACTTCTTCTGCTTCACCCTCCAGACTTCACCTTCTCCTTCCCCTTCTTCTACTTCTTCTGATTCACCCTCCAGACTTCACCTTCTGCTTCTCCTTCTCCTTCTTCTGCTTCTTCTGATTCACCCTCCAGACTTCACCTTCTCCTTCTCCTTATTCTGCTTCTTCGGATTCACCCTCCAGACTTCATCTTCTCCTTCTCCTTCTTCTGCTTCTTCTGATTCACCCTCCAGACTTCACCTTCTCCTTCTCCTTATTCTGCTTCTTCTGATTCACCCTCCAGACATCACCTTCTCCTTCTCCTTCTTCTGCTTCTTCTGATTCACCCTCCAGACTTCACCTTCTCCTTCTCCTTTTTCTTCTTCTTCTGATTCACCCTCCAGACTTCATCTTCTCCTTCTCCTTCTTCTGCTTCTTCTGATTCACCCTCCAGCCTTCACCTTCTCCTTCTCCTTCTTCTGCTTCTTCTGATTCACCCTCCAGACTTCACCTTCTCCTTCTCCTTCTTCTACTTCTTCTGATTCACCCTCCAGACTTCACCTTCTCCGTCTCCTTCTTCTGCTTCTTCTGATTCACCCTCCAGACTTCACCTTCTCCTTCTCCTTCTTCTGCTTCTTCTGATTCACCCTCCTGACTTCACCTTCTCCTTCTCCTTCTTCTGCTTCTTCTGATTCACCCTCAAGACTTCACCTTCTCCTTCTCCTTCTTCTGCTTCTTCTGATTCACCCTCCTGACTTCACCTTCTCCTTCTCCTTCTTCTGCTTCTTCTGATTCACCCTCAAGACTTCACCTTCTCCTTCTCCTTCTTCTGCTTCTTCTGATTCACCCTCCTGACTTCACCTTCTCCTTCTCCTTCTTCTGCTTCTTCTGATTCACCCTCCAGACTTCACCTTCTCCTTCTCCTTCTTCTACTTCTTCTGATTCACCCTCCAGACTTCACCTTCTCCTTCTACTTCTTCTGCTTCTTCTGATTCACCCTCCAGACTTCACCTTCTCCTTCTCCTTCTTCTGCTTCTTCTGATTCACCCTCCAGACTTCACCTTCTCCTTCTCCTTCTTCTGCTTCTTCTGATTCACCCTCCAGACTTCACCTTCTCCTTCTCCTTCTTCTGCTTCTTCTGATTCACCCTCCAGACTTCACCTTCTGCTTCTCCTTCTTCTGCTTCTTCTGATTCACCCTCCAGACTTCACCTTCTCCTTCTCCTTCGTCTACTTCTTCGGATTCACCCTCCAGACTACACCTTCTCCTTCTCCTTCTTCTACTTCTTCTGATTCACCCTCCAGACTTCACCTTCTCCTTCTTCTGCTTCTTCTGGTTCACCCTTCAGACTTCACCTTCTCCTTCTCCTTCTTCTACTTCTTCTGATTCACCCTCCAGACTTCACCTTCTCCTTCTCCTTCTTCTACTTCTTCTGATTCACCCTCCAGACTTCACCTTCTCCTTCTCCTTCTTCTACTTCTTCTGCTTCTCCCTCCGGACTTCACCTTCTCCTTCTCCTTCTTCTGCTTCTTCTGATTCACCCTCCAGAATTCACCTTCTCCTTCTCCTTCTTCTACTTCTTCTGATTCACCCTCCAGACTTCACCTTCCCCTTCTCCTTCTTCTGCTTCTTCTGCTTCACCCTCCTGACTTCACCTTCTCCTTCTCCTTCTTCTACTTCTTCTGATTCACCCTACAGACTTCTCCTTCTCCTTCTCCTTCTTCTGCTTCTTCTGCTTCACCCTCCAGACTTCACCTTCTCCTTCTCCTTCTACTGCTTCTTCTGCTTCGCCCTCCAGACTTCACCTTCTCCTTCTCCTTCTTCTACTTCTTCTGCTTCTCCCTCCGGACTTCACCTTCTCCTTCTCCTTCTTCTGCTTCTTCTGCTTCGCCCTCCTGACTTCACCTTCTCCTTCTCCTTCTTCTGCTTCTTCTGATTCACCCTCCAGAATTCACCTTCTCCTTCTCCTTCTTCTACTTCTTCTGATTCACCCTCCAGACTTCACCTTCCCCTTCTCCTTCTTCTGCTTCTTCTGCTTCACCCTCCTGACTTCACCTTCTCCTTCTCCTTCTTCTACTTCTTCTGATTCACCCTACAGACTTCTCCTTCTCCTTCTCCTTCTTCTGCTTCTTCTGCTTCACCCTCCAGACTTCAGCTTCTCCTTCTCCTTCTTCTGCTTCTTCTGCTTCGCCCTCCAGACTTCACCTTCTCCTTCTCCTTCTTCTGCTTCTTCTGCTTCACCCTCCAGACTTCACCTTCTCCTTCTCCTTCTACTGCTTCTTCTGCTTCACCCTCCTGACTTCACCTTCTCCTTCTCCTTCTTCTACTTCTTCTGATTCACCCTCCAGACTTCACCTTCTCCTTCTCCTTCTTCTGCTTCTTCTGCTTCACCCTCCAGACTTCACCTTCTCCTTCTCCTTCTTCTGCTTCTTCTGATTCTCCCTCCTGACTTCACCTTCTCCTTCTCCTTCTTCTGCTTCTTCTGATTCACTTTCCAGACTTCACCTTCTCCTTCTCCTTCTTCTGCTTCTTCTGATTCACCCTCCAGACTTCACCTTCTCCTTCTTCTTCTTCTGCTTCTTCTGATTCACCCTCCAGACCTCACCTTCTCCTTCTCCTTCTTCTACTTCTTCTGATTCACCCTCCAGACTTCATCTTCTCCTTCTCCTTCTTCTGCTTCTTCTGATTCACGCTCCAGACTTCACCTTCTCCTTCTCTTTCTTCTGCTTCTTCTGATTCACCCTCCAGACTTCACCTTCTCCTTCTCCTTCTTCTGATTCTTCTGATTCACCCTCCAGACTTCACCTTCTCCTTCTCCTTCTTCTGCTTCTTCTGATTCACTCTCCTGACTTCACCTTCTCCTACTCCTTCTTCTACTTCTTCTGATTCACCCTCCTGAATTCACCTTCTCCTTCTCCTTCTTCTACTTCTTCTGCTTCACCCTCCAGACTTCACCTTCTCCTTCTCCTTCTTCTACTTCTTCTGATTCACCCTCCAGACTTCACCTTCTCCTTCTCCTTCTTCTGCTTCTTCTGATTCACCCTCCAGACTTCACCTTCTCCTTCTCCTTATTCTGCTTCTTCTGATTCACCCTCCAGGCTTCACCTTCTCCTTCTCCTTCTTCTGCTTCTTCTGCTTCACCCTCCAGACTTCAACTTCTCCTTCTCCTTCTTCTGCTTCTTCTGATTCACCCTCCAGACTTCACCTTCTCCTTCTCCTTCTTTTACTTCTTCCGATTCAACCTCCAGATTTCATCTTCTCCTTCTCCTTCTTCTGCTTCTTCTGATTCACCCTGCAGACACCACCTTCTCCTTCTCCTTCTTCTGCTTCTTCTGATTCACCCTCCAGACTTCACCTTCTCCTTCTCCTTCTTCTACTTCTTCTGATTCACCCTCCAGACTTCACCTTCTCCTTCTCCTTCTTCTACTTCTTCTGATTCACCCTTCAGACTTCACCTTCTCCTTCTCCTTCTTCTGCTTCTTCTGATTCACCCTCCAGACCTCACCTTCTCCTTCTCCTTCTTCTACTTCTTCTGATTCACCCTCCTAACTTCACCTTCTCCTTCTCCTTCTTCTGCTTCTTCTGATTCTCCCTCCTGACTTCACCTTCTCCTTCTCCTTCTTCTGCTTCTTCTGATTCACTTTCCAGACTTCACCTTCTCCTTCTCCTTCTTCTGCTTCTTCTGATTCACCCTCCAGACTTCACGTTCTCCTTCTCCTTCTTCTGCTTCTTCTGATTCACCCTCCAGACCTCACCTTCTCCTTCTCCTTCTTCTACTTCTTCTGATTCACCCTCCAGACTTCATCTTCTCCTTCTCCTTCTTCTGCTTCTTCTGATACACCCTCCAGACTTCACCTTCTCCTTCTCTTTCTACTGCTTCTTCTGATTCACCCTCCAGACTTCACCTTCTCCTTCTCCTTCTTCTGATTCTTCTGATTCACCCTCCAGACTTCACCTTCTCCTTCTCCTTCTTCTGCTTCTTCTGATTCACTCTCCTGACTTCACCTTCTCCTTCTCCTTCTTCTACTTCTTCTGATTCACCCTCCTGACTTCACCTTCTCCTTCTCCTTCTTCTACTTCTTCTGCTTCACCCTCCAGACTTCCACTTCTCCTTCTCCTTCTTCTACTTCTTCTGATTCACCCTCCAGACTTCACCTTCTCCTTCTCCTTCTTCTGCTTCTTCTGATTCACCCTCCAGACTTCACCTTCTCCTTCTCCTTATTCTGCTTCTTCTGATTCACCCTCCAGACTTCACCTTCTCCTTCTCCTTCTTCTGCTTCTTCTGCTTCACCCTCCAGACTTCACCTTCTCCTTCTCCTTCTTCTGCTTCTTCTGATTCACCCTCCAGACTTCACCTTCTCCTTCTCCTTCTTCTACTTCTTCTGATTCACCCTCCAGATTTCATCTTCTCCTTCTCCTTCTTCTGCTTCTTCTGATTCACCCTCCAGACATCACCTTCTCCTTCTCCTTCTTCTGCTTCTTCTGATTCACCCTCCAGACTTCACCTTCTCCTTCTCCTTCTTCTACTTCTTCTGATTCACCCTCCAGACTTCACCTTCTCCTTCTCCTTCTTCTACTTCTTCTGATTCACCTTTCAGACTTCACCTTCTCCTTCTCCTTCTTCTGCTCCTTCTGATTCACCCTCCAGACCTCAACTTCTCCTTCTCCTTCTTCTACTTCTTCTGATTCACCCTCCAGACTTCATCTTCTCCGTCTCCTCCTTCTGCTTCTTCTGATTCACCCTCCAGACTTCACCTTCTCCTTCTCCTTCTTCTGCTTCTTCTGATTCACCCTCCAGACTTCGCCTTCTCCTTCTCCTTCTTCTACTTCTTCTGATTCACCCTCCAGACTTCACCGTCTCCTTCTCCTTCTTCTACTTCTTCTGATTCACCCTCCAGTCTTCACCTTCTCCATCTCCTTCTTCTACTTCTTCTGATTCACCCTCCAGACTTCACCTTCTCCTTCTCCTTCTTCTACTTCTTCTGATTCACCCTCCAGACTTCACCTTCTCCTTCTCCTTCTTCTGCTTCTTCTGATTCACCCTCAAGACTTCACCTTCTCCTTCTCCTTCTTCTGCTTCTTCTGATTCACCCTCCTGACTTCACCTTCTCCTTCTCCTTCTTCTGCTTCTTCTGATTCACCCTCCAGACTTCACCTTCTCCTTCTCCTTCTTCTACTTCTTCTGATTCACCCTCCAGACTTCACCTTCTCCTTCTACTTCTTCTGCTTCTTCTGATTCACCCTCCAGACTTCACCTTCTCCTTCTCCTTCTTCTGCTTCTTCTGATTCACCCTCCAGACTTCACCTTCTCCTTCTCCTTCTTCTGCTTCTTCTGATTCACCCTCCAGACCTCACCTTCTCCTTCTCCTTCTTCTACTTCTTCTGATTCACCCTCCAGACTTCATCTTCTCCTTCTCCTTCTTCTGCTTCTTCTGATTCACCCTCCAGACTTCACCTTCTCCTTCTCTTTCTTCTGCTTCTTCTGATTCACCCTCCAGACTTCACCTTCTCCTTCTCCTTCTTCTGATTCTTCTGATTCATCCTCCAGACTTCACCTTCTCCTTCTCCTTCTTCTGCTTCTTCTGATTCACTCTCCTGACTTCACCTTCTCCTTCTCCTTCTTCTACTTCTTCTGATTCACCCTCCTGACTTCACCTTCTCCTTCTCCTTCTTCTACTTCTTCTGCTTCACCCTCCAGACTTCACCTTCTCCTTCTCCTTCTTCTACTTCTTCTGATTCACCCTCCAGACTTCACCTTCTCCTTCTCCTTCTTCTGCTAATTCTGATTCACCCTCCAGACTTCACCTTCTCCTTCTCCTTATTCTGCTTCTTCTGATTCACCCTCCAGACTTCACCTTCTCCTTCTCCTTCTTCTGCTTCTTCTGCTTCACCCTCCAGACTTCACCTTCTCCTTCTCCTTCTTCTGCTTCTTCTGATTCACCCTCCAGACTTCACCTTCTCCTTCTCCTTCTTCTACTTCTTCTGATTCACCCTCCAGATTTCATCTTCTCCTTCTCCTTCTTCTGCTTCTTCTGATTCACCCTCCAGACTTCACCTTCTCCTTCTCCTTCTTCTGCTTCTTCTGATTCACCCTCCAGACTTCACCTTCTCCTTCTCCTTCTTCTACTTCTTCTGATTCACCCTCCAGACTTCACCTTCTCCTTCTCCTTCTTCTACTTCTTCTGATTCACCCTTCAGACTTCACCTTCTCCTTCTCCTTCTTCTGCTCCTTCTGATTCACCCTCCAGACCTCACCTTCTCCTTCTCCTTCTTCTACTTCTTCTGATTCACCCTCCAGACTTCATCTTCTCCGTCTCCTTCTTCTGCTTCTTCTGATTCACCCTCCAGACTTCACCTTCTCGTTCTCCTTCTTCTGCTTCTTCTGATTCACCCTCCAGACTCTACCTTCTCCTTCTCCTTCTTCTACTTCTTCTGATTCACCCTCCAGACTTCACCTTCTCCTTCTCCTTCTTCTACTTCTTCTGATTCACCCTCCAGTCTTCACCTTCTCCATCTCCTTCTTCTGCTTCTTCTGATTCACCCTCCAGACTTCACCTTCTCCTTCTCCTTCTTCTACTTCTTCTGATTCACCCTCCAGACTTCACCTTCTCCTTCTCCTTCTTCTGCTTCTTCTGATTCACCCTCAAGACTTCACCTTCTCCTTCTCCTTCTTCTGCTTCTTCTGATTCACCCTCCTGACTTCACCTTCTCCTTCTCCTTCTTCTGCTTCTTCTGATTCACCCTCCAGACTTCACCTTCTCCTTCTCCTTCTTCTACTTCTTCTGATTCACCCTCCAGACTTCACCTTCTCCTTCTACTTCTTCTGCTTCTTCTGATTCACCCTCCAGACTTCACCCTCTCCTTCTCCTTCTTCTGCTTCTTCTGATTCACCCTCCAGACTTCACCTTCTCCTTCTCCTTCTTCTGCTTCTTCTGATTCACCCTCCAGACTTCACCTTCTCCTTCTCCTTCTTCTGCTTCTTCTGATTCACCCTCCAGACTTCAACTTCTCCTTCTCCTTCTTCTGCTTCTTCTGATTCACCCTCCAGTCTTCACCTTCTCCTTCTCCTTCGTCTCCTTCTTCGGATTCACCCTCCAGACTACAACTTCTCCTTCTCCTTCTTCTACTTCTTATGATTCACCCTCCAGACTTCACCTTCTCCTTCTTCTGCTTCTTCTGGTTCACCCTCCAGACTTCACCTTCTCCTTCTCCTTCTTCTACTTCTTCTGATTCACCCTCCAGACTTCACCTTCTCCTTCTCCTTCTTCTACTTCTTCTGATTCACCCTCCAGAATTCACCTTCTCCTTCTCCTTCTTCTACTTCTTCTGCTTCTCCCTCCGGACTTCACCTTCTCCTTCTCCTTCTTCTGCTTCTTCTGATTCACCCTCCAGGATACACCTTCTCCTTCTCCTTCTTCTACTTCTTCTGATTCACCCTCCAGACTTCACCTTCTCCTTCTACTTCTTCTGCTTCTTCTGATTCACCCTCCAGACTTCACCTTCTCCTTCTCCTTCTTCTGCTTCTTCTGATTCACCCTCCAGACTTCACCTTCTCCTTCTCCTTCTTCTGCTTCTTCTGATTCACCCTCCAGACTTCACCTTCTCCTTCTCCTTCTTCTGCTTCTTCTGATTCACCCTCCAGACTTCACCTTCTCCTTCTCCTTCTTCTGCTTCTTCTGATTCACCCTCCAGTCTTCACCTTCTCCTTCTCCTTCGTCTCCTTCTTCGGATTCACCCTCCAGACTACAACTTCTCCTTCTCCTTCTTCTACTTCTTATGATTCACCCTCCAGACTTCACCTTCTCCTTCTTCTGCTTCTTCTGGTTCACCCTCCAGACTTCACCTTCTCCTTCTCCTTCTTCTACTTCTTCTGATTCACCCTCCAGACTTCACCTTCTCCTTCTCCTTCTTCTACTTCTTCTGATTCACCCTCCAGAATTCACCTTCTCCTTCTCCTTCTTCTACTTCTTCTGCTTCTCCCTCCGGACTTCACCTTCTCCTTCTCCTTCTTCTGCTTCTTCTGATTCACCCTCCAGGATACACCTTCTCCTTCTCCTTCTTCTACTTCTTCTGATTCACCCTCCAGACTTCACCTTCCCATTCTCCTTCTTCTACTTCTTCTGATTCACCCTTCAGACTTCACCTTCTCCTTCTCCTTCTTCTGCTTCTTCTGCTTCACCCTCCTGACTTCACCTTCTCATTCTCCTTCTTCTACTTCTTCTGATTCACCCTCCAGACTTCTCCTTCTCCTTCTCCTTCTTCTGCTTCTTCTGCTTCACCCTCCAGACTTCAGCTTCTCCTTCTCCTTCTTCTGCTTCTTCTGCTTCGCCCTCCAGACTTCACCTTCTCCTTCTCCTTCTTCTGCTTCTTCTGCTTCACCCTCCAGACTTCACCTTCTCCTTCTCCTTCGTCTACTTCTTCTGATTCACCCTCCAGACTTCACCTTCTCCTTCTCCTTCTTCTGCTTCTTCTGCTTCACCCTCCAGACTTCACCTTCTCCTTCTCCTTCTTCTGCTTCTTCTGATTCTCCCTCCTGACTTCACCTTCTCCTTCTCCTTCTTCTGCTTCTTCTGATTCACTTTCCAGACTTCACCTTCTCCTTCTCCTTCTTCTGCTTCTTCTGATTCACCCTCCAGACTTCCCCTTCTCCTTCTCCTTCTTCTGCTTCTTCTGATTCACCCTCCAGACCTCACCTTCTCCTTCTCCTTCTTCTACTTATTCTGATTCACCCTCCAGACTTCATCTTCTCCTTCTCCTTCTTCTGCTTCTTCTGATTCACGCTCCAGACTTCACCTTCTCCTTCTCTTTCTTCTGCTTCTTCTGATTCACCCTCCAGGCTTCACCTTCTCCTTCTCCTTCTTCTGCTTCTTCTGATTCACCCTCCAGACTTCACCTTCTCCTTCTCCTTCTTCTGCTTCTTCTGCTTCACCCTCCAGACTTCACCTTCTCCTTCTCCTTCTTCTGCTTCTTCTGATTCACCCTCCAGACTTCACCTTCTCCTTCTCCTTCTTCTACTTCTTCCGATTCAACCTCCAGATTTCATCTTCTCCTTCTCCTTCTTCTGCTTCTTCTGATTCACCCTGCAGACATCACCTTCTCCTTCTCCTTCTTCTGCTTCTTCTGATTCACCCTCCAGACTTTACCTTCTCCTTCTCCTTCTTCTACTTCTTCTGATTCACCCTCCAGACTTCACCTTCTCCTTCTCCTTCTTCTACTTCTTCTGATTCACCCTTCAGACTTCACCTTCTCCTTCTCCTTCTTCTGCTTCTTCTGATTCACCCTCCAGACCTCACCTTCTCCTTCTCCTTCTTCTACTTCTTCTGATTCACCCTCCTAACTTCACCTTCTCCTTCTCCTTCTTCTGCTTCTTCTGATTCTCGCTCCTGACTTCACCTTCTCCTTCTCCTTCTTCTGCTTCTTCTGATTCACTTTCCAGACTTCACCTTCTCCTTCTCCTTCTTCTGCTTCTTCTGATTCACCCTCCAAACTTCACCTTCTCCTTCTCCTTCTTCTGCTTCTTCTGATTCACCCTCCAGACCTCACCTTCTCCTTCTCCTTCTTCTACTTCTTCTGATTCACCCTCCAGACTTCATCTTCTCCTTCTCCTTCTTCTGCTTCTTCTGATTCACCCTCCAGACTTCACCTTCTCCTTCTCTTTCTTCTGCTTCTTCTGATTCACCCTCCAGACTTCACCTTCTCCTTCTCCTTCTTCTGCTTCTTCTGATTCACTCTCCTGACTTCACCTTCTCCTTCTCCTTCTTCTACTTCTTCTGATTCACCCTCCTGACTTCACCTTCTCCTTCTCCTTCTTCTACTTCTTCTGCTTCACCCTCCAGACTTCACCTTCTCCTTCTCCTTCTTCTACTTCTTCTGATTCACCCTCCAGACTTCACCTTCTCCTTCTCCTTCTTCTGCTTCTTCTGATTCACCCTCCAGACTTCACCTTCTCCTTCTCCTTATTCTGCTTCTTCTGATTCACCCTCCAGACTTCACCTTCTCCTTCTCCTTCTTCTGCTTCTTCTGCTTCACCCTCCAGACTTCACCTTCTCCTTCTCCCTCTTCTGCTTCTTCTGATTCACCCTCCAGACTTCACCTTCTCCTTCTCCTTCTTCTACTTCTTCTGATTCACCCTCCAGATTTCATCTTCTCCTTCTCCTTCTTCTGCTTCTTCTGATTCACCCTCCAGACATCAGCTTCTCCTTCTCCTTCTTCTGCTTCTTCTGATTCACCCTCCAGACTTCACCTTCTCCTTCTCCTTCTTCTACTTCTTCTGATTCACCCTCCAGACTTCACCTTCTCCTTCTCCTTCTTCTACTTCTTCTGATTCACCCTTCAGACTTCACCTTCTCCTTCTCCTTCTTCTGCTTCTTCTGATTCACCCTCCAGACCTCACCTTCTCCTTCTCCTTCTTCTACTTCTTCTGATTCACCCTCCAGACTTCATCTTCTCCGTCTCCTTCTTCTGCTTCTTCTGATTCACCCTCCAGACTTCACCTTCTCCTTCTCCTTCTTCTGCTTCTTCTGATTCACCCTCCAGACTTCGCCTTCTCTTTCTCCTTCTTCTACTTCTTCTGATTCACCCTCCAGACTTCACCTTCTCCTTCTCCTTCTTCTACTTCTTCTGATTCAACCTCCAGTCTTCACCTTCTCCATCTCCTTCTTCTGCTTCTTCTGATTCACCCTCCAGACTTCACCTTCTCCTTCTCCTTCTTCTGCTTCTTCTGATTCACCCTCCTGACTTCACCTTCTCCTTCTCCTTCTTCTGCTTCTTCTGATTCACCCTCCAGACTTCACCTTCTCCTTCTCCTTCTTCTACTTCTTCTGATTCACCCTCCAGACTTCGCCTTCTCCTTCTACTTGTTCTGCTTCTTCTGATTCACCCTCCAGACTTCACCTTCTCCTTCTCCTTATTCTGCTTCTTCTGATTCACCCTCCAGACTTCACCTTCTCCTTCTCCTCCATCTACTTCTTCTGATTCACCCTCCAGACTACACCTTCTCCTTCTCCTTCTTCTACTTCTTCTGATTCACCCTCCAGACTTCACCTTCTCCTTCTCCTTCTTCTGCTTCTTCTGATTCACCCTCCAGACTTCACCTTCTCCTTCTCCTTCTTCTACTTCTTCTGATTCACCCTCCAGACTTCACCTTCTCCTTCTCCTTCTTCTCCTTCTTCTGATTCACCCTCCAGACTTCACCTTCTCCTTCTCCTTCTTCTACTTCTTCTGCTTCTCCCTCCAGACTTCACCTTCTCCTTCTCCTTCTTCTGCTTCTTCTGATTCACCCTCCAGACTTCACCTCCTCCTTCTCCTTCTTCTACTTCTTCTGATTCACCCTCCAGACATCACCTTCTCCTTCTCCTTCTTCTACTTCTTCTGATTCACCCTCCAGACTTCACCTTCTCCTTCTCCTTCTTCTACTTCTTCTGATTCACCCTCCTGACTTCACCTTCTCCTTCTCCTTCTTCTGCTTCTTCTGCTTCACCCTCCAGACTTCACCTTCTCGTTCTCCTTCTTCTGCTTCTTCTGCTTCACCCTCCAGACTTCACCTTCACCTTCTCCTTCTTCTGCTTCTTCTGCTTCACCCTCCTGACTTCACCTTCTCCTTCTCCTTCTTCTACTTCTTCTGATTCGCCCTCCAGACTTCACCTTCTCCTTCTCCTTCTTCTGCTTCTTCTGCTTCACCCTCCAGACTTCACCTTCCCATTCTCCTTCTTCTACTTCTTCTGATTCACCCTTCAGACTTCACCTTCTCCTTCTCCTTCTTCTGCTTCTTCTGCTTCACCCTCCTGACTTCACCTTCTCCTTCTCCTTCTTCTACTTCTTCTGATTCACCCTCCAGACTTCTCCTTCTCCTTCTCCTTCTTCTGCTTCTTCTGCTTCACCCTCCAGACTTCAGCTTCTCCTTCTCCTTCTTCTGCTTCTTCTGCTTCGCCCTCCAGACTTCACCTTCTCCTTCTCCTTCTTCTGCTTCTTCTGCTTCACCCTCCAGACTTCACCTTCTCCTTCTCCTTCTACTGCTTCTTCTGCTTCACCCTCCTGACTTCACCTTCTCCTTCTCCTTCTTCTACTTCTTCTGATTCACCCTCCAGACTTCACCTTCTCCTTCTCCTTCTTCTGCTTCTTCTGCTTCACCCTCCAGACTTCACCTTCTCCTTCTCCTTCTTCTGCTTCTTCTGATTCTCCCTCCTGACTTCAACTTCTCCTTCTCCTTCTTCTGCTTCTTCTGATTCACTTTCCAGACTTCACCATCTCCTTCTCCTTCTTCTGCTTCTTCTGATTCACCCTCCAGACTTCACCTTCTCCTTCTCCTTCTTCTGCTTCTTCTGATTCACCCTCCAGACCTCACCTTCTCCTTCTCCTTCTTCTACTTCTTCTGATTCACCCTCCAGACTTCATCTTCTCCTTCTCCTTCTTCTGCTTCTTCTGATTCACGCTCCAGACTTCACCTTCTCCTTCTCTTTCTTCTGCTTCTTCTGATTCACCCTCCAGACTTCACCTTCTCCTTCTCCTTCTTCTGATTCTTCTGATTCACCCTCCAGACTTCACCTTCTCCTTCTCCTTCTTCTGCTTCTTCTGATTCACTCTCCTGACTTCACCTTCTCCTTCTCCTTCTTCTACTTCTTCTGATTCACCCTCCTGACTTCACCTTCTCCTTCTCCTTCTTCTACTTCTTCTGCTTCACCCTCCAGACTTCACCTTCTCCTTCTCATTCTTCTACTTCTTCTGATTCACCCTCCAGACTTCACCTTCTCCTTCTCCTTCTTCTGCTTCTTCTGATTCACCCTCCAGACTTCACCTTCTCCTTCTCCTTATTCTGCTTCTTCTGATTCACCCTCCAGGCTTCACCTTCTCCTTTTCCTTCTTCTGCTTCTTCTGCTTCACCCTCCAGACTTCACCTTCTCCTTCTCCTTCTTCTGCTTCTTCTGATTCACCCTCCAGACTTCACCTTCTCCTTCTCCTTCTTCTACTTCTTCCGATTCAACCTCCAGATTTCATCTTCTCCTTCTCCTTCTTCTGCTTCTTCTGATTCACCCTGCAGACATCACCTTCTCCTTCTCCTTCTTCTGCTTCTTCTGATTCACCCTCCAGACTTCACCTTCTCCTTCTCCTTCTTCTACTTCTTCTGATTCACCCTCCAGACTTCACCTTCTCCTTCTCCTTCTTCTACTTCTTCTGATTCACCCTTCAGACTTCACCTTCTCCTTCTCCTTCTTCTGCTTCTTCTGATTCACCCTCCAGACCTCACCTTCTCCTTCTCCTTCTTCTACTTCTTCTGATTCACCCTCCTAACTTCACCTTCTCCTTCTCCTTCTTCTGCTTCTTCTGATTCTCCCTCCTGACTTCACCTTCTCCTTCTCCTTCTTCTGCTTCTTCTGATTCACTTTCCAGACTTCACCTTCTCCTTCTCCTTCTTCTGCTTCTTCTGATTCACCCTCCAGACTTCACCTTCTCCTTCTCCTTCTTCTGCTTCTTCTGATTCACCCTCCAGACCTCACCTTCTCCTTCTCCTTCTTCTACTTCTTCTGATTCACCCTCCAGACTTCATCTTCTCCTTCTCCTTCTTCTGCTTCTTCTGATTCACCCTCCAGACTTCACCTTCTCCTTCTCTTTCTTCTGCTTCTTCTGATTCACCCTCCAGACTTCACCTTCTCCTTCTCCTTCTTCTGCTTCTTCTGATTCACTCTCCTGACTTCACCTTCTCCTTCTCCTTCTTCTACTTCTTCTGATTCACCCTCCTGACTTCACCTTCTCCTTCTCCTTCTTCTACTTCTTCTGCTTCACCCTCCAGACTTCACCTTCTCCTTCTCCTTCTTCTACTTCTTCTGATTCACCCTCCAGACTTCACCTTCTCCTTCTCCTTCTTCTGCTTCTTCTGATTCACCCTCCAGACTTCACCTTCTCCTTCTCCTTATTCTGCTTCTTCTGATTCACCCTCCAGACTTCACCTTCTCCTTCTCCTTCTTCTGCTTCTTCTGCTTCACCCTCCAGACTTCACCTTCTCCTTCTCCTTCTTCTGCTTCTTCTGATTCACCCTCCAGACTTCACCTTCTCCTTCTCCTTCTTCTACTTCTTCTGATTCACCCTCCAGATTTCATCTTCTCCTTCTCCTTCTTCTGCTTCTTCTGATTCACCCTCCAGACATCAGCTTCTCCTTCTCCTTCTTCTGCTTCTTCTGATTCACCCTCCAGACTTCACCTTCTCCTTCTCCTTCTTCTACTTCTTCTGATTCACCCTCCAGACTTCACCTTCTCCTTCTCCTTCTTCTACTTCTTCTGATTCACCCTTCAGACTTCACCTTCTCCTTCTCCTTCTTCTGCTTCTTCTGATTCACCCTCCAGACCTCACCTTCTCCTTCTCCTTCTTCTACTTCTTCTGATTCACCCTCCAGACTTCATCTTCTCCGTCTCCTTCTTCTGCTTCTTCTGATTCACCCTCCAGACTTCACCTTCTCCTTCTCCTTCTTCTGCTTCTTCTGATTCACCCTCCAGACTTCGCCTTCTCTTTCTCCTTCTTCTACTTCTTCTGATTCACCCTCCAGACTTCACCTTCTCCTTCTCCTTCTTCTACTTCTTCTGATTCACCCTCCAGTCTTCACCTTCTCCATCTCCTTCTTCTGCTTCTTCTGATTCACCCTCCAGACTTCACCTTCTCCTTCTCCTTCTTCTGCTTCTTCTGATTCACCCTCCTGACTTCACCTTCTCCTTCTCCTTCTTCTGCTTCTTCTGATTCACCCTCCAGACTTCACCTTCTCCTTCTCCTTCTTCTACTTCTTCTGATTCACCCTCCAGACTTCGCCTTCTCCTTCTACTTGTTCTGCTTCTTCTGATTCACCCTCCAGACTTCACCTTCTCCTTCTCCTTATTCTGCTTCTTCTGATTCACCCTCCAGACTTCACCTTCTCCTTCTCCTTCGTCTACTTCTTCTGATTCACCCTCCAGACTACACCTTCTCCTTCTCCTTCTTCTACTTCTTCTGATTCACCCTCCAGACTTCACCTTCTCCTTCTCCTTCTTCTGCTTCTTCTGATTCACCCTCCAGACTTCACCTTCTCCTTCTCCTTCTTCTACTTCTTCTGATTCACCCTCCAGACTTCACCTTCTTCTCCTTCTTCTGATTCACCCTCCAGACTTCACCTTCTCCTTCTCCTTCTTCTACTTCTTCTGCTTCTCCCTCCAGACTTCACCTTCTCCTTCTCCTTCTTCTGCTTCTTCTGATTCACCCTCCAGACTTCACCTCCTCCTTCTCCTTCTTCTACTTCTTCTGATTCACCCTCCAGACATCACCTTCTCCTTCTCCTTCTTCTACCTCTTCTGATTCACCCTCCAGACTTCACCTTCTCCTTCTCCTTCTTCTACTTCTTCTGATTCACCCTCCTGACTTCACCTTCTCCTTCTCCTTCTTCTGCTTCTTCTGCTTCACCCTCCAGACTTCACCTTCTCGTTCTCCTTCTTCTGCTTCTTCTGCTTCACCCTCCAGACTTCACCTTCTCCTTCTCCTTCTTCTGCTTCTTCTGCTTCACCCTCCTGACTTCACCTTCTCCTTCTCCTTCTTCTACTTCTTCTGATTCGCCCTCCAGACTTCACCTTCTCCTTCTCCTTCTTCTGCTTCTTCTGCTTCACCCTCCAGACTTCACCTTCTCCTTCTCCTTCTTCTGCTTCTTCTGCTTCACCCTCCTGACTTCACCTTCTCCTTCTCCTTCTTCTACTTCTTCTGATTCACCCTCCAGACTTCACCTTCTCCTTCTCCTTCTTCTGCATCTTCTGCTTCACCCTCGAGACTTCACCTTCTCCTTTTCCTTCTTCTGCTTCTTCTGCTGCGCCCTCCAGACTTCACCTTCTCCTTCTCCTTCTTCTGCTTCTTCTGCTTCACCCTCCTGACTTCACCTTCTCCTTCTCCTTCTTCTACTTCTTCTGCTTCACCCCCCTGACTTCACCTTCTCCTTCTCCTTCTTCTGCTTCTTCTGATTCACCCTCCTAACTTCACCTTCTCCTTCTCCTTCTTCTGCTTCTTCTGATTCACCCTCCTGACTTCACCTTCTCCTTCTCCTTCTTCTGCTTCTTCTGATTCACCCTCCAGACTTCACCTTCTCCTTCTTCTGCTTCTTCTGATACACCCTCCAGACTTCACCTTCTCCTACTCCTTCTTCTATTCTTCTGATTCACCCTCCAGACCTCACCTTCTCCTTCTCCTTCTTCTACTTCTTCTGATTCACCCTCCAGATTTCATCTTCTCCTTCTCCTTCTTCTGCTTCTTCTGATTCACCCTCCAGACTTCACCTTCTCCTTCTCCTTCTTCTGCTTCTTCTGATTCACACTCCAGACATCACCTTCTCCTTCTCCTTCTTCTGATTCTTCTGATTCACCCTCCAGACTTCACCTTCTCCTTCTCCTTCTTCTGCTTCTTCTGATTCACCGTCCAGACTTCACCTTCTCCTTCTCCTTCTTCTGCTTCTTCTGATTCACCCTCCAGACTTCACATTCTCCTTCTCCTTCTTCTGCTTCTTTTGATTCACCCTCCAGACTTCACCTTCTCCTTCTCCTTCTTCTGATTCTTCTGATTCA
The DNA here is from genome assembly GCF_052327205.1 of Somniosus microcephalus. NCBI lineage: Eukaryota > Metazoa > Chordata > Chondrichthyes > Squaliformes > Somniosidae > Somniosus > Somniosus microcephalus. The sequence goes on from NW_028225500.1 coordinate 123,652, forward strand.
CCCTCCAGACTTCACCTTCTCCTTCTCCTTCTTCTGCTTCTTCTGATTCACTCTCCTGACTTCACCTTCTCCTTCTCCTTCTTCTGCTTCTTCTGATTCACCGTCCAGACTTCACCTTCTCCTTCTCCTTCTTCTACTTCTTCTGATTCACCCTCCAGACTTCATCTTCTCCTTCTCCTTCTTCTGCTTCTTCTGATTCACCCTCCAGACTTCACATTCTCCTTCTCCTTCTTCTGCTTCTTCTGATTCACCCTCCAGACTTCACCTTCTCCTTCTCCTTCTTCTGATTCTTCTGATTCACCCTCCAGACTTCACCTTCTCCTTCTCCTTCTTCTGCTTCTTCTGATTCACTCTCCTGACTTCACCTTCTCCTTCTCCTTCTTCTACTTCTTCTGATTCACCCTCCTGACTTCACCTCCTCCTTCTCCTTCTTCTACTTCTTCTGCTTCACCCTCCAGACTTCACCTTCTCCTTCTCCTTCTTCTACTTCTTCTGATTCACCCTCCAGACTTCACCTTCTCCTTCTCCTTCTTCTGCTTCTTCTGATTCACCCTCCAGACTTCACCTTCTCCTTCTCCTTCTTCTACTTCTTCTGATTCAACCTCCAGATTTCATCTTCTCCTTCTCCTTCTTCTGCTTCTTCTGATTCACCCTCCAGACATCACCTTCTCCTTCTCCTTTTTCTGCTTCTTCTGATTCACCCTCCAGACTTCACCTTCTCCTTCTCCTTCTTCTACTTCTTCTGATTCACCCTCCAGACTTCACCTTCTCCTTCTCCTTCTTCTACTTCTTCTGATTCACCCTTCAGACTTCAACTTCTCCTTCTCCTTCTTCTGCTTCTTCTGATTCACACTCCAGACCTCACCTTCTCCTTCTCCTTCTTCTACTTCTTCTGATTCACCCTCCTAACTTCACCTTCTCCTTCTTCTGCTTCTTCTGATTCTCCCTCCTGACTTCACCTTCTCCTTCTCCTTCTTCTGCTTCTTCTGATTCACCCTCCTGATTTCCCCTTCTCCTTCTCCTTCTTCTACTTCTTATGCTTCACCCTCCAGACTTCACCTTCTCCTTCTCCTTCTTCTACTTCTTCTGATTCACCCTCCAGACTTCACCTTCTCCTTCTCCTTCTTCTACTTCTTCTGATTCACCCTCCAGACTTCACCTTCTCCTTCTCCTTCTTCTACTTCTTCTGATTCACCCTTCAGACTTCACCTTCTCCTTCTCCTTCTTCTGCTTCTTCTGATTCACCCTCCAGACCTCACCTTCTCCTTCTCCTTCTTCTACCTCTTCTGATTCACCCTCCTAACTTCACCTTCTCCTTCTCCTTCTTCTGCTTCTTCTGATTCACCCTCCAGACTTCACCTTCTCCTTCTCCTTCTTCTGATACTTCTGATTCACCCTCCAGACTTCACCTTCTCCTTCTCCTTCTTCTGCTTCTTCTGATTCACCCTCCTGACTTCACCTTCTCCTTCTCCTTCTTCTGCTTCTTCTGATTCACCCTCCTGACTTCACCTTCTCCTTCTCTTTCTTCTACTTCTTCTGATTCACCCTCCTGATTTCACCTTCTCCTTCTCCTTTTTCTACATCTTCTGCTTAACCCTCAAGACTTCACCTTCTCCTTCTCCTTCTTCTTCTTCTTCTGATTCACCCTCCTGACTTCACCTTCTCCTTCTCCTTCTTCTGCTTCTTCTGATTCACCCTCCTGACTTCACCTTCTCCTTCTCCTTCTTCTACTTCTTCTGATTCACCCTCCTGACTTCACCTTCTCTTTCTCCTTCTTCTGCTTCTTCTGATTCACCCTCAAGACTTCACCTTCTCCTTCTCCTTCTTCTGCTTCTTCTGATTCTCCCTCCTGACTTCACCTTCTCCTTCTCCTTCTTCTGCTTCTTCTGATTCACCCTCCAGACTTCACCTTCTCCTTCTCCTTCTTCTACTTCTTCTGATTCACCCTCCAGACTTCACCTTCTCCTTCTACTTCTTCTGCTTCTTCTGATTCACCCTCCAGACTTCACCTTCTCCTTCTCCTTCTTCTGCTTCTTCTGATTCACCCTCCAGACTTCACCTTCTCCTTCTCCTTCTTCTGCTTCTTCTGATTCACCCTCCAGACTTCACCTTCTCCTTCTCCTTCTTCTGCTTCTTCTGATTCACCCTCCAGACTTCACCTTCTCCTTCTCCTTCTTCTGCTTCTTCTGATTCACCCTCCAGTCTTCACCTTCTCCTTCTCCTTCGTCTCCTTCTTCGGATTCACCCTCCAGACTACAACTTCTCCTTCTCCTTCTTCTACTTCTTCTGATTCACCCTCCAGACTTCACCTTCTCCCTCTTCTGCTTCTTCTGGTTCACCCTCCAGACTTCACCTTCTCCTTCTCCTTCTTCTACTTCTTCTGATTCACCCTCCAGACTTCACCTTCTCCTTCTCCTTCTTCTACTTCTTCTGATTCACCCTCCAGACTTCACCTTCTCCTTCTCCTTCTTCTACTTCTTCTGCTTCTCCCTCCGGACTTCACCTTCTCCTTCTCCTTCTTCTGCTTCTTCTGATTCACCCTCCAGGATTCACCTTCTCCTTCTCCTTCTTCTACTTCTTCTGATTCACCCTCCAGACTTCACCTTCCCATTCTCCTTCTTCTACTTCTTCTGATTCACCCTTCAGACTTCACCTTCTCCTTCTCCTTCTTCTGCTTCTTCTGCTTCACCCTCCTGACTTCACCTTCTCCTTCTCCTTCTTCTACTTCTTCTGATTCACCCTCCAGACTTCTCCTTCTCCTTCTCCTTCTTCTGCTTCTTCTGCTTCACCCTCCAGACTTCAGCTACTCCTTCTCCTTCTTCTGCTTCTTCTGCTTCGCCCTCCAGACTTCACCTTCTCCTTCTCCTTCTTCTGCTTCTTCTGCTTCACCCTCCAGACTTCACCTTCTCCTTCTCCTTCTACTGCTTCTTCTGCTTCACCCTCCTGACTTCACCTTCTCCTTCTCCTTCTTCTACTTCTTCTGATTCACCCTCCAGACTTCACCTTCTCCTTCTCCTTCTTCTGCTTCTTCTGCTTCACCCTCCAGACTTCACCTTCTCCTTCTCCTTCTTCTGCTTCTTCTGATTCTCCCTCCTGACTTCACCTTCTCCTTCTCCTTCTTCTGCTTCTTCTGATTCACTTTCCAGACTTCACCTTCTCCTTCTCCTTCTTCTGCTTCTTCTGATTCACCCTCCAGACTTCACCTTCTCCTTCTCCTTCTTCTGCTTCTTCTGCTTCACCCTCCTGACTTCACCTTCTCCTTCTCCTTCTTCTACTTCTTCTGATTCGCCCTCCAGTCTTCACCTTCTCCTTCTCCTTCTTCTGCTTCTTCTGCTTCACCCTCCAGACTTCACCTTCTCCTTCTCCTTCTTCTGCTTCTTCTGCTTCACCCTCCTGACTTCACCTTCTCCTTCTCCTTCTTCTACTTCTTCTGATTCACCCTCCAGACTTCACCTTCTCCTTCTCCTTCTTCTGCATCTTCTGCTTCACCCTCCAGACTTCACCTTCTCCTTTTCCTTCTTCTGCTTCTTCTGCTGCGCCCTCCAGACTTCACCTTCTCCTTCTCCTTCTTCTGCTTCTTCTGCTTCACCCTCCTGACTTCACCTTCTCCTTCTCCTTCTTCTACTTCTTCTGCTTCACCCCCCTGACTTCACCTTCTCCTTCTCCTTCTTCTGCTTCTTCTGATTCACCCTCCTAACTTCACCTTCTCCTTCTCCTTCTTATGCTTCTTCTGATTCACCCTCCTGACTTCACCTTCTCCTTCTCCTTCTTCTGCTTCTTCTGATTCACCCTCCAGACTTCACCTTCTCCTTCTCCTTCTTCTGCTTCTTCTGATACACCCTCCAGACTTCACCTTCTCCTACTCCTTCTTCTATTCTTCTGATTCACCCTCCAGACCTCACCTTCTCCTACTCCTTCTTCTACTTCTTCTGATTCACCCTCCAGATTTCATCTTCTCCTCCTCCTTCTTCTGCTTCTTCTGATTCACCCTCCAGACTTCACCTTCTCCTTCTCCTTCTTCTGCTTCTTCTGATTCACCCTCCAGACTTCACCTTCTCCTTCTCCTTCTTCTGATTCTTCTGATTCACCCTCCAGACTTCACCTTCTCCTTCTCCTTCTTCTGCTTCTTCTGATTCACCGTCCAGACTTCACCTTCTCCTTCTCCTTCTTCTACTTCTTCTGATTCACCCTCCAGACTTCATCTTCTCCTTCTCCTTCTTCTGCTTCTTCTGATTCACCCTCCAGACTTCACATTCTCCTTCTCCTTCTTCTGCTTCTTCTGATTCACCCTCCAGACTTCACCTTCTCCTTCTCCTTCTTCTGATTCTTCTGATTCACCCTCCAGACTTCACCTTCTCCTTCTCCTTCTTCTGCTTCTTCTGATTCACTCTCCTGACTTCACCTTCTCCTTCTCCTTCTTCTACTTCTTCTGATTCACCCTCCAGACTTCACCTTCTCCTTCTCCTTCTTCTGCTTCTTCTGATTCACTCTCCTGACTTCACCTTCTCCTTCTCCTTCTTCTGCTTCTTCTGATTCACCCTCCAGACTTCACCTTCTCTTTCTCCTTATTCTGCTTCTTCTGATTCACCCTCCAGGCTTCACCTTCTCCTTCTCCTTCTTCTGCTTCTTCTGATTCACCCTCCAGACATCACCTTCTCCTTCTCCTTCTTCTGCTTCTTCTGATTCACCCTCCAGACTTCACCTTCTCCTTCTCCTTCTTCTACTTCTTCTGATTCACCCTCCAGACTTCACCTTCTCCTTCTCCTTCTTCTACTTCTTCTGATTCACCCTTCAGACTTCAACTTCTCCTTCTCCTTCTTCTGCTTCTTCTGATTCACCCTCCAGACCTCACCTTCTCCTTCTCCTTCTTCTACTTCTTCTGATTCACCCTCCTAACTTCACCTTCTCCTTCTCCTTCTTCTGCTTCTTCTGATTCTCCCTCCTGACTTCACCTTCTCCTTCTCCTTCTTCTGCTTCTTCTGATTCACCCTCCTGACTTCACCTTCTCCTTCTCCTTCTTCTACTTCTTCTGATTCACCCTCCTGACTTCACCTTCTCCTTCTCCTTCTTCTACTTCTTCTGATTCACCCTCCTGATTTCACCTTCTCCTTCTCCTTCTTCTACTTCTTCTGCTTCACCCTCCAGACTTCACCTTCTCCTTCTCCTTCTTCTACTTCTTCTGATTCACCCTCCAGACTTCACCTTCTCCTTCTCCTTCTTCTACTTCTTCTGATTCACCCTCCTGATTTCCCCTTCTCCTTCTCCTTCTTCTACTTCTTCTGCTTCACCCTCCAGACTTCACCTTCTCCTTCTCCTTCTTCTACTTCTTCTGATTCACCCTCCAGACTTCACCTTCTCCTTCTCCTTCTTCTACTTCTTCTGATTCACCCTCCAGACTTCACCTTCTCCTTCTCCTTCTTCTACTTTTTCTGATTCACCCTTCAGACTTCACCTTCTCCTTCTCCTTCTTCTGCTTCTTCTGATTCACCCTCCAGACCTCACCTTCTCCTTCTCCTTCTTCTACCTCTTCTGATTCACCCTCCTAACTTCACCTTCTCCTTCTCCTTCTTCTGCTTCTTCTGATTCACCCTCCAGACTTCACCTTCTCCTTCTCCTTCTTCTGATACTTCTGATTCACCCTCCAGACTTCACCTTCTCCTTCTCCTTCTTCTGCTTCTTCTGATTCACCCTCCTGACTTCACCTTCTCCTTCTCCTTCTTCTGCTTCTTCTGATTCACCCTCCTGACTTCACCTTCTCCTTCTCCTTCTTCTACTTCTTCTGATTCACCCTCCTGATTTCACCTTCTCCTTCTCCTTTTTCTACTTCTTCTGCTTCACCCTCAAGACTTCACCTTCTCCTTCTCCTTCTTCTACTTCTTCTGATTCACCCTCCTGACTTCACCTTCTCCTTCTCCTTCTTCTGCTTCTTCTGATTCACCCTCCTGACTTCACCTTCTCCTTCTCCTTCTTCTACTTCTTCTGATTCACCCTCCTGACTTCACCTTCTCTTTCTCCTTCTTCTGCTTCTTCTGATTCACCCTCAAGACTTCACCTTCTCCTTCTCCTTCTTCTGCTTCTTCTGATTCACCCTCCTGACTTCACCTTCTCCTTCTCCTTCTTCTGCTTCTTCTGATTCACCCTCCAGACTTCACCTTCTCCTTCTCCTTCTTCTACTTCTTCTGATTCACCCTCCAGACTTCACCTTCTCCTTCTACTTCTTCTGCTTCTTCTGATTCACCCTCCAGACTTCACCTTCTCCTTCTCCTTCTTCTGCTTCTTCTGATTCACCCTCCAGACTTCACCTTCTCCTTCTCCTTCTTCTGCTTCTTCTGATTCACCCTCCAGACTTCACCTTCTCCTTCTCCTTCTTCTGCTTCTTCTGATTCACCCTCCAGACTTCACCTTCTCCTTCTCCTTCTTCTGCTTCTTCTGATTCACCCTCCAGTCTTCACCTTCTCCTTCTCCTTCGTCTCCTTCTTCGGATTCACCCTCCAGACTACAACTTCTCCTTCTCCTTCTTCTACTTCTTCTGATTCACCCTCCAGACTTCACCTTCTCCCTCTTCTGCTTCTTCTGGTTCACCCTCCAGACTTCACCTTCTCCTTCTCCTTCTTCTACTTCTTCTGATTCACCCTCCAGACTTCACCTTCTCCTTCTCCTTCTTCTACTTCTTCTGATTCACCCTCCAGACTTCACCTTCTCCTTCTCCTTCTTCTACTTCTTCTGCTTCTCCCTCCGGACTTCACCTTCTCCTTCTCCTTCTTCTGCTTCTTCTGATTCACCCTCCAGGATTCACCTTCTCCTTCTCCTTCTTCTACTTCTTCTGATTCACCCTCCAGACTTCACCTTCCCATTCTCCTTCTTCTACTTCTTCTGATTCACCCTTCAGACTTCACCTTCTCCTTCTCCTTCTTCTGCTTCTTCTGCTTCACCCTCCTGACTTCACCTTCTCCTTCTCCTTCTTCTACTTCTTCTGATTCACCCTCCAGACTTCTCCTTCTCCTTCTCCTTCTTCTGCTTCTTCTGCTTCACCCTCCAGACTTCAGCTTCTCCTTCTCCTTCTTCTGCTTCTTCTGCTTCGCCCTCCAGACTTCACCTTCTCCTTATCCTTCTTCTGCTTCTTCTGCTTCACCCTCCAGACTTCACCTTCTCCTTCTCCTTCTACTGCTTCTTCTGCTTCACCCTCCTGACTTCACCTTCTCCTTCTCCTTCTTCTACTTCTTCTGATTCACCCTCCAGACTTCACCTTCTCCTTCTCCTTCTTCTGCTTCTTCTGCTTCACCCTCCAGACTTCACCTTCTCCTTCTCCTTCTTCTACTTCTTCTGATTCACCCTCCAGACTTCATCTTCTCCTTCTCCTCCTTCTGCTTCTTCTGATTCACGCTCCAGACTTCACCTTCTCCTTCTCTTTCTTCTGCTTCTTCTGATTCACCCTCCAGACTTCACCTTCTCCTTCTCCTTCTTCTGATTCTTCTGATTCACCCTCCAGACTTCACCTTCTCCTTCTCCTTCTTCTGCTTCTTCTGATTCACTCTCCTGAATTCACCTTCTCCTTCTCCTTCTTCTACTTCTTCTGATTCACCCTCCTGACTTCACCTTCTCCTTCTCCTTCTTCTACTTCTTCTGCTTCACCCTCCAGACTTCACCTTCTCCTTCTCCTTCATCTACTTCTTCTGATTCACCCTCCAGACTTCACCTTCTCCTTCTCCTTCTTCTGCTTCTTCTGATTCACCCTCCAGACTTCACCTTCTCCTTCTCCTTATTCTGCTTCTTCTGATTCACCCTCCAGGCTTCACCTTCTCCTTCTCCTTCTTCTGCTTCTTCTGCTTCACCCTCCAGACTTCACCTTCTCCTTCTCCTTCTTCTGCTTCTTCTGATTCACCCTCCAGACTTCACCTTCTCCTTCTCCTTCTTCTACTTCTTCCGATTCAACCTCCAGATTTCATCTTCTCCTTCTCCTTCTTCTGCTTCTTCTGATTCACCCTGCAGACATCACCTTCTCCTTCTCCTTCTTCTGCTTCTTCTGATTCACCCTCCAGACTTCACCTTCTCCTTCTCCTTCTTCTACTTCTTCTGATTCACCCTCCAGACTTCACCTTCTCCTTCTCCTTCTTCTACTTCTTCTGATTCACCCTTCAGACTTCACCTTCTCCTTCTCCTTCTTCTGCTTCTTCTGATTCACCCTCCAGACCTCACCTTCTCCTTCTCCTTCTTCTACTTCTTCTGATTCACCCTCCTAACTTCACCTTCTCCTTCTCCTTCTTCTGCTTCTTCTGATTCTCCCTCCTGACTTCACCTTCTCCTTCTCCTTCTTCTGCTTCTTCTGATTCTCCCTCCTGACTTCACCTTCTCCTTCTCCTTCTTCTGCTTCTTCTGATTCACCCTCCAGACCTCACCTTCTCCTTCTCCTTCTTCTACTTCTTCTGATTCACCCTCCAGACTTCACCTTCTCCTTCTCCTTCTTCTGCTTCTTCTGCTTCACCCTCCAGACTTCACCTTCTCCTTCTCCTTCTTCTGCTTCTTCTGATTCTCCCTCCTGACTTCACCTTCTCCTTCTCCTTCTTCTGCTTCTTCTGATTCACTTTCCAGACTTCACCTTCTCCTTCTCCTTCTTCTGCTTCTTCTGATTCACCCCCAGACTTCACCTTCTCCTTCTCCTTCTTCTGCTTCTTCTGATTCACCCTCCAGACCTCACCTTCTCCTTCTCCTTCTTCTACTTCTTCTGATTCACCCTCCAGACTTCATCTTCTCCTTCTCCTCCTTCTGCTTCTTCTGATTCACGCTCCAGACTTCACCTTCTCCTTCTCTTTCTTCTGCTTCTTCTGATTCACCCTCCAGACTTCACCTTCTCCTTCTCCTTCTTCTGATTCTTCTGATTCACCCTCCAGACTTCACCTTCTCCTTCTCCTTCTTCTGCTTCTTCTGATTCACTCTCCTGAATTCACCTTCTCCTTCTCCTTCTTCTACTTCTTCTGATTCACCCTCCTGACTTCACCTTCTCCTTCTCCTTCTTCTACTTCTTCTGCTTCACCCTCCAGACTTCACCTTCTCCTTCTCCTTCTTCTACTTCTTCTGATTCACCCTCCAGACTTCACCTTCTCCTTCTCCTTCTTCTGCTTCTTCTGATTCACCCTCCAGACTTCACCTTCTCCTTCTCCTTATTCTGCTTCTTCTGATTCACCCTCCAGGCTTCACCTTCTCCTTCTCCTTCTTCTGCTTCTTCTGCTTCACCCTCCAGACTTCACCTTCTCCTTCTCCTTCTTCTGCTTCTTCTGATTCACCCTCCAGACTTCACCTTCTCCTTCTCCTTCTTCTACTTCTTCCGATTCAACCTCCAGATTTCATCTTCTCCTTCTCCTTCTTCTGCTTCTTCTGATTCACCCTGCAGACATCACCTTCTCCTTCTCCTTCTTCTGCTTCTTCTGATTCACCCTCCAGACTTCACCTTCTCCTTCTCCTGCTTCTACTTCTTCTGATTCACCCTCCAGACTTCACCTTCTCCTTCTCCTTCTTCTACTTCTTCTGATTCACCCTTCAGACTTCACCTTCTCCTTCTCCTTCTTCTGCTTCTTCTGATTCACCCTCCAGACCTCACTTTCTCCTTCTCCTTCTTCTACTTCTTCTGATTCACCCTCCTAACTTCACCTTCTCCTTCTCCTTCTTCTGCTTCTTCTGATTCTCCCTCCTGACTTCACCTTCTCCTTCTCCTTCTTCTGCTTCTTCTGATTCACTTTCCAGACTTCACCTTCTCCTTCTCCTTCTTCTGCTTCTTCTGATTCACCCTCCAGACTTCACCTTCTCCTTCTCCTTCTTCTGCTTCTTCTGATTCACCCTCCAGACCTCACCTTCTCCTTCTCCTTCTTCTACTTCTTCTGATTCACCCTCCAGACTTCATCTTCTCCTTCTCCTTCTTCTGCTTCTTCTGATTCACCCTCCAGACTTCACCTTCTCCTTCTCTTTCTTCTGCTTCTTCTGATTCACCCTCCAGACTTCACCTTCTCCTTCTCCTTCTTCTGATTCTTCTGATTAACCCTCCAGACTTCACCTTCTCCTTCTCCTTCTTCTGCTTCTTCTGATTCACTCTCCTGACTTCACCTTCTCCTTCTCCTTCTTCTACTTCTTCTGCTTCACCCTACAGACTTCACCTTCTCCTTCTCCTTCTTCTACTTCTTCTGATTCACCCTCCAACTTCACCTTCTCCTTCTCCTTCTTCTGCTTCTTCTGATTCACCCTCCAGACTTCACCTTCTCCTTCTCCTTATTCTGCTTCTTCTGATTCACCCTCCAGACTTCACCTTCTCCTTCTCCTTCTTCTGCTTCTTCTGCTTCACCCTCCAGACTTCACCTTCTCCTTCTCCTTCTTCTGCTTCTTCTGATTCACCCTCCAGACTTCACCTTCTCCTTCTCCTTCTTCTACTTCTTCTGATTCACCCTCCAGATTTCATCTTCTCCTTCTCCTTCTTCTGCTTCTTCTGATTCACCCTCCAGACATCAGCTTCTCCTTCTCCTTCTTCTGCTTCTTCTGATTCACCCTCCAGACTTCACCTTCTCCTTCTCCTTCTTCTACTTCTTCTGATTCACCCTCCAGACTTCACCTTCTCCTTCTCCTTCTTCTACTTCTTCTGATTCACCCTTCAGACTTCACCTTCTCCTTCTCCTTCTTCTGCTTCTTCTGATTCACTATCCAGACCTCACCTTCTCCTTCTCCTTCTTCTACTTCTTCTGATTCACCCTCCAGACTTCATCTTCTCCGTCTCCTTCTTCTGCTTCTTCTGATTCACCCTCCAGACTTCACCTTCTCCTTCTCCTTCTTCTACTTCTTCTGATTCACCCTCCAGTCTTCACCTTCTCCATCTCCTTCTTCTGCTTCTTCTGCTTCACCCTCCAGACTTCACCTTCTCCTTCTCCTTCTTCTGCTTCTTCTGATTCACCCTCCAGACTTCACCTTCTCCTTCTCCTTCTTCTACTTCTTCTGATTCACCCTCCAGATTTCATCTTCTCCTTCTCCTTCTTCTGCTTCTTCTGATTCACCCTCCAGACATCAGCTTCTCCTTCTCCTTCTTCTGCTTCTTCTGATTCACCCTCCAGACTTCACCTTCTCCTTCTCCTTCTTCTACTTCTTCTGATTCACCCTCCAGACTTCACCTTCTCCTTCTCCTTCTTCTACTTCTTCTGATTCACCCTTCAGACTTCACCTTCTCCTTCTCCTTCTTCTGCTTCTTCTGATTCACCCTCCAGACCTCACCTTCTCCTTCTCCTTCTTCTACTTCTTCTGATTCACCCTCCAGACTTCATCTTCTCCGTCTCCTTCTTCTGCTTCTTCTGATTCACCCTCCAGACTTCACCTTCTCCTTCTCCTTCTTCTGCTTCTTCTGATTCACCCTCCAGACTTCGCCTTCTCTTTCTCCTTCTTCTACTTCTTCTGATTCACCCTCCAGACTTCACCTTCTCCTTCTCCTTCTTCTACTTCTTCTGATTCACCCTCCAGTCTTCACCTTCTCCATCTCCTTCTTCTGCTTCTTCTGATTCACCCTCCAGACTTCACCTTCTCCTTCTCCTTCTTCTGCTTCTTCTGATTCACCCTCCTGACTTCACCTTCTCCTTCTCCTTCTTCTGATTCACCCTCCAGACTTCACCTTCTCCTTCTCCTTCTTCTACTTCTTCTGATTCACCCTCCAGACTTCGCCTTCTCCTTCTACTTGTTCTGCTTCTTCTGATTCACCCTCCAGACTTCACCTTCTCCTTCTCCTTATTCTGCTTCTTCTGATTCACCCTCCAGACTTCACCTTCTCCTTCTCCTTCGTCTACTTCTTCTGATTCACCCTCCAGACTACACCTTCTCCTTCTCCTTCTTCCACTTCTTCTGATTCACCCTCCAGACTTCACCTTCTCCTTCTCCTTCTTCTGCTTCTTCTGATTCACCCTCCAGTCTTCACCTTCTCCTTCTCCTTCGTCTCCTTCTTCGGATTCACCCTCCAGACTACAACTTCTCCTTCTCCTTCTTCTACTTCTTCTGATTCACCCTCCAGACTTCACCTTCTCCCTCTTCTGCTTCTTCTGGTTCACCCTCCAGACTTCACCTTCTCCTTCTCCTTCTTCTACTTCTTCTGATTCACCCTCCAGACTTCACCTTCTCCTTCTCCTTCTTCTACTTCTTCTGATTCACCCTCCAGACTTCACCTTCTCCTTCTCCTTCTTCTACTTCTTCTGCTTCTCCCTCCGGACTTCACCTTCTTCTTCTCCTTCTTCTGCTTCTTCTGATTCACCCTCCAGGATTCACCTTCTCCTTCTCCTTCTTCTACTTCTTCTGATTCACCCTCCAGACTTCACCTTCCCATTCTCCTTCTTCTGCTTCTTCTGCTTCACCCTCCAGACTTCACCTTCTCCTTCTCCTTCTACTGCTTCTTCTGCTTCACCCTCCTGACTTCACCTTCTCCTTCTCCTTCTTCTACTTCTTCTGATTCACCCTCCAGACTTCACCTTCTCCTTCTCCTTCTTCTGCTTCTTCTGCTTCACCCTCCAGACTTCACCTTCTCCTTCTCCTTCTTCTGCTTCTTCTGATTCTCCCTCCTGACTTCACCTTCTCCTTCTCCTTCTTCTGCTTCTTCTGATTCACTTTCCAGACTTCACCTTCTCCTTCTCCTTCTTCTGCTTCTTCTGATTCACCCTCCAGACTTCACCTTCTCCTTCTCCTTCTTCTGCTTCTTCTGATTCACCCTCCAGACCTCACCTTCTCCTTCTCCTTCTTCTACTTCTTCTGATTCACCCTCCAGACTTCATCTTCTCCTTCTCCTTCTTCTGCTTCTTCTGATTCACGCTCCAGACTTCACCTTCTCCTTCTCTTTCTTCTGCTTCTTCTGATTCACCCTCCAGACTTCACCTTCTCCTTCTCCTTCTTCTGATTCTTCTGATTCACCCTCCAGACTTCACCTTCTCCTTCTCCTTCTTCTGCTTCTTCTGATTCACTCTCCTGACTTCACCTTCTCCTTCTCCTTCTTCTACTTCTTCTGATTCACCCTCCTGACTTCACCTTCTCCTTCTCCTTCTTCTACTTCTTCTGCTTCACCCTCCAGACTTCACCTTCTCCTTCTCCTTCTTCTACTTCTTCTGATTCACCCTCCAGACTTCACCTTCTCCTTCTCCTTCTTCTGCTTCTTCTGATTCACCCTCCAGACTTCACCTTCTCCTTCTCCTTATTCTGCTTCTTCTGATTCAACCTCCAGGCTTCACCTTCTCCTTCTCCTTCTTCTGCTTCTTCTGCTTCACCCTCCAGACCTCACCTTCTCCTTCTCCTTCTTCTACTTCTTCTGATTCACCCTCCAGACTTCATCTTCTCCTTCTCCTTCTTCTGCTTCTTCTGATTCACCCTCCAGACTTCACCTTCTCCTTCTCTTTCTTCTGCTTCTTCTGATTCACCCTCCAGACTTCACCTTCTCCTTCTCCTTCTTCTGATTCTTCTGATTCACCCTCCAGACTTCACCTTCTCCTTCTCCTTCTTCTGCTTCTTCTGATTCACTCTCCTGACTTCACCTTCTCCTTCTCCTTCTTCTACTTCTTCTGCTTCACCCTACAGACTTCACCTTCTCCTTCTCCTTCTTCTACTTCTTCTGATTCACCCTCCAACTTCACCTTCTCCTTCTCCTTCTTCTGCTTCTTCTGATTCACCCTCCAGACTTCACCTTCTCCTTCTCCTTCTTCTGCTTCTTCTGCTTCACCCTCCTGACTTCACCTTCTCCTTCTCCTTCTTCTACTTCTTCTGATTCGCCCTCCAGTCTTCACCTTCTCCTTCTCCTTCTTCTGCTTCTTCTGCTTCACCCTCCAGACTTCACCTTCTCCTTCTCCTTCTTCTGCTTCTTCTGCTTCACCCTCCTGACTTCACCTTCTCCTTCTCCTTCTTCTACTTCTTCTGATTCACCCTCCAGACTTCACCTTCTCCTTCTCCTTCTTCTGCATCTTCTGCTTCACCCTCCAGACTTCACCTTCTCCTTTTCCTTCTTCTGCTTCTTCTGCTGCGCCCTCCAGACTTCACCTTCTCCTTCTCCTTCTTCTGCTTCTTCTGCTTCACCCTCCTGACTTCACCTTCTCCTTCTCCTTCTTCTACTTCTTCTGCTTCACCCCCCTGACTTCACCTTCTCCTTCTCCTTCTTCTGCTTCTTCTGATTCACCCTCCTAACTTCACCTTCTCCTTCTCCTTCTTCTGCTTCTTCTGATTCACCCTCCTGACTTCACCTTCTCCTTCTCCTTCTTCTGCTTCTTCTGATTCACCCTCCAGACTTCACCTTCTCCTTCTCCTTCTTCTGCTTCTTCTGATACACCCTCCAGACTTCACCTTCTCCTACTCCTTCTTCTATTCTTCTGATTCACCCTCCAGACCTCACCTTCTCCTACTCCTTCTTCTACTTCTTCTGATTCACCCTCCAGATTTCATCTTCTCCTCCTCCTTCTTCTGCTTCTTCTGATTCACCCTCCAGACTTCACCTTCTCCTTCTCCTTCTTCTGCTTCTTCTGATTCACCCTCCAGACTTCACCTTCTCCTTCTCCTTCTTCTGATTCTTCTGATTCACCCTCCAGACTTCACCTTCTCCTTCTCCTTCTTCTGCTTCTTCTGATTCACCGTCCAGACTTCACCTTCTCCTTCTCCTTCTTCTACTTCTTCTGATTCACCCTCCAGACTTCATCTTCTCCTTCTCCTTCTTCTGCTTCTTCTGATTCACCCTCCAGACTTCACATTCTCCTTCTCCTTCTTCTGCTTCTTCTGATTCACCCTCCAGACTTCACCTTCTCCTTCTCCTTCTTCTGATTCTTCTGATTCACCCTCCAGACTTCACCTTCTCCTTCTCCTTCTTCTGCTTCTTCTGATTCACTCTCCTGACTTCACCTTCTCCTTCTCCTTCTTCTACTTCTTCTGATTCACCCTCCTGACTTCACCTCCTCCTTCTCCTTCTTCTACTTCTTCTGCTTCACCCTCCAGACTTCACCTTCTCCTTCTCCTTCTTCTACTTCTTCTGATTCACCCTCCAGACTTCACCTTCTCCTTCTCCTTCTTCTGCTTCTTCTGATTCACCCTCCAGACTTCACCTTCTCTTTCTCCTTATTCTGCTTCTTCTGATTCACCCTCCAGGCTTCACCTTCTCCTTCTCCTTCTTCTGCTTCTTCTGATTCACCCTCCAGACATCACCTTCTCCTTCTCCTTCTTCTGCTTCTTCTGATTCACCCTCCAGACTTCACCTTCTCCTTCTCCTTCTTCTACTTCTTCTGATTCACCCTCCAGACTTCACCTTCTCCTTCTCCTTCTTCTACTTCTTCTGATTCACCCTTCAGACTTCAACTTCTCCTTCTCCTTCTTCTGCTTCTTCTGATTCACCCTCCAGACCTCACCTTCTCCTTCTCCTTCTTCTACTTCTTCTGATTCACTCTCCTAACTTCACCTTCTCCTTCTCCTTCTTCTGCTTCTTCTGATTCTCCCTCCTGACTTCACCTTCTCCTTCTCCTTCTTCTGCTTCTTCTGATTCACCCTCCTGACTTCACCTTCTCCTTCTCCTTCTTCTACTTCTTCTGATTCACCCTCCTGACTTCACCTTCTCCTTCTCCTTCTTCTACTTCTTCTGATTCACCCTCCTGATTTCACCTTCTCCTTCTCCTTCTTCTACTTCTTCTGGTTCACCCTCCAGACTTCACCTTCTCCTTCTCCTTCTTCTACTTCTTCTGATTCACCCTCCAGACTTCACCTTCTCCTTCTCCTTCTTCTACTTCTTCTGATTCACCCTCCTGATTTCCCCTTCTCCTTCTCCTTCTTCTACTTCTTCTGCTTCACCCTCCAGACTTCACCTTCTCCTTCTCCTTCTTCTACTTCTTCTGATTCACCCTCCAGACTTCACCTTCTCCTTCTCCTTCTTCTACTTCTTCTGATTCACCCTCCAGACTTCACCTTCTCCTTCTCCTTCTTCTACTTTTTCTGATTCACCCTTCAGACTTCACCTTCTCCTTCTCCTTCTTCTGCTTCTTCTGATTCACCCTCCAGACCTCACCTTCTCCTTCTCCTTCTTCTACCTCTTCTGATTCACCCTCCTAACTTCACCTTCTCCTTCTCCTTCTTCTGCTTCTTCTGATTCACCCTCCAGACTTCACCTTCTCCTTCTCCTTCTTCTGATACTTCTGATTCACCCTCCAGACTTCACCTTCTCCTTCTCCTTCTTCTGCTTCTTCTGATTCACCCTCCTGACTTCACCTTCTCCTTCTCCTTCTTCTGCTTCTTCTGATTCACCCTCCTGACTTCACCTTCTCCTTCTCCTTCTTCTACTTCTTCTGATTCACCCTCCTGATTTCACCTTCTCCTTCTCCTTTTTCTACTTCTTCTGCTTCACCCTCAAGACTTCACCTTCTCCTTCTCCTTCTTCTACTTCTTCTGATTCACCCTCCTGACTTCACCTTCTCCTTCTCCTTCTTCTGCTTCTTCTGATTCACCCTCCTGACTTCACCTTCTCCTTCTCCTTCTTCTACTTCTTCTGATTCACCCTCCTGACTTCACCTTCTCTTTCTCCTTCTTCTGCTTCTTCTGATTCACCCTCAAGACTTCACCTTCTCCTTCTCCTTCTTCTGCTTCTTCTGATTCACCCTCCTGACTTCACCTTCTCCTTCTCCTTCTTCTGCTTCTTCTGATTCACCCTCCAGACTTCACCTTCTCCTTCTCCTTCTTCTACTTCTTCTGATTCACCCTCCAGACTTCACCTTCTCCTTCTACTTCTTCTGCTTCTTCTGATTCACCCTCCAGACTTCACCTTCTCCTTCTCCTTCTTCTGCTTCTTCTGATTCACCCTCCAGACTTCACCTTCTCCTTCTCCTTCTTCTGCTTCTTCTGATTCACCCTCCAGACTTCACCTTCTCCTTCTCCTTCTTCTGCTTCTTCTGATTCACCCTCCAGACATCAGCTTCTCCTTCTCCTTCTTCTGCTTCTTCTGATTCACCCTCCAGACTTCACCTTCTCCTTCTCCTTCTTCTACTTCTTCTGATTCACCCTCCAGACTTCACCTTCTCCTTCTCCTTCTTCTACTTCTTCTGATTCACCCTTCAGACTTCACCTTCTCCTTCTCCTTCTTCTGCTTCTTCTGATTCACTATCCAGACCTCACCTTCTCCTTCTCCTTCTTCTACTTCTTCTGATTCACCCTCCAGACTTCATCTTCTCCGTCTCCTTCTTCTGCTTCTTCTGATTCACCCTCCAGACTTCACCTTCTCCTTCTCCTTCTTCTACTTCTTCTGATTCACCCTCCAGTCTTCACCTTCTCCATCTCCTTCTTCTGCTTCTTCTGCTTCACCCTCCAGACTTCACCTTCTCCTTCTCCTTCTTCTGCTTCTTCTGATTCACCCTCCAGACTTCACCTTCTCCTTCTCCTTCTTCTACTTCTTCTGATTCACCCTCCAGATTTCATCTTCTCCTTCTCCTTCTTCTGCTTCTTCTGATTCACCCTCCAGACATCAGCTTCTCCTTCTCCTTCTTCTGCTTCTTCTGATTCACCCTCCAGACTTCACCTTCTCCTTCTCCTTCTTCTACTTCTTCTGATTCACCCTCCAGACTTCACCTTCTCCTTCTCCTTCTTCTACTTCTTCTGATTCACCCTTCAGACTTCACCTTCTCCTTCTCCTTCTTCTGCTTCTTCTGATTCACCCTCCAGACCTCACCTTCTCCTTCTCCTTCTTCTACTTCTTCTGATTCACCCTCCAGACTTCATCTTCTCCGTCTCCTTCTTCTGCTTCTTCTGATTCACCCTCCAGACTTCACCTTCTCCTTCTCCTTCTTCTGCTTCTTCTGATTCACCCTCCAGACTTCGCCTTCTCTTTCTCCTTCTTCTACTTCTTCTGATTCACCCTCCAGACTTCACCTTCTCCTTCTCCTTCTTCTACTTCTTCTGATTCACCCTCCAGTCTTCACCTTCTCCATCTCCTTCTTCTGCTTCTTCTGATTCACCCTCCAGACTTCACCTTCTCCTTCTCCTTCTTCTGCTTCTTCTGATTCACCCTCCTGACTTCACCTTCTCCTTCTCCTTCTTCTGATTCACCCTCCAGACTTCACCTTCTCCTTCTCCTTCTTCTACTTCTTCTGATTCACCCTCCAGACTTCGCCTTCTCCTTCTACTTGTTCTGCTTCTTCTGATTCACCCTCCAGACTTCACCTTCTCCTTCTCCTTATTCTGCTTCTTCTGATTCACCCTCCAGACTTCACCTTCTCCTTCTCCTTCGTCTACTTCTTCTGATTCACCCTCCAGACTACACCTTCTCCTTCTCCTTCTTCTACTTCTTCTGATTCACCCTCCAGACTTCACCTTCTCCTTCTCCTTCTTCTGCTTCTTCTGATTCACCCTCCAGTCTTCACCTTCTCCTTCTCCTTCGTCTCCTTCTTCGGATTCACCCTCCAGACTACAACTTCTCCTTCTCCTTCTTCTACTTCTTCTGATTCACCCTCCAGACTTCACCTTCTCCCTCTTCTGCTTCTTCTGGTTCACCCTCCAGACTTCACCTTCTCCTTCTCCTTCTTCTACTTCTTCTGATTCACCCTCCAGACTTCACCTTCTCCTTCTCCTTCTTCTACTTCTTCTGATTCACCCTCCAGACTTCACCTTCTCCTTCTCCTTCTTCTACTTCTTCTGCTTCTCCCTCCGGACTTCACCTTCTTCTTCTCCTTCTTCTGCTTCTTCTGATTCACCCTCCAGGATTCACCTTCTCCTTCTCCTTCTTCTACTTCTTCTGATTCACCCTCCAGACTTCACCTTCCCATTCTCCTTCTTCTGCTTCTTCTGCTTCACCCTCCAGACTTCACCTTCTCCTTCTCCTTCTACTGCTTCTTCTGCTTCACCCTCCTGACTTCACCTTCTCCTTCTCCTTCTTCTACTTCTTCTGATTCACCCTCCAGACTTCACCTTCTCCTTCTCCTTCTTCTGCTTCTTCTGCTTCACCCTCCAGACTTCACCTTCTCCTTCTCCTTCTTCTGCTTCTTCTGATTCTCCCTCCTGACTTCACCTTCTCCTTCTCCTTCTTCTGCTTCTTCTGATTCACTTTCCAGACTTCACCTTCTCCTTCTCCTTCTTCTGCTTCTTCTGATTCACCCTCCAGACTTCACCTTCTCCTTCTCCTTCTTCTGCTTCTTCTGATTCACCCTCCAGACCTCACCTTCTCCTTCTCCTTCTTCTACTTCTTCTGATTCACCCTCCAGACTTCATCTTCTCCTTCTCCTTCTTCTGCTTCTTCTGATTCACGCTCCAGACTTCACCTTCTCCTTCTCTTTCTTCTGCTTCTTCTGATTCACCCTCCAGACTTCACCTTCTCCTTCTCCTTCTTCTGATTCTTCTGATTCACCCTCCAGACTTCACCTTCTCCTTCTCCTTCTTCTGCTTCTTCTGATTCACTCTCCTGACTTCACCTTCTCCTTCTCCTTCTTCTACTTCTTCTGATTCACCCTCCTGACTTCACCTTCTCCTTCTCCTTCTTCTACTTCTTCTGCTTCACCCTCCAGACTTCACCTTCTCCTTCTCCTTCTTCTACTTCTTCTGATTCACCCTCCAGACTTCACCTTCTCCTTCTCCTTCTTCTGCTTCTTCTGATTCACCCTCCAGACTTCACCTTCTCCTTCTCCTTATTCTGCTTCTTCTGATTCAACCTCCAGGCTTCACCTTCTCCTTCTCCTTCTTCTGCTTCTTCTGCTTCACCCTCCAGACCTCACCTTCTCCTTCTCCTTCTTCTACTTCTTCTGATTCACCCTCCAGACTTCATCTTCTCCTTCTCCTTCTTCTGCTTCTTCTGATTCACCCTCCAGACTTCACCTTCTCCTTCTCTTTCTTCTGCTTCTTCTGATTCACCCTCCAGACTTCACCTTCTCCTTCTCCTTCTTCTGATTCTTCTGATTCACCCTCCAGACTTCACCTTCTCCTTCTCCTTCTTCTGCTTCTTCTGATTCACTCTCCTGACTTCACCTTCTCCTTCTCCTTCTTCTACTTCTTCTGCTTCACCCTACAGACTTCACCTTCTCCTTCTCCTTCTTCTACTTCTTCTGATTCACCCTCCAACTTCACCTTCTCCTTCTCCTTCTTCTGCTTCTTCTGATTCACCCTCCAGACTTCACCTTCTCCTTCTCCTTCTTCTGCTTCTTCTGCTTCACCCTCCTGACTTCACCTTCTCCTTCTCCTTCTTCTACTTCTTCTGATTCGCCCTCCAGTCTTCACCTTCTCCTTCTCCTTCTTCTGCTTCTTCTGCTTCACCCTCCAGACTTCACCTTCTCCTTCTCCTTCTTCTGCTTCTTCTGCTTCACCCTCCTGACTTCACCTTCTCCTTCTCCTTCTTCTACTTCTTCTGATTCACCCTCCAGACTTCACCTTCTCCTTCTCCTTCTTCTGCATCTTCTGCTTCACCCTCCAGACTTCACCTTCTCCTTTTCCTTCTTCTGCTTCTTCTGCTGCGCCCTCCAGACTTCACCTTCTCCTTCTCCTTCTTCTGCTTCTTCTGCTTCACCCTCCTGACTTCACCTTCTCCTTCTCCTTCTTCTACTTCTTCTGCTTCACCCCCCTGACTTCACCTTCTCCTTCTCCTTCTTCTGCTTCTTCTGATTCACCCTCCTAACTTCACCTTCTCCTTCTCCTTCTTCTGCTTCTTCTGATTCACCCTCCTGACTTCACCTTCTCCTTCTCCTTCTTCTGCTTCTTCTGATTCACCCTCCAGACTTCACCTTCTCCTTCTCCTTCTTCTGCTTCTTCTGATACACCCTCCAGACTTCACCTTCTCCTACTCCTTCTTCTATTCTTCTGATTCACCCTCCAGACCTCACCTTCTCCTACTCCTTCTTCTACTTCTTCTGATTCACCCTCCAGATTTCATCTTCTCCTCCTCCTTCTTCTGCTTCTTCTGATTCACCCTCCAGACTTCACCTTCTCCTTCTCCTTCTTCTGCTTCTTCTGATTCACCCTCCAGACTTCACCTTCTCCTTCTCCTTCTTCTGATTCTTCTGATTCACCCTCCAGACTTCACCTTCTCCTTCTCCTTCTTCTGCTTCTTCTGATTCACCGTCCAGACTTCACCTTCTCCTTCTCCTTCTTCTACTTCTTCTGATTCACCCTCCAGACTTCATCTTCTCCTTCTCCTTCTTCTGCTTCTTCTGATTCACCCTCCAGACTTCACATTCTCCTTCTCCTTCTTCTGCTTCTTCTGATTCACCCTCCAGACTTCACCTTCTCCTTCTCCTTCTTCTGATTCTTCTGATTCACCCTCCAGACTTCACCTTCTCCTTCTCCTTCTTCTGCTTCTTCTGATTCACTCTCCTGACTTCACCTTCTCCTTCTCCTTCTTCTACTTCTTCTGATTCACCCTCCTGACTTCACCTCCTCCTTCTCCTTCTTCTACTTCTTCTGCTTCACCCTCCAGACTTCACCTTCTCCTTCTCCTTCTTCTACTTCTTCTGATTCACCCTCCAGACTTCACCTTCTCCTTCTCCTTCTTCTGCTTCTTCTGATTCACCCTCCAGACTTCACCTTCTCTTTCTCCTTATTCTGCTTCTTCTGATTCACCCTCCAGGCTTCACCTTCTCCTTCTCCTTCTTCTGCTTCTTCTGATTCACCCTCCAGACATCACCTTCTCCTTCTCCTTCTTCTGCTTCTTCTGATTCACCCTCCAGACTTCACCTTCTCCTTCTCCTTCTTCTACTTCTTCTGATTCACCCTCCAGACTTCACCTTCTCCTTCTCCTTCTTCTACTTCTTCTGATTCACCCTTCAGACTTCAACTTCTCCTTCTCCTTCTTCTGCTTCTTCTGATTCACCCTCCAGACCTCACCTTCTCCTTCTCCTTCTTCTACTTCTTCTGATTCACTCTCCTAACTTCACCTTCTCCTTCTCCTTCTTCTGCTTCTTCTGATTCTCCCTCCTGACTTCACCTTCTCCTTCTCCTTCTTCTGCTTCTTCTGATTCACCCTCCTGACTTCACCTTCTCCTTCTCCTTCTTCTACTTCTTCTGATTCACCCTCCTGACTTCACCTTCTCCTTCTCCTTCTTCTACTTCTTCTGATTCACCCTCCTGATTTCACCTTCTCCTTCTCCTTCTTCTACTTCTTCTGGTTCACCCTCCAGACTTCACCTTCTCCTTCTCCTTCTTCTACTTCTTCTGATTCACCCTCCAGACTTCACCTTCTCCTTCTCCTTCTTCTACTTCTTCTGATTCACCCTCCTGATTTCCCCTTCTCCTTCTCCTTCTTCTACTTCTTCTGCTTCACCCTCCAGACTTCACCTTCTCCTTCTCCTTCTTCTACTTCTTCTGATTCACCCTCCAGACTTCACCTTCTCCTTCTCCTTCTTCTACTTCTTCTGATTCACCCTCCAGACTTCACCTTCTCCTTCTCCTTCTTCTACTTTTTCTGATTCACCCTTCAGACTTCACCTTCTCCTTCTCCTTCTTCTGCTTCTTCTGATTCACCCTCCAGACCTCACCTTCTCCTTCTCCTTCTTCTACCTCTTCTGATTCACCCTCCTAACTTCACCTTCTCCTTCTCCTTCTTCTGCTTCTTCTGATTCACCCTCCAGACTTCACCTTCTCCTTCTCCTTCTTCTGATACTTCTGATTCACCCTCCAGACTTCACCTTCTCCTTCTCCTTCTTCTGCTTCTTCTGATTCACCCTCCTGACTTCACCTTCTCCTTCTCCTTCTTCTGCTTCTTCTGATTCACCCTCCTGACTTCACCTTCTCCTTCTCCTTCTTCTACTTCTTCTGATTCACCCTCCTGATTTCACCTTCTCCTTCTCCTTTTTCTACTTCTTCTGCTTCACCCTCAAGACTTCACCTTCTCCTTCTCCTTCTTCTACTTCTTCTGATTCACCCTCCTGACTTCACCTTCTCCTTCTCCTTCTTCTGCTTCTTCTGATTCACCCTCCTGACTTCACCTTCTCCTTCTCCTTCTTCTACTTCTTCTGATTCACCCTCCTGACTTCACCTTCTCTTTCTCCTTCTTCTGCTTCTTCTGATTCACCCTCAAGACTTCACCTTCTCCTTCTCCTTCTTCTGCTTCTTCTGATTCACCCTCCTGACTTCACCTTCTCCTTCTCCTTCTTCTGCTTCTTCTGATTCACCCTCCAGACTTCACCTTCTCCTTCTCCTTCTTCTACTTCTTCTGATTCACCCTCCAGACTTCACCTTCTCCTTCTACTTCTTCTGCTTCTTCTGATTCACCCTCCAGACTTCACCTTCTCCTTCTCCTTCTTCTGCTTCTTCTGATTCACCCTCCAGACTTCACCTTCTCCTTCTCCTTCTTCTGCTTCTTCTGATTCACCCTCCAGACTTCACCTTCTCCTTCTCCTTCTTCTGCTTCTTCTGATTCACCCTCCAGTCTTCACCTTCTCCTTCTCCTTCGTCTCCTTCTTCGGATTCACCCTCCAGACTACAACTTCTCCTTCTCCTTCTTCTACTTCTTCTGATTCACCCTCCAGACTTCACCTTC
Source organism: Somniosus microcephalus (assembly GCF_052327205.1). Lineage (NCBI taxonomy): Eukaryota > Metazoa > Chordata > Chondrichthyes > Squaliformes > Somniosidae > Somniosus > Somniosus microcephalus. The sequence continues at coordinate 147,116 of NW_028225500.1, forward strand.
TCCCTCTTCTGCTTCTTCTGGTTCACCCTCCAGACTTCGCCTTCTCCTTCTCCTTCTTCTACTTCTTCTGATTCACCCTCCAGACTTCACCTTCTCCTTCTCCTTCTTCTACTTCTTCTGATTCACCCTCCAGACTTCACCTTCTCCTTCTCCTTCTTCTACTTCTTCTGCTTCTCCCTCCGGACTTCACCTTCTCCTTCTCCTTCTTCTGCTTCTTCTGATTCACCCTCCAGGATTCACCTTCTCCTTCTCCTTCTTCTACTTCTTCTGATTCACCCTCCAGACTTCACCTTCCCATTCTCCTTCTTCTACTTCTTCTGATTCACCCTTCAGACTTCACCTTCTCCTTCTCCTTCTTCTGCTTCTTCTGCTTCACCCTCCTGACTTCACCTTCTCCTTCTCCTTCTTCTACTTCTTCTGATTCACCCTCCAGACTTCTCCTTCTCCTTCTCCTTCTTCTGCTTCTTCTGCTTCACCCTCCAGACTTCAGCTTCTCCTTCTCCTTCTTCTGCTTCTTCTGCTTCGCCCTCCAGACTTCACCTTCTCCTTCTCCTTCTTCTGCTTCTTCTGCTTCACCCTCCAGACTTCACCTTCTCCTTCTCCTTCTACTGCTTCTTCTGCTTCACCCTCCTGACTTCACCTTCTCCTTCTCCTTCTTCTACTTCTTCTGATTCACCCTCCAGACTTCACCTTCTCCTTCTCCTTCTTCTGCTTCTTCTGCTTCACCCTCCAGACTTCACCTTCTCCTTCTCCTTCTTCTACTTCTTCTGATTCACCCTCCAGACTTCATCTTCTCCTTCTCCTCCTTCTGCTTCTTCTGATTCACGCTCCAGACTTCACCTTCTCCTTCTCTTTCTTCTGCTTCTTCTGATTCACCCTCCAGACTTCACCTTCTCCTTCTCCTTCTTCTGATTCTTCTGATTCACCCTCCAGACTTCACCTTCTCCTTCTCCTTCTTCTGCTTCTTCTGATTCACTCTCCTGAATTCACCTTCTCCTTCTCCTTCTTCTACTTCTTCTGATTCACCCTCCTGACTTCACCTTCTCCTTCTCCTTCTTCTACTTCTTCTGCTTCACCCTCCAGACTTCACCTTCTCCTTCTCCTTCTTCTACTTCTTCTGATTCACCCTCCAGACTTCACCTTCTCCTTCTCCTTCTTCTGCTTCTTCTGATTCACCCTCCAGACTTCACCTTCTCCTTCTCCTTATTCTGCTTCTTCTGATTCACCCTCCAGGCTTCACCTTCTCCTTCTCCTTCTTCTGCTTCTTCTGCTTCACCCTCCAGACTTCACCTTCTCCTTCTCCTTCTTCTGCTTCTTCTGATTCACCCTCCAGACTTCACCTTCTCCTTCTCCTTCTTCTACTTCTTCCGATTCAACCTCCAGATTTCATCTTCTCCTTCTCCTTCTTCTGCTTCTTCTGATTCACCCTGCAGACATCACCTTCTCCTTCTCCTTCTTCTGCTTCTTCTGATTCACCCTCCAGACTTCACCTTCTCCTTCTCCTTCTTCTACTTCTTCTGATTCACCCTCCAGACTTCACCTTCTCCTTCTCCTTCTTCTACTTCTTCTGATTCACCCTTCAGACTTCACCTTCTCCTTCTCCTTCTTCTGCTTCTTCTGATTCACCCTCCAGACCTCACCTTCTCCTTCTCCTTCTTCTACTTCTTCTGATTCACCCTCCTAACTTCACCTTCTCCTTCTCCTTCTTCTGCTTCTTCTGATTCTCCCTCCTGACTTCACCTTCTCCTTCTCCTTCTTCTGCTTCTTCTGATTCTCCCTCCTGACTTCACCTTCTCCTTCTCCTTCTTCTGCTTCTTCTGATTCACCCTCCAGACCTCACCTTCTCCTTCTCCTTCTTCTACTTCTTCTGATTCACCCTCCAGACTTCACCTTCTCCTTCTCCTTCTTCTGCTTCTTCTGCTTCACCCTCCAGACTTCACCTTCTCCTTCTCCTTCTTCTGCTTCTTCTGATTCTCCCTCCTGACTTCACCTTCTCCTTCTCCTTCTTCTGCTTCTTCTGATTCACTTTCCAGACTTCACCTTCTCCTTCTCCTTCTTCTGCTTCTTCTGATTCACCCCCAGACTTCACCTTCTCCTTCTCCTTCTTCTGCTTCTTCTGATTCACCCTCCAGACCTCACCGTCTCCTTCTCCTTCTTCTACTTCTTCTGATTCACCCTCCAGACTTCATCTTCTCCTTCTCCTCCTTCTGCTTCTTCTGATTCACGCTCCAGACTTCACCTTCTCCTTCTCTTTCTTCTGCTTCTTCTGATTCACCCTCCAGACTTCACCTTCTCCTTCTCCTTCTTCTGATTCTTCTGATTCACCCTCCAGACTTCACCTTCTCCTTCTCCTTCTTCTGCTTCTTCTGATTCACTCTCCTGAATTCACCTTCTCCTTCTCCTTCTTCTACTTCTTCTGATTCACCCTCCTGACTTCACCTTCTCCTTCTCCTTCTTCTACTTCTTCTGCTTCACCCTCCAGACTTCACCTTCTCCTTCTCCTTCTTCTACTTCTTCTGATTCACCCTCCAGACTTCACCTTCTCCTTCTCCTTCTTCTGCTTCTTCTGATTCACCCTCCAGACTTCACCTTCTCCTTCTCCTTATTCTGCTTCTTCTGATTCACCCTCCAGGCTTCACCTTCTCCTTCTCCTTCTTCTGCTTCTTCTGCTTCACCCTCCAGACTTCACCTTCTCCTTCTCCTTCTTCTGCTTCTTCTGATTCACCCTCCAGACTTCACCTTCTCCTTCTCCTTCTTCTACTTCTTCCGATTCAACCTCCAGATTTCATCTTCTCCTTCTCCTTCTTCTGCTTCTTCTGATTCACCCTGCAGACATCACCTTCTCCTTCTCCTTCTTCTGCTTCTTCTGATTCACCCTCCAGACTTCACCTTCTCCTTCTCCTTCTTCTACTTCTTCTGATTCACCCTCCAGACTTCACCTTCTCCTTCTCCTTCTTCTACTTCTTCTGATTCACCCTTCAGACTTCACCTTCTCCTTCTCCTTCTTCTGCTTCTTCTGATTCACCCTCCAGACCTCACTTTCTCCTTCTCCTTCTTCTACTTCTTCTGATTCACCCTCCTAACTTCACCTTCTCCTTCTCCTTCTTCTGCTTCTTCTGATTCTCCCTCCTGACTTCACCTTCTCCTTCTCCTTCTTCTGCTTCTTCTGATTCACTTTCCAGACTTCACCTTCTCCTTCTCCTTCTTCTGCTTCTTCTGATTCACCCTCCAGACTTCACCTTCTCCTTCTCCTTCTTCTGCTTCTTCTGATTCACCCTCCAGACCTCACCTTCTCTTTCTCCTTCTTCTACTTCTTCTGATTCACCCTCCAGACTTCATCTTCTCCTTCTCCTTCTTCTGCTTCTTCTGATTCACCCTCCAGACTTCACCTTCTCCTTCTCTTTCTTCTGCTTCTTCTGATTCACCCTCCAGACTTCACCTTCTCCTTCTCCTTCTTCTGATTCTTCTGATTCACCCTCCAGACTTCACCTTCTCCTTCTCCTTCTTCTGCTTCTTCTGATTCACTCTCCTGACTTCACCTTCTCCTTCTCCTTCTTCTACTTCTTCTGCTTCACCCTACAGACTTCACCTTCTCCTTCTCCTTCTTCTACTTCTTCTGATTCACCCTCCAACTTCACCTTCTCCTTCTCCTTCTTCTGCTTCTTCTGATTCACCCTCCAGACTTCACCTTCTCCTTCTCCTTATTCTGCTTCTTCTGATTCACCCTCCAGACTTCACCTTCTCCTTCTCCTTCTTCTGCTTCTTCTGCTTCACCCTCCAGACTTCACCTTCTCCTTCTCCTTCTTCTGCTTCTTCTGATTCACCCTCCAGACTTCACCTTCTCCTTCTCCTTCTTCTACTTCTTCTGATTCACCCTCCAGATTTCATCTTCTCCTTCTCCTTCTTCTGCTTCTTCTGATTCACCCTCCAGACATCAGCTTCTCCTTCTCCTTCTTCTGCTTCTTCTGATTCACCCTCCAGACTTCACCTTCTCCTTCTCCTTCTTCTACTTCTTCTGATTCACCCTCCAGACTTCACCTTCTCCTTCTCCTTCTTCTACTTCTTCTGATTCACCCTTCAGACTTCACCTTCTCCTTCTCCTTCTTCTGCTTCTTCTGATTCACTATCCAGACCTCACCTTCTCCTTCTCCTTCTTCTACTTCTTCTGATTCACCCTCCAGACTTCATCTTCTCCGTCTCCTTCTTCTGCTTCTTCTGATTCACCCTCCAGACTTCACCTTCTCCTTCTCCTTCTTCTGCTTCTTCTGATTCACCCTCCAGACTTCGCCTTCTCTTTCTCCTTCTTCTACTTCTTCTGATTCACCCTCCAGACTTCACCTTCTCCTTCTCCTTCTTCTACTTCTTCTGATTCACCCTCCAGTCTTCACCTTCTCCATCTCCTTCTTCTGCTTCTTCTGCTTCACCCTCCAGACTTCACCTTCTCCTTCTCCTTCTTCTGCTTCTTCTGATTCACCCTCCAGACTTCACCTTCTCCTTCTCCTTCTTCTACTTCTTCTGATTCACCCTCCAGATTTCATCTTCTCCTTCTCCTTCTTCTGCTTCTTCTGATTCACCCTCCAGACATCAGCTTCTCCTTCTCCTTCTTCTGCTTCTTCTGATTCACCCTCCAGACTTCACCTTCTCCTTCTCCTTCTTCTACTTCTTCTGATTCACCCTCCAGACTTCACCTTCTCCTTCTCCTTCTTCTACTTCTTCTGATTCACCCTTCAGACTTCACCTTCTCCTTCTCCTTCTTCTGCTTCTTCTGATTCACCCTCCAGACCTCACCTTCTCCTTCTCCTTCTTCTACTTCTTCTGATTCACCCTCCAGACTTCATCTTCTCCGTCTCCTTCTTCTGCTTCTTCTGATTCACCCTCCAGACTTCACCTTCTCCTTCTCCTTCTTCTGCTTCTTCTGATTCACCCTCCAGACTTCGCCTTCTCTTTCTCCTTCTTCTACTTCTTCTGATTCACCCTCCAGACTTCACCTTCTCCTTCTCCTTCTTCTACTTCTTCTGATTCACCCTCCAGTCTTCACCTTCTCCATCTCCTTCTTCTGCTTCTTCTGATTCACCCTCCAGACTTCACCTTCTCCTTCTCCTTCTTCTGCTTCTTCTGATTCACCCTCCTGACTTCACCTTCTCCTTCTCCTTCTTCTGATTCACCCTCCAGACTTCACCTTCTCCTTCTCCTTCTTCTACTTCTTCTGATTCACCCTCCAGACTTCGCCTTCTCCTTCTACTTGTTCTGCTTCTTCTGATTCACCCTCCAGACTTCACCTTCTCCTTCTCCTTATTCTGCTTCTTCTGATTCACCCTCCAGACTTCACCTTCTCCTTCTCCTTCGTCTACTTCTTCTGATTCACCCTCCAGACTACACCTTCTCCTTCTCCTTCTTCTACTTCTTCTGATTCACCCTCCAGACTTCACCTTCTCCTTCTCCTTCTTCTGCTTCTTCTGATTCACCCTCCAGTCTTCACCTTCTCCTTCTCCTTCGTCTCCTTCTTCGGATTCACCCTCCAGACTACAACTTCTCCTTCTCCTTCTTCTACTTCTTCTGATTCACCCTCCAGACTTCACCTTCTCCCTCTTCTGCTTCTTCTGGTTCACCCTCCAGACTTCACCTTCTCCTTCTCCTTCTTCTACTTCTTCTGATTCACCCTCCAGACTTCACCTTCTCCTTCTCCTTCTTCTACTTCTTCTGATTCACCCTCCAGACTTCACCTTCTCCTTCTCCTTCTTCTACTTCTTCTGCTTCTCCCTCCGGACTTCACCTTCTTCTTCTCCTTCTTCTGCTTCTTCTGATTCACCCTCCAGGATTCACCTTCTCCTTCTCCTTCTTCTACTTCTTCTGATTCACCCTCCAGACTTCACCTTCCCATTCTCCTTCTTCTATTTCTTCTGATTCACCCTTCAGACTTCACCTTTTCCTTCTCCTTCTTCTGCTTCTTCTGCTTCACCCTCCTGACTTCACCTTCTCCTTCTCCTTCTTCTACTTCTTCTGATTCACCCTCCAGACTTCTCCTTCTCCTTCTCCTTCTTCTGCTTCTTCTGCTTCACCCTCCAGACTTCAGCTTCTCCTTCTCCTTCTTCTGCTTCTTCTGCTTCGCCCTCCAGACTTCACCTTCTCCTTCTCCTTCTTCTGCTTCTTCTGCTTCACCCTCCAGACTTCACCTTCTCCTTCTCCTTCTACTGCTTCTTCTGCTTCACCCTCCTGACTTCACCTTCTCCTTCTCCTTCTTCTACTTCTTCTGATTCACCCTCCAGACTTCACCTTCTCCTTCTCCTTCTTCTGCTTCTTCTGCTTCACCCTCCAGACTTCACCTTCTCCTTCTCCTTCTTCTGCTTCTTCTGATTCTCCCTCCTGACTTCACCTTCTCCTTCTCCTTCTTCTGCTTCTTCTGATTCACTTTCCAGACTTCACCTTCTCCTTCTCCTTCTTCTGCTTCTTCTGATTCACCCTCCAGACTTCACCTTCTCCTTCTCCTTCTTCTGCTTCTTCTGATTCACCCTCCAGACCTCACCTTCTCCTTCTCCTTCTTCTACTTCTTCTGATTCACCCTCCAGACTTCATCTTCTCCTTCTCCTTCTTCTGCTTCTTCTGATTCACGCTCCAGACTTCACCTTCTCCTTCTCTTTCTTCTGCTTCTTCTGATTCACCCTCCAGACTTCACCTTCTCCTTCTCCTTCTTCTGATTCTTCTGATTCACCCTCCAGACTTCACCTTCTCCTTCTCCTTCTTCTGCTTCTTCTGATTCACTCTCCTGACTTCACCTTCTCCTTCTCCATCTTCTACTTCTTCTGATTCACCCTCCTGACTTCACCTTCTCCTTCTCCTTCTTCTACTTCTTCTGCTTCACCCTCCAGACTTCACCTTCTCCTTCTCCTTCTTCTACTTCTTCTGATTCACCCTCCAGACTTCACCTTCTCCTTCTCCTTCTTCTGCTTCTTCTGATTCACCCTCCAGACTTCACCTTCTCCTTCTCCTTATTCTGCTTCTTCTGATTCAACCTCCAGGCTTCACCTTCTCCTTCTCCTTCTTCTGCTTCTTCTGCTTCACCCTCCAGACTTCACCTTCTCCTTCTCCTTCTTCTGCTTCTTCTGATTCACCCTCCAGACTTCACCTTCTCCTTCTCCTTCTTCTACTTCTTCCGATTCAACCTCCAGATTTCATCTTCTCCTTCTCCTTCTTCTGCTTCTTCTGATTCACCCTGCAGACATCACCTTCTCCTTCTCCTTCTTCTGCTTCTTCTGATTCACCCTCCAGACTTCACCTTCTCCTTCTCCTTCTTCTACTTCTTCTGATTCACCCTCCAGACTTCACCTTCTCCTTCTCCTTCTTCTACTTCTTCTGATTCACCCTTCAGACTTCACCTTCTCCTTCTCCTTCTTCTGCTTCTTCTGATTCACCCTCCAGACCTCACCTTCTCCTTCTCCTTCTTCTACTTCTTCTGATTCACCCTCCTAACTTCACCTTCTCCTTCTCCTTCTTCTGCTTCTTCTGATTCTCCCTCCTGACTTCACCTTCTCCTTCTCCTTCTTCTGCTTCTTCTGATTCACTTTCCAGACTTCACCTTCTCCTTCTCCTTCTTCTGCTTCTTCTGATACACCCTCCAGACTTCACCTTCTCCTTCTCCTTCTTCTGCTTCTTCTGATTCACCCTCCAGACCTCACCTTCTCCTTCTCCTTCTTCTACTTCTTCTGATTCACCCTCCAGACTTCATCTTCTCCTTCTCCTTCTTCTGCTTCTTCTGATTCACCCTCCAGACTTCACCTTCTCCTTCTCTTTCTTCTGCTTCTTCTGATTCACCCTCCAGACTTCACCTTCTCCTTCTCCTTCTTCTGATTCTTCTGATTCACCCTCCAGACTTCACCTTCTCCTTCTCCTTCTTCTGCTTCTTCTGATTCACTCTCCTGACTTCACCTTCTCCTTCTCCTTCTTCTACTTCTTCTGATTCACCCTCCTGACTTCACCTTCTCCTTCTCCTTCTTCTACTTCTTCTGCTTCACCCTCCAGACGTCACCTTCTCCTTCTCCTTCTTCTGCTTCTTCTGATTCACCCTCCAGACTTCACCTTCTCCTTCTCCTTATTCTGCTTCTTCTGATTCACCCTCCAGACTTCACCTTCTCCTTCTCCTTCTTCTGCTTCTTCTGCTTCACCCTCCAGACTTCACCTTCTCCTTCTCCTTCTTCTGCTTCTTCTGATTCACCCTCCAGACTTCACCATCTCCTTCTCCTTCTTCTACTTCTTCTGATTCACCCTCCAGATTTCATCTTCTCCTTCTCCTTCTTCTGCTTCTTCTGATTCACCCTCCAGACATCAGCTTCTCCTTCTCCTTCTTCTGCTTCTTCTGATTCACCCTCCAGACTTCACCTTCTCCTTCTCCTTCTTCTACTTCTTCTGATTCACCCTCCAGACTTCACCTTCTCCTTCTCCTTCTTCTACTTCTTCTGATTCACCCTTCAGACTTCACCTTCTCCTTCTCCTTCTTCTGCTTCTTCTGATTCACCTCCAGACCTCACCTTCTCCTTCTCCTTCTTCTACTTCTTCTGATTCACCCTCCAGACTTCATCTTCTCCGTCTCCTTCTTCTGCTTCTTCTGATTCACCCTCCAGACTTCACCTTCTCCTTCTCCTTCTTCTGCTTCTTCTGATTCACCCTCCAGACTTCGCCTTCTCTTTCTCCTTCTTCTACTTCTTCTGATTCACCCTCCAGTCTTCACCTTCACCATCTCCTTCTTCTGCTTCTTCTGATTCACCCTCCAGACTTCACCTTCTCCTTCTTCTGCTTCTTCTGATTCACCCTCCTGACTTCACCTTCTCCTTCTCCTTCTTCTGCTTCTTCTGATTCACCCTCCAGACTTCACCTTCTCCTTCTCCTTCTTCTACTTCTTCTGATTCACCCTCCAGACTTCGCCTTCTCCTTCTACTGGTTCTGCTTCTTCTGATTCACCTTCCAGACTTCACCTTCTCCTTCTCCTTATTCTGCTTCTTCTGATTCACCCTCCAGACTTCACCTTCTCCTTCTCCTTCGTCTACTTCTTCTGATACACCCTCCAGACTACACCTTCTCCTTCTCCTTCTTCTACTTCTTCTGATTCACCCTCCAGACTTCACCTTCTCCTTCTCCTTCTTCTGCTTCTTCTGATTCACCCTCCAGACTTCACCTTCTCCTTCTCCTTCTTCTACTTCTTCTGATTCACCCTCCAGACTTCACCTTCTCCTTCTCCTTCTTCTCCTTCTTCTGATTCACCCTCCAGACTTCACCTTCTCCTTCTCCTTCTTCTACTTCTTCTGCTTCTCCCTCCAGACTTCACCTCCTCCTTCTCCTTCTTCTACTTCTTCTGATTCACCCTCCAGACATCACCTTCTCCTTCTCCTTCTTCTACTTCTTCTGATTCACCCTCCAGACTTCACCTTCTCCTTCTCCTTCTTCTACTTCTTCTGATTCACCCTCCTGACTTCACCTTCTCCTTCTCCTTCTTCTGCTTCTTCTGCTTCACCCTCCAGACTTCACCTTCTCGTTCTCCTTCTTCTGCTTCTTCTGCTTCACCCTCCAGACTTCACCTTCTCCTTCTCCTTCTTCTGCTTCTTCTGCTTCACCCTCCTGACTTCACCTTCTCCTTCTCCTTCTTCTACTTCTTCTGATTCGCCCTCCAGACTTCACCTTCTCCTTCTCCTTCTTCTGCTTCTTCTGCTTCACCCTCCAGACTTCATCTTCTCCTTCTCCTTCTTCTGCTTCTTCTGCTTCACCCTCCTGACTTCACCTTCTCCTTCTCCTTCTTCTACTTCTTCTGATTCACCCTCCAGACTTCACCTTCTCCTTCTCCTTCTTCTGCATCTTCTGCTTCACCCTCCAGACTTCACCTTCTCCTTTTCCTTCTTCTGCTTCTTCTGCTGCGCCCTCCAGACTTCACCTTCTCCTTCTTCTTCTGCTTCTTCTGCTTCACCCTCCTGACTTCACCTTCTCCTTCTCCTTCTTCTACTTCTTCTGCTTCACCCCCCTGACTTCACCTTCTCCTTCTCCTTCTTCTGCTTCTTCTGATTCACCCTCCTAACTTCACCTTCTCCTTCTCCTTCTTCTGCTTCTTCTGATTCACCCTCCTGACTTCACCTTCTCCTTCTCCTTCTTCTGCTTCTTCTGATTCACCCTCCAGACTTCACCTTCTCCTTCTCCTTCTTCTGCTTCTTCTGATACACCCTCCAGACTTCACCTTCTCCTACTCCTTCTTCTATTCTTCTGATTCACCCTCCAGACCTCACCTTCTCCTTCTCCTTCTTCTACTTCTTCTGATTCACCCTCCAGATTTCATCTTCTCCTTCTCCTTCTTCTGCTTCTTCTGATTCACCCTCCAGACTTCACCTTCTCCTTCTCCTTCTTCTGCTTCTTCTGGTTCACCCTCCAGACTTCACCTTCTCCTTCTCCTTCTTCTGATTCTTCTGATTCACCCTCCAGACTTCACCTTCTCCTTCTCCTTCTTCTGCTTCTTCTGATTCACCCTCCTGACTTCACCTTCTCCTTCTCCATCTACTACTTCTTCTGATTCACCCTCCTGATTTCACCTTCTCCTTCTCCTTCTTCTACTTCTTCTGCTTCACCCTCCAGACTTCACCTTCTCCTTCTCCTTATTCTACTTCTTCTGATTCACCCTCCAGACTTCACCTTCTCCTTCTCCTTCTTCTGTTTCTTCTGATTCACCCTCCAGACTTCACCTTCTCCTTCTCCTTCTTCTGCTTCTTCTGATTCACCCTCCTGACTTCACCTTCTCCTTCTCCTTCTTCTGCTTCTTCTGATTCACCGTCCAGACTTCACCTTCTCCTTCTCCTTCTTCTACTTCTTCTGATTCACCCTCCAGACTTCATCTTCTCCTTCTCCTTCTTCTGCTTCTTCTGATTCACCCTCCAGACTTCACATTCTCCTTCTCCTTCTCCTGCTTCTTCTGATTCACCCTCCAGACTTCACCTTCTCCTTCTCCTTCTTCTGATTCTTCTGATTCACCCTCCAGACTTCACCTTCTCCTTCTCCTTCTTCTGCTTCTTCTGATTCACTCTCCTGACTTCACCTTCTCCTTCTCCTTCTTCTACTTCTTCTGATTCACCCTCCTGACTTCACCTTCTCCTTCTCCTTCTTCTACTTCTTCTGCTTCACCCTCCAGACTTCACCTTCTCCTTCTCCTTCTTCTACTTCTTCTGATTCACCCTCCAGACTTCACCTTCTCCTTCTCCTTCTTCTGCTTCTTCTGATTCACCCTCCAGACTTCACCTTCTACTTATTCTGCTTCTTCTGATTCACCCTCCAGGCTTCACCTTCTCCTTCTCCTTCTTCTGCTTCTTCTGCTTCACCCTCCAGACTTCACCTTCTCCTTCTCCTTCTTCTGCTTCTTCTGATTCACCCTCCAGACTTCACCTTCTCCTTCTCCTTCTTCTACTTCTTCTGATTCACCCTCCAGACTTCACCTTCTCCTTCTCCTTCTTCTACTTCTTCTGATTCACCCTTCAGACTTCACCTTCTCCTTCTCCTTCTTCTGCTTCTTCTGATTCACCCTCCAGACCTCACCTTCTCCTTCTCCTTCTTCTACTTCTTCTGATTCACCCTCCTAACTTCACCTTCTCCTTCTCCTTCTTCTGCTTCTTCTGATTCTCCCTCCTGACTTCACCTTCTCCTTCTCCTTCTTCTGCTTCTTCTGATTCACTTTCCAGACTTCACCTTCTCCTTCTCCTTCTTCTGCTTCTTCTGATACACCCTCCAGACTTCACCTTCTCCTTCTCCTTCTTCTGCTTCTTCTGATTCACCCTCCAGACCTCACCTTCTCCTTCTCCTTCTTCTACTTCTTCTGATTCACCCTCCAGACTTCATCTTCTCCTTCTCCTTCTTCTGCTTCTTCTGATTCACCCTCCAGACTTCACCTTCTCCTTCTCTTTCTTCTGCTTCTTCTGATTCACCCTCCAGACTTCACCTTCTCCTTCTCCTTCTTCTGATTCTTCTGATTCACCCTCCAGACTTCACCTTCTCCTTCTCCTTCTTCTGCTTCTTCTGATTCACTCTCCTGACTTCACCTTCTCCTTCTCCTTCTTCTACTTCTTCTGATTCACCCTCCTGACTTCACCTTCTCCTTCTCCTTCTTCTACTTCTTCTGCTTCACCCTCCAGACTTCACCTTCTCCTTCTCCTTCTTCTACTTCTTCTGATTCACCCTCCAGACTTCACCTTCTCCTTCTCCTTCTTCTGCTTCTTCTGATTCACCCTCCAGACTTCACCTTCTCCTTCTCCTTATTCTGCTTCTTCTGATTCACCCTCCAGACTTCACCTTCTCCTTCTCCTTCTTCTGCTTCTTCTGCTTCACCCTCCAGACTTCACCTTCTCCTTCTGCTTCTTCTGCTTCTTCTGATTCACCCTCCAGACTTCACCTTCTCCTTCTCCTTCTTCTACTTCTTCTGATTCACCCTCCAGATTTCATCTTCTCCTTCTCCTTCTTCTGCTTCTTCTGATTCACCCTCCAGACATCAGCTTCTCCTTCTCCTTCTTCTGCTTCTTCTGATTCACCCTCCAGACTTCACCTTCTCCTTCTCCTTCTTCTACTTCTTCTGATTCACCCTCCAGACTTCACCTTCTCCTTCTCCTTCTTCTACTTCTTCTGATTCACCCTTCAGACTTCACCTTCTCCTTCTCCTTCTTCTGCTTCTTCTGATTCACCCTCCAGACCTCACCTTCTCCTTCTCCTTCTTCTACTTCTTCTGATTCACCCTCCAGACTTCATCTTCTCCGTCTCCTTCTTCTGCTTCTTCTGATTCACCCTCCAGACTTCACCTTCTCCTTCTCCTTCTTCTGCTTCTTCTGATTCACTCTCCAGACTTCGCCTTCTCTTTCTCCTTCTTCTACTTCTTCTGATTCACCCTCCAGACTTCACCTTCTCCTTCTCCTTCTTCTACTTCTTCTGATTCACCCTCCAGTCTTCACCTTCACCATCTCCTTCTTCTGCTTCTTCTGATTCACCCTCCAGACTTCACCTTCTCCTTCTCCTTCTTCTACTTCTTCTGATTCACCCTCCAGACTTCGCCTTCTCCTTCTACTTGTTCTGCTTCTTCTGATTCACCTTCCAGACTTCACCTTCTCCTTCTCCTTATTCTGCTTCTTCTGATTCACCCTCCAGACTTCACCTTCTCCTTCTCCTTCGTCTACTTCTTCTGATTCACCCTCCAGACTACACCTTCTCCTTCTCCTTCTTCTACTTCTTCTGATTCACCCTCCAGACTTCACTTTCTCCTTCTCCTTCTTCTGCTTCTTCTGATTCACCCTCCAGACTTCACCTTCTCCTTCTCCTTCTTCTACTTCTTCTGATTCACCCTCCAGACTTCACCTTCTCCTTCTCCTTCTTCTCCTTCTTCTGATTCACCCTCCAGACTTCACCTTCTCCTTCTCCTTCTTCTACTTCTTCTGCTTCTCCCTCCAGACTTCACCTTCTCCTTCTCCTTCTTCTGCTTCTTCTGATTCACCCTCCAGACTTCACCTCCTCCTTCTCCTTCTTCTACTTCTTCTGATTCACCCTCCAGACATCACCTTCTCCTTCTCCTTCTTCTACTTCTTCTGATTCACCCTCCAGACTTCACCTTCTCCTTCTCCTTCTTCTACTTCTTCTGATTCACCCTCCTGACTTCACCTTCTCCTTCTCCTTCTTCTGCTTCTTCTGCTTCACCCTCCAGACTTCACCTTCTCGTTCTCCTTCTTCTGCTTCTTCTGCTTCACCCTCCAGACTTCACCTTCTCCTTCTCCTTCTTCTGCTTCTTCTGCTTCACCCTCCTGACTTCACCTTCTCCTTCTCCTTCTTCTACTTCTTCTGATTCGCCCTCCAGACTTCACCTTCTCCTTCTCCTTCTTCTGCTTCTTCTGCTTCACCCTCCAGACTTCACCTTCTCCTTCTCCTTCTTCTGCTTCTTCTGCTTCACCCTCCTGACTTCACCTTCTCCTTCTCCTTCTTCTACTTCTTCTGATTCACCCTCCAGACTTCACCTTCTCCTTCTCCTTCTTCTGCATCTTCTGCTTCACCCTCCAGACTTCACCTTCTCCTTTTCCTTCTTCTGCTTCTTCTGCTGCGCCCTCCAGACTTCACCTTCTCCTTCTTCTTCTGCTTCTTCTGCTTCACCCTCCTGACTTCACCTTCTCCTTCTCCTTCTTCTACTTCTTCTGCTTCACCCCCCTGACTTCACCTTCTCCTTCTCCTTCTTCTGCTTCTTCTGATTCACCCTCCTAACTTCACCTTCTCCTTCTCCTTCTTCTGCTTCTTCTGATTCACCCTCCTGACTTCACCTTCTCCTTCTCCTTCTTCTGCTTCTTCTGATTCACCCTCCAGACTTCACCTTCTCCTTCTCCTTCTTCTGCTTCTTCTGATACACCCTCCAGACTTCACCTTCTCCTACTCCTTCTTCTATTCTTCTGATTCACCCTCCAGACCTCACCTTCTCCTTCTCCTTCTTCTACTTCTTCTGATTCACCCTCCAGATTTCATCTTCTCCTTCTCCTTCTTGTGCTTCTTCTGATTCACCCTCCAGACTTCACCTTCTCCTTCTCCTTCTTCTGCTTCTTCTGATTCACCCTCCAGACTTCACCTTCTCCTTCTCCTTCTTCTGATTCTTCTGATTCACCCTCCAGACTTCACCTTCTCCTTCTCCTTCTTCTGCTTCTTCTGATTCACCCTCCTGACTTCACCTTCTCCTTCTCCTTCTTCTACTTCTTCTGATTCACCCTCCTGATTTCACCTTCTCCTTCTCCTTCTTCTACTTCTTCTGCTTCACCCTCCAGACTTCACCTTCTCCTTCTGCTTATTCTACTTCTTCTGATTCACCCTCCAGACTTCACCTTCTCCTTCTCCTTCTTCTGTTTCTTCTGATTCACCCTCCAGACTTCACCTTCTCCTTCTCCTTCTTCTGCTTCTTCTGATTCACCCTCCTGACTTCACCTTCTCCTTCTCCTTCTTCTGCTTCTTCTGATTCACCGTCCAGACTTCACCTTCTCCTTCTCCTTCTTCTACTTCTTCTGATTCACCCTCCAGACTTCATCTTCTCCTTCTCCTTCTTCTGCTTCTTCTGATTCACCCTCCAGACTTCACATTCTCCTTCTCCTTCTCCTGCTTCTTCTGATTCACCCTCCAGACTTCACCTTCTCCTTCTCCTTCTTCTGATTCTTCTGATTCACCCTCCAGACTTCACCTTCTCCTTCTCCTTCTTCTGCTTCTTCTGATTCACTCTCCTGACTTCACCTTCTCCTTCTCCTTCTTCTACTTCTTCTGATTCACCCTCCTGACTTCACCTTCTCCTTCTCCTTCTTCTACTTCTTCTGCTTCACCCTCCAGACTTCACCTTCTCCTTCTCCTTCTTCTACTTCTTCTGATTCACCCTCCAGACTTCACCTTCTCCTTCTCCTTCTTCTGCTTCTTCTGATTCACCCTCCAGACTTCACCTTCTCCTTCTACTTATTCTGCTTCTTCTGATTCACCCTCCAGGCTTCACCTTCTCCTTCTCCTTCTTCTGCTTCTTCTGCTTCACCCTCCAGACTTCACCTTCTCCTTCTCCTTCTTCTGCTTCTTCTGATTCACCCTCCAGACTTCACCTTCTCCTTCTCCTTCTTCTCCTTCTTCTGATTCACCCTCCAGACTTCACCTTCTCCTTCTCCTTCTTCTGCTTCTTCTGATTCACCCTCCAGACCTCACCTTCTCCTTCTCCTTCTTCTACTTCTTCTGATTCACCCTCCTAACTTCACCTTCTCCTTCTCCTTCTTCTGCTTCTTCTGATTCTCCCTCCTGACTTCACCTTCTCCTTCTCCTTCTTCTGCTTCTTCTGATTCACTTTCCAGACTTCACCTTCTCCTTCTCCTTCTTCTGCTTCTTCTGATACACCCTCCAGACTTCACCTTCTCCTTCTCCTTCTTCTGCTTCTTCTGATTCACCCTCCAGACCTCACCTTCTCCTTCTCCTTCTTCTACTTCTTCTGATTCACCCTCCAGACTTCATCTTCTCCTTCTCCTTCTTCTGCTTCTTCTGATTCACCCTCCAGACTTCACCTTCTCCTTCTCTTTCTTCTGCTTCTTCTGATTCACCCTCCAGACTTCACCTTCTCCTTCTCCTTCTTCTGATTCTTCTGATTCACCCTCCAGACTTCACCTTCTCCTTCTCCTTCTTCTGCTTCTTCTGATTCACTCTCCTGACTTCACCTTCTCCTTCTCCTTCTTCTACTTCTTCTGATTCACCCTCCTGACTTCACCTTCTCCTTCTCCTTCTTCTACTTCTTCTGCTTCACCCTCCAGACTTCACCTTCTCCTTCTCCTTCTTCTACTTCTTCTGATTCACCCTCCAGACTTCACCTTCTCCTTCTCCTTCTTCTCCTTCTTCTGATTCACCCTCCAGACTTCACCTTCTCCTTCTCCTTCTTCTACTTCTTCTGCTTCTCCCTCCAGACTTCACCTTCTCCTTCTCCTTCTTCTGCTTCTTCTGATTCACCCTCCAGACTTCACCTCCTCCTTCTCCTTCTTCTACTTCTTCTGATTCACCCTCCAGACATCACCTTCTCCTTCTCCTTCTTCTACTTCTTCTGATTCACCCTCCAGACTTCACCTTCTCCTTCTCCTTCTTCTACTTCTTCTGGTTCACCCTCCTGACTTCACCTTCTCCTTCTCCTTCTTCTGCTTCTTCTGCTTCACCCTCCAGACTTCACCTTCTCGTTCTCCTTCTTCTGCTTCTTCTGCTTCACCCTCCAGACTTCACCTTCTCCTTCTCCTTCTTCTGCTTCTTCTGCTTCACCCTCCTGACTTCACCTTCTCCTTCTCCTTCTTCTACTTCTTCTGATTCGCCCTCCAGACTTCACCTTCTCCTTCTCCTTCTTCTGCTTCTTCTGCTTCACCCTCCAGACTTCACCTTCTCCTTCTCCTTCTTCTGCTTCTTCTGCTTCACCCTCCTGACTTCACCTTCTCCTTCTCCTTCTTCTACTTCTTCTGATTCACCCTCCAGACTTCACCTTCTCCTTCTCCTTCTTCTGCATCTTCTGCTTCACCCTCCAGACTTCACCTTCTCCTTTTCCTTCTTCTGCTTCTTCTGCTGCGCCCTCCAGACTTCACCTTCTCCTTCTTCTTCTGCTTCTTCTGCTTCACCCTCCTGACTTCACCTTCTCCTTCTCCTTCTTCTACTTCTTCTGCTTCACCCCCCTGACTTCACCTTCTCCTTCTCCTTCTTCTGCTTCTTCTGATTCACCCTCCTAACTTCACCTTCTCCTTCTCCTTCTTCTGCTTCTTCTGATTCACCCTCCTGACTTCACCTTCTCCTTCTCCTTCTTCTGCTTCTTCTGATTCACCCTCCAGACTTCACCTTCTCCTTCTCCTTCTTCTGCTTCTTCTGATACACCCTCCAGACTTCACCTTCTCCTACTCCTTCTTCTATTCTTCTGATTCACCCTCCAGACCTCACCTTCTCCTTCTCCTTCTTCTACTTCTTCTGATTCACCCTCCAGATTTCATCTTCTCCTTCTCCTTCTTGTGCTTCTTCTGATTCACCCTCCAGACTTCACCTTCTCCTTCTCCTTCTTCTGCTTCTTCTGATTCACCCTCCAGACTTCACCTTCTCCTTCTCCTTCTTCTGATTCTTCTGATTCACCCTCCAGACTTCACCTTCTCCTTCTCCTTCTTCTGCTTCTTCTGATTCACCCTCCTGACTTCACCTTCTCCTTCTCCTTCTTCTACTTCTTCTGATTCACCCTCCTGATTTCACCTTCTCCTTCTCCTTCTTCTACTTCTTCTGCTTCACCCTCCAGACTTCACCTTCTCCTTCTGCTTATTCTACTTCTTCTGATTCACCCTCCAGACTTCACCTTCTCCTTCTCCTTCTTCTGTTTCTTCTGATTCACCCTCCAGACTTCACCTTCTCCTTCTCCTTCTTCTGCTTCTTCTGATTCACCCTCCTGACTTCACCTTCTCCTTCTCCTTCTTCTGCTTCTTCTGATTCACCGTCCCAGACTTCACCTTTCTCCTTCTCCTTCTTCTACTTCTTCTGATTCACCCTCCAGACTTCATCTTCTCCTTCTCCTTCTTCTGCTTCTTCTGATTCACCCTCCAGACTTCACATTCTCCTTCTCCTTCTCCTGCTTCTTCTGATTCACCCTCCAGAACTTCACCTTCTCCTTCTCCTTCTTCTGATTCTTCTGATTCACCCTCCAGACTTCACCTTCTCCTTCTCCTTCTTCTGCTTCTTCTGATTCACTCTCCTGACTTCACCTTCTCCTTCTCCTTCTTCTACTTCTTCTGATTCACCCTCCTGACTTCACCTTCTCCTTCTCCTTCTTCTACTTCTTCTGCTTCACCCTCCAGACTTCACCTTCTCCTTCTCCTTCTTCTACTTCTTCTGATTCACCCTCCAGACTTCACCTTCTCCTTCTCCTTCTTCTGCTTCTTCTGATTCACCCTCCAGACTTCACCTTCTCCTTCTACTTATTCTGCTTCTTCTGATTCACCCTCCAGGCTTCACCTTCTCCTTCTCCTTCTTCTGCTTCTTCTGCTTCACCCTCCAGACTTCACCTTCTCCTTCTCCTTCTTCTGCTTCTTCTGATTCACCCTCCAGACTTCACCTTCTCCTTCTCCTTCTTCTCCTTCTTCTGATTCACCCTCCAGACTTCACCTTCTCCTTCTCCTTCTTCTGCTTCTTCTGATTCACCCTCCAGACCTCACCTTCTCCTTCTCCTTCTTCTACTTCTTCTGATTCACCCTCCTAACTTCACCTTCTCCTTCTCCTTCTTCTGCTTCTTCTGATTCTCCCTCCTGACTTCACCTTCTCCTTCTCCTTCTTCTGCTTCTTCTGATTCACTTTCCAGACTTCACCTTCTCCTTCTCCTTCTTCTGCTTCTTCTGATACACCCTCCAGACTTCACCTTCTCCTTCTCCTTCTTCTGCTTCTTCTGATTCACCCTCCAGACCTCACCTTCTCCTTCTCCTTCTTCTACTTCTTCTGATTCACCCTCCAGACTTCATCTTCTCCTTCTCCTTCTTCTGCTTCTTCTGATTCACCCTCCAGACTTCACCTTCTCCTTCTCTTTCTTCTGCTTCTTCTGATTCACCCTCCAGACTTCACCTTCTCCTTCTCCTTCTTCTGATTCTTCTGATTCACCCCTCCAGACTTCACCTTCTCCCTTCTCCTTCTTCTGCTTCTTCTGATTCACTCTCCTGACTTCACCTTCTCCTTCTCCTTCTTCTACTTCTTCTGATTCACCCTCCTGACTTCACCTTCTCCTTCTCCTTCTTCTACTTCTTCTGCTTCACCCTCCAGACTTCACCTTCTCCTTCTCCTTCTTCTACTTCTTCTGATTCACCCTCCAGACTTCACCTTCTCCTTCTCCTTCTTCTGCTTCTTCTGATTCACCCTCCAGACTTCACCTTCTCCTTCTCCTTATTCTGCTTCTTCTGATTCACCCTCCAGACTTCACCTTCTCCTTCTCCTTCTTCTGCTTCTTCTGCTTCACCCTCCAGACTTCACCTTCTCCTTCTGCTTCTTCTGCTTCTTCTGATTCACCCTCCAGACTTCACCTTCTCCTTCTCCTTCTTCTACTTCTTCTGATTCACCCTCCAGATTTCATCTTCTCCTTCTCCTTCTTCTGCTTCTTCTGATTCACCCTCCAGACATCAGCTTCTCCTTCTCCTTCTTCTGCTTCTTCTGATTCACCCTCCAGACTTCACCTTCTCCTTCTCCTTCTTCTACTTCTTCTGATTCACCCTCCAGACTTCACCTTCTCCTTCTCCTTCTTCTACTTCTTCTGATTCACCCTTCAGACTTCACCTTCTCCTTCTCCTTCTTCTGCTTCTTCTGATTCACCCTCCAGACCTCACCTTCTCCTTCTCCTTCTTCTACTTCTTCTGATTCACCCGCCAGACTTCATCTTCTCCGTCTCCTTCTTCTGCTTCTTCTGATTCACCCTCCAGACTTCACCTTCTCCTTCTCCTTCTTCTGCTTCTTCTGATTCACCCTCCAGACTTCGCCTTCTCTTTCTCCTTCTTCTACTTCTTCTGATTCACCCTCCAGACTTCACCTTCTCCTTCTCCTTCTTCTACTTCTTCTGATTCACCCTCCAGTCTTCACCTTCACCATCTCCTTCTTCTGCTTCTTCTGATTCACCCTCCAGACTTCACCTTCTCCTTCTTCTGCTTCTTCTGATTCACCCTCCTGACTTCACTTTCTCCTTCTCCTTCTTCTGCTTCTTCTGATTCACCCTCCAGACTTCACCTTCTCCTTCTCCTTCTTCTACTTCTTCTGATTCACCCTCCAGACTTCGCCTTCTCCTTCTACTTGTTCTGCTTCTTCTGATTCACCTTCCAGACTTCACCTTCTCCTTCTCCTTATTCTGCTTCTTCTGATTCACCCTCCAGACTTCACCTTCTCCTTCTCCTTCGTCTACTTCTTCTGATTCACCCTCCAGACTACACCTTCTCCTTCTCCTTCTTCTACTTCTTCTGATTCACCCTCCAGACTTCACCTTCTCCTTCTCCTTCTTCTGCTTCTTCTGATTCACCCTCCAGACTTCACCTTCTCCTTCTCCTTCTTCTACTTCTTCTGATTCACCCTCCAGACTTCACCTTCTCCTTCTCCTTCTTCTCCTTCTTCTGATTCACCCTCCAGACTTCACCTTCTCCTTCTCCTTCTTCTACTTCTTCTGCTTCTCCCTCCAGACTTCACCTTCTCCTTCTCCTTCTTCTGCTTCTTCTGATTCACCCTCCAGACTTCACCTCCTCCTTCTCCTTCTTCTACTTCTTCTGATTCACCCTCCAGACATCACCTTCTCCTTCTCCTTCTTCTACTTCTTCTGATTCACCCTCCAGACTTCACCTTCTCCTTCTCCTTCTTCTACTTCTTCTGATTCACCCTCCTGACTTCACCTTCTCCTTCTCCTTCTTCTGCTTCTTCTGCTTCACCCTCCAGACTTCACCTTCTCGTTCTCCTTCTTCTGCTTCTTCTGCTTCACCCTCCAGACTTCACCTTCTCCTTCTCCTTCTTCTGCTTCTTCTGCTTCACCCTCCTGACTTCACCTTCTCCTTCTCCTTCTTCTACTTCTTCTGATTCGCCCTCCAGACTTCACCTTCTCCTTCTCCTTCTTCTGCTTCTTCTGCTTCACCCTCCAGACTTCACCTTCTCCTTCTCCTTCTTCTGCTTCTTCTGCTTCACCCTCCTGACTTCACCTTCTCCTTCTCCTTCTTCTACTTCTTCTGATTCACCCTCCAGACTTCACCTTCTCCTTCTCCTTCTTCTGCATCTTCTGCTTCACCCTCCAGACTTCACCTTCTCCTTTTCCTTCTTCTGCTTCTTCTGCTGCGCCCTCCAGACTTCACCTTCTCCTTCTTCTTCTGCTTCTTCTGCTTCACCCTCCTGACTTCACCTTCTCCTTCTCCTTCTTCTACTTCTTCTGCTTCACCCCCCTGACTTCACCTTCTCCTTCTCCTTCTTCTGCTTCTTCTGATTCACCCTCCTAACTTCACCTTCTCCTTCTCCTTCTTCTGCTTCTTCTGATTCACCCTCCTGACTTCACCTTCTCCTTCTCCTTCTTCTGCTTCTTCTGATTCACCCTCCAGACTTCACCTTCTCCTTCTCCTTCTTCTGCTTCTTCTGATACACCCTCCAGACTTCACCTTCTCCTACTCCTTCTTCTATTCTTCTGATTCACCCTCCAGACCTCACCTTCTCCTTCTCCTTCTTCTACTTCTTCTGATTCACCCTCCAGATTTCATCTTCTCCTTCTCCTTCTTCTGCTTCTTCTGATTCACCCTCCAGACTTCACCTTCTCCTTCTCCTTCTTCTGCTTCTTCTGATTCACCCTCCAGACTTCACCTTCTCCTTCTCCTTCTTCTGATTCTTCTGATTCACCCTCCAGACTTCACCTTCCCCTTCTCCTTCTTCTGCTTCTTCTGATTCACCCTCCTGACTTCACCTTCTCCTTCTCCTTCTTCTACTTCTTCTGATTCACCCTCCTGATTTCACCTTCTCCTTCTCCTTCTTCTACTTCTTCTGCTTCACCCTCCAGACTTCACCTTCTCCTTCTCCTTATTCTACTTCTTCTGATTCACCCTCCAGACTTCACCTTCTCCTTCTCCTTCTTCTGTTTCTTCTGATTCACCCTCCAGACTTCACCTTCTCCTTCTCCTTCTTCTGCTTCTTCTGATTCACCCTCCTGACTTCACCTTCTCCTTCTCCTTCTTCTGCTTCTTCTGATTCACCGTCCAGACTTCACCTTCTCCTTCTCCTTCTTCTACTTCTTCTGATTCACCCTCCAGACTTCATCTTCTCCTTCTCCTTCTTCTGCTTCTTCTGATTCACCCTCCAGACTTCACATTCTCCTTCTCCTTCTGCTGCTTCTTCTGATTCACCCTCCAGACTTCACCTTCTCCTTCTCCTTCTTCTGATTCTTCTGATTCACCCTCCAGACTTCACCTTCTCCTTCTCCTTCTTCTGCTTCTTCTGATTCACTCTCCTGACTTCACCTTCTCCTTCTCCTTCTTCTACTTCTTCTGACTCACCCTCCTGACTTCACCTTCTCCTTCTCCTTCTTCTACTTCTTCTGCTTCACCCTCCAGACTTCACCTTCTCCTTCTCCTTCTTCTACTTCTTCTGATTCACCCTCCAGACTTCACCTTCTCCTTCTCCTTCTTCTGCTTCTTCTGATTCACCCTCCAGACTTCACCTTCTCCTTCTACTTATTCTGCTTCTTCTGATTCAACCTCCAGGCTTCACCTTCTCCTTCTCCTTCTTCTGCTTCTTCTGCTTCACCCTCCAGACTTCTCCTTCTCCTTCTCCTTCTTCTGCTTCTTCTGATTCACCCTCCAGACTTCACCTTCTCCTTCTCCTTCTTCTACTTCTTCTGATTCAACCTCCAGATTTCATCTTCTCCTTCTCCTTCTTCTGCTTCTTCTGATTCACCCTCCAGACATCACCTTCTCCTTCTCCTTCTTCTGCTTCTTCTGATTCACCCTCCAGACTTCACCTTCTCCTTCTCCTACTTCTTCTGATTCACCCTCCAGACTTCACCTTCTCCTTCTCCTTCTTCTACTTCTTCTGATTCACCCTTCAGACTTCAACTTCTCCTTCTCCTTCTTCTGCTTCTTCTGATTCACCCTCCAGACCTCACCTTCTCCTTCTCCTTCTTCTACTTCTTCTGATTCACCCTCCTAACTTCACCTTCTCCTTCTCCTTCTTCTGCTTCTTCTGATTCTCCCTCCTGACTTCACCTTCTCCTTCTCCTTCTTCTGCTTCTTCTGATTCACCCTCCTGACTTCACCTTCTCCTTCTCCTTCTTCTACTTCTTCTGATTCACCCTCCTGACTTCACCTTCTCCTTCTCCTTCTTCTACTTCTTCTGATTCACCCTCCTGATTTCACCTTCTCCTTCTCCTTCTTTTACTTCTTCTGCTTCACCCTCCAGACTTCACCTTCTCCTTCTCCTTCTTCTACTTCTTCTGATTCACCCTCCAGACTTCACCTTCTCCTTCTCCTTCTTCTACTTCTTCTGATTCACCTTCCTGATTTCACCTTCTCCTTCTCCTTCTTCTACTTCTTCTGCTTCACCCTCCAGACTTCACCTTCTCCTTCTCCTTCTTCTACTTCTTCTGATTCACCCTCCAGACTTCACCTTCTCCTTCTCCTTCTTCTACTTCTTCTGATTCACCCTCCAGACTTCACCTTCTCGTTCTCCTTCTTCTACTTCTTCTGATTCACCCTTCAGACTTCACCTTCTCCTTCTCCTTCTTCTGCTTCTTCTGATTCACCCTCCAGACCTCACCTTCTCCTTCTCCTTCTTCTACCTCTTCTGATTCACCCTCCTAACTTCACCTTCTCCTTCTCCTTCTTCTGCTTCTTCTGATTCACCCTCCAGACTTCACCTTCTCCTTCTCCTTCTTCTGATACTTCTGATTCACCCTCCAGACTTCACCTTCTCCTTCTCCTTCTTCTGCTTCTTCTGATTCACCCTCCTGACTTCACCTTCTCCTTCTCCTTCTTCTGCTTCTTCTGATTCACCCTCCTGACTTCACCTTCTCCTTCTCCTTCTTCTACTTCTTCTGATTCACCCTCCTGATTTCACCTTCTCCTTCTCCTTTTTCTACTTCTTCTGCTTCACCCTCAAGACTTCACCTTCTCCTTCTCCTTCTTCTACTTCTTCTGATTCACCCTCCTGACTTCAACTTCTCCTTCTCCTTCTTCTACTTCTTCTGATTCACCCTCCAGACTTCACCTTCTCCTTCTCCTTCTTCTCCTTCTTCTGATTCACCCTCCAGACTTCACCTTCTCCTTCTCCTTCTTCTACTTCTTCTGCTTCTCCCTCCAGACTTCACCTTCTCCTTCTCCTTCTTCTGCTTCTTCTGATTCACCCTCCAGACTTCACCTCCTCCTTCTCCTTCTTCTACTTCTTCTGATACACCCTCCAGACATCACCTTCTCCTTCTCCTTCTTCTACTTCTTCTGATTCACCCTCCAGACTTCACCTTCTCCTTCTCCTTCTTCTACTTCTTCTGATTCACCCTCCTGACTTCACCTTCTCCTTCTCCTTCTTCTGCTTCTTCTGCTTCACCCTCCAGACTTCACCTTCTCGTTCTCCTTCTTCTGCTTCTTCTGCTTCACCCTCCAGACTTCACCTTCTCCTTCTCCTTCTTCTGCTTCTTCTGCTTCACCCTCCTGACTTCACCTTCTCCTTCTCCTTCTTCTACTTCTTCTGATTCGCCCTCCAGACTTCACCTTCTCCTTCTCCTTCTTCTGCTTCTTCTGCTTCACCCTCCAGACTTCACCTTCTCCTTCTCCTTCTTCTGCTTCTTCTGCTTCACCCTCCTGACTTCACCTTCTCCTTCTCCTTCTTCTACTTCTTCTGATTCACCCTCCAGACTTCACCTTCTCCTTCTCCTTCTTCTGCATCTTCTGCTTCACCCTCCAGACTTCACCTTCTCCTTTTCCTTCTTCTGCTTCTTCTGCTGCGCCCTCCAGACTTCACCTTCTCCTTCTTCTTCTGCTTCTTCTGCTTCACCCTCCTGACTTCACCTTCTCCTTCTCCTTCTTCTACTTCTTCTGCTTCACCCCCCTGACTTCACCTTCTCCTTCTCCTTCTTCTGCTTCTTCTGATTCACCCTCCTAACTTCACCTTCTCCTTCTCCTTCTTCTGCTTCTTCTGATTCACCCTCCTGACTTCACCTTCTCCTTCTCCTTCTTCTGCTTCTTCTGATTCACCCTCCAGACTTCACCTTCTCCTTCTCCTTCTTCTGCTTCTTCTGATACACCCTCCAGACTTCACCTTCTCCTACTCCTTCTTCTATTCTTCTGATTCACCCTCCAGACCTCACCTTCTCCTTCTCCTTCTTCTACTTCTTCTGATTCACCCTCCAGATTTCATCTTCTCCTTCTCCTTCTTGTGCTTCTTCTGATTCACCCTCCAGACTTCACCTTCTCCTTCTCCTTCTTCTGCTTCTTCTGATTCACCCTCCAGACTTCACCTTCTCCTTCTCCTTCTTCTGATTCTTCTGATTCACCCTCCAGACTTCACCTTCTCCTTCTCCTTCTTCTGCTTCTTCTGATTCACCCTCCTGACTTCACCTTCTCCTTCTCCTTCTTCTACTTCTTCTGATTCACCCTCCTGATTTCACCTTCTCCTTCTCCTTCTTCTACTTCTTCTGCTTCACCCTCCAGACTTCACCTTCTCCTTCTCCTTATTCTACTTCTTCTGATTCACCCTCCAGACTTCACCTTCTCCTTCTCCTTCTTCTGTTTCTTCTGATTCACCCTCCAGACTTCACCTTCTCCTTCTCCTTCTTCTGCTTCTTCTGATTCACCCTCCTGACTTCACCTTCTCCTTCTCCTTCTTCTGCTTCTTCTGATTCACCGTCCAGACTTCACCTTCTCCTTCTCCTTCTTCTACTTCTTCTGATTCACCCTCCAGACTTCATCTTCTCCTTCTCCTTCTTCTGCTTCTTCTGATTCACCCTCCAGACTTCACATTCTCCTTCTCCTTCTCCTGCTTCTTCTGATTCACCCTCCAGACTTCACCTTCTCCTTCTCCTTCTTCTGATTCTTCTGATTCACCCTCCAGACTTCACCTTCTCCTTCTCCTTCTTCTGCTTCTTCTGATTCACTCTCCTGACTTCACCTTCTCCTTCTCCTTCTTCTACTTCTTCTGATTCACCCTCCTGACTTCACCTTCTCCTTCTCCTTCTTCTACTTCTTCTGCTTCACCCTCCAGACTTCACCTTCTCCTTCTCCTTCTTCTACTTCTTCTGATTCACCCTCCAGACTTCACCTTCTCCTTCTCCTTCTTCTGCTTCTTCTGATTCACCCTCCAGACTTCACCTTCTCCTTCTACTTATTCTGCTTCTTCTGATTCACCCTCCAGGCTTCACCTTCTCCTTCTCCTTCTTCTGCTTCTTCTGCTTCACCCTCCAGACTTCACCTTCTCCTTCTCCTTCTTCTGCTTCTTCTGATTCACCCTCCAGACTTCACCTTCTCCTTCTCCTTCTTCTCCTTCTTCTGATTCACCCTCCAGACTTCACCTTCTCCTTCTCCTTCTTCTGCTTCTTCTGATTCACCCTCCAGACCTCACCTTCTCCTTCTCCTTCTTCTACTTCTTCTGATTCACCCTCCTAACTTCACCTTCTCCTTCTCCTTCTTCTGCTTCTTCTGATTCTCCCTCCTGACTTCACCTTCTCCTTCTCCTTCTTCTGCTTCTTCTGATTCACTTTCCAGACTTCACCTTCTCCTTCTCCTTCTTCTGCTTCTTCTGATACACCCTCCAGACTTCACCTTCTCCTTCTCCTTCTTCTGCTTCTTCTGATTCACCCTCCAGACCTCACCTTCTCCTTCTCCTTCTTCTACTTCTTCTGATTCACCCTCCAGACTTCATCTTCTCCTTCTCCTTCTTCTGCTTCTTCTGATTCACCCTCCAGACTTCACCTTCTCCTTCTCTTTCTTCTGCTTCTTCTGATTCACCCTCCAGACTTCACCTTCTCCTTCTCCTTCTTCTGATTCTTCTGATTCACCCTCCAGACTTCACCTTCTCCTTCTCCTTCTTCTGCTTCTTCTGATTCACTCTCCTGACTTCACCTTCTCCTTCTCCTTCTTCTACTTCTTCTGATTCACCCTCCTGACTTCACCTTCTCCTTCTCCTTCTTCTACTTCTTCTGCTTCACCCTCCAGACTTCACCTTCTCCTTCTCCTTCTTCTACTTCTTCTGATTCACCCTCCAGACTTCACCTTCTCCTTCTCCTTCTTCTGCTTCTTCTGATTCACCCTCCAGACTTCACCTTCTCCTTCTCCTTATTCTGCTTCTTCTGATTCACCCTCCAGACTTCACCTTCTCCTTCTCCTTCTTCTGCTTCTTCTGCTTCACCCTCCAGACTTCACCTTCTCCTTCTGCTTCTTCTGCTTCTTCTGATTCACCCTCCAGACTTCACCTTCTCCTTCTCCTTCTTCTACTTCTTCTGATTCACCCTCCAGATTTCATCTTCTCCTTCTCCTTCTTCTGCTTCTTCTGATTCACCCTCCAGACATCAGCTTCTCCTTCTCCTTCTTCTGCTTCTTCTGATTCACCCTCCAGACTTCACCTTCTCCTTCTCCTTCTTCTACTTCTTCTGATTCACCCTCCAGACTTCACCTTCTCCTTCTCCTTCTTCTACTTCTTCTGATTCACCCTTCAGACTTCACCTTCTCCTTCTCCTTCTTCTGCTTCTTCTGATTCACCCTCCAGACCTCACCTTCTCCTTCTCCTTCTTCTACTTCTTCTGATTCACCCTCCAGACTTCATCTTCTCCGTCTCCTTCTTCTGCTTCTTCTGATTCACCCTCCAGACTTCACCTTCTCCTTCTCCTTCTTCTGCTTCTTCTGATTCACCCTCCAGACTTCGCCTTCTCTTTCTCCTTCTTCTACTTCTTCTGATTCACCCTCCAGACTTCACCTTCTCCTTCTCCTTCTTCTACTTCTTCTGATTCACCCTCCAGTCTTCACCTTCACCATCTCCTTCTTCTGCTTCTTCTGATTCACCCTCCAGACTTCACCTTCTCCTTCTTCTGCTTCTTCTGATTCACCCTCCTGACTTCACTTTCTCCTTCTCCTTCTTCTGCTTCTTCTGATTCACCCTCCAGACTTCACCTTCTCCTTCTCCTTCTTCTACTTCTTCTGATTCACCCTCCAGACTTCGCCTTCTCCTTCTACTTGTTCTGCTTCTTCTGATTCACCTTCCAGACTTCACCTTCTCCTTCTCCTTATTCTGCTTCTTCTGATTCACCCTCCAGACTTCACCTTCTCCTTCTCCTTCGTCTACTTCTTCTGATTCACCCTCCAGACTACACCTTCTCCTTCTCCTTCTTCTACTTCTTCTGATTCACCCTCCAGACTTCACCTTCTCCTTCTCCTTCTTCTGCTTCTTCTGATTCACCCTCCAGACTTCACCTTCTCCTTCTCCTTCTTCTACTTCTTCTGATTCACCCTCCAGACTTCACCTTCTCCTTCTCCTTCTTCTCCTTCTTCTGATTCACCCTCCAGACTTCACCTTCTCCTTCTCCTTCTTCTACTTCTTCTGCTTCTCCCTCCAGACTTCACCTTCTCCTTCTCCTTCTTCTGCTTCTTCTGATTCACCCTCCAGACTTCACCTCCTCCTTCTCCTTCTTCTACTTCTTCTGATTCACCCTCCAGACATCACCTTCTCCTTCTCCTTCTTCTACTTCTTCTGATTCACCCTCCAGACTTCACCTTCTCCTTCTCCTTCTTCTACTTCTTCTGATTCACCCTCCTGACTTCACCTTCTCCTTCTCCTTCTTCTGCTTCTTCTGCTTCACCCTCCAGACTTCACCTTCTCGTTCTCCTTCTTCTGCTTCTTCTGCTTCACCCTCCAGACTTCACCTTCTCCTTCTCCTTCTTCTGCTTCTTCTGCTTCACCCTCCTGACTTCACCTTCTCCTTCTCCTTCTTCTACTTCTTCTGATTCGCCCTCCAGACTTCACCTTCTCCTTCTCCTTCTTCTGCTTCTTCTGCTTCACCCTCCAGACTTCACCTTCTCCTTCTCCTTCTTCTGCTTCTTCTGCTTCACCCTCCTGACTTCACCTTCTCCTTCTCCTTCTTCTACTTCTTCTGATTCACCCTCCAGACTTCACCTTCTCCTTCTCCTTCTTCTGCATCTTCTGCTTCACCCTCCAGACTTCACCTTCTCCTTTTCCTTCTTCTGCTTCTTCTGCTGCGCCCTCCAGACTTCACCTTCTCCTTCTTCTTCTGCTTCTTCTGCTTCACCCTCCTGACTTCACCTTCTCCTTCTCCCTCTTCGACTTCTTCTGCTTCACCCCCCTGACTTCACCTTCTCCTTCTCCTTCTTCTGCTTCTTCTGATTCACCCTCCTAACTTCACCTTCTCCTTCTCCTTCTTCTGCTTCTTCTGATTCACCCTCCTGACTTCACCTTCTCCTTCTCCTTCTTCTGCTTCTTCTGATTCACCCTCCAGACTTCACCTTCTCCTTCTCCTTCTTCTGCTTCTTCTGATACACCCTCCAGACTTCACCTTCTCCTACTCCTTCTTCTATTCTTCTGATTCACCCTCCAGACCTCACCTTCTCCTTCTCCTTCTTCTACTTCTTCTGATTCACCCTCCAGATTTCATCTTCTCCTTCTCCTTCTTCTGCTTCTTCTGATTCACCCTCCAGACTTCACCTTCTCCTTCTCCTTCTTCTGCTTCTTCTGATTCACCCTCCAGACTTCACCTTCTCCTTCTCCTTCTTCTGATTCTTCTGATTCACCCTCCAGACTTCACCTTCTCCTTCTCCTTCTTCTACCTCTTCTGATTCACCCTCCTAACTTCACCTTCTCCTTCTCCTTCTTCTGCTTCTTCTGATTCACCCTCCAGACTTCACCTTCTCCTTCTCCTTCTTCTGATACTTCTGATTCACCCTCCAGACTTCACCTTCTCCTTCTCCTTCTTCTGCTTCTTCTGATTCACCCTCCTGACTTCACCTTCTCCTTCTCCTTCTTCTGCTTCTTCTGATTCACCCTCCTGACTTCACCTTCTCCTTCTCCTTCTTCTACTTCTTCTGATTCACCCTCCTGATTTCACCTTCTCCTTCTCCTTTTTCTACTTCTTCTGCTTCACCCTCAAGACTTCACCTTCTCCTTCTCCTTCTTCTACTTCTTCTGATTCACCCTCCTGACTTCAACTTCTCCTTCTCCTTCTTCTACTTCTTCTGATTCACCCTCCAGACTTCACCTTCTCCTTCTCCTTCTTCTCCTTCTTCTGATTCACCCTCCAGACTTCACCTTCTCCTTCTCCTTCTTCTACTTCTTCTGCTTCTCCCTCCAGACTTCACCTTCTCCTTCTCCTTCTTCTGCTTCTTCTGATTCACCCTCCAGACTTCACCTCCTCCTTCTCCTTCTTCTACTTCTTCTGATACACCCTCCAGACATCACCTTCTCCTTCTCCTTCTTCTACTTCTTCTGATTCACCCTCCAGACTTCACCTTCTCCTTCTCCTTCTTCTACTTCTTCTGATTCACCCTCCTGACTTCACCTTCTCCTTCTCCTTCTTCTGCTTCTTCTGCTTCACCCTCCAGACTTCACCTTCTCGTTCTCCTTCTTCTGCTTCTTCTGCTTCACCCTCCAGACTTCACCTTCTCCTTCTCCTTCTTCTGCTTCTTCTGCTTCACCCTCCTGACTTCACCTTCTCCTTCTCCTTCTTCTACTTCTTCTGATTCGCCCTCCAGACTTCACCTTCTCCTTCTCCTTCTTCTGCTTCTTCTGCTTCACCCTCCAGACTTCACCTTCTCCTTCTCCTTCTTCTGCTTCTTCTGCTTCACCCTCCTGACTTCACCTTCTCCTTCTCCTTCTTCTACTTCTTCTGATTCACCCTCCAGACTTCACCTTCTCCTTCTCCTTCTTCTGCATCTTCTGCTTCACCCTCCAGACTTCACCTTCTCCTTTTCCTTCTTCTGCTTCTTCTGCTGCGCCCTCCAGACTTCACCTTCTCCTTCTTCTTCTGCTTCTTCTGCTTCACCCTCCTGACTTCACCTTCTCCTTCTCCTTCTTCTACTTCTTCTGCTTCACCCCCCTGACTTCACCTTCTCCTTCTCCTTCTTCTGCTTCTTCTGATTCACCCTCCTAACTTCACCTTCTCCTTCTCCTTCTTCTGCTTCTTCTGATTCACCCTCCTGACTTCACCTTCTCCTTCTCCTTCTTCTGCTTCTTCTGATTCACCCTCCAGACTTCACCTTCTCCTTCTCCTTCTTCTGCTTCTTCTGATACACCCTCCAGACTTCACCTTCTCCTACTCCTTCTTCTATTCTTCTGATTCACCCTCCAGACCTCACCTTCTCCTTCTCCTTCTTCTACTTCTTCTGATTCACCCTCCAGATTTCATCTTCTCCTTCTCCTTCTTGTGCTTCTTCTGATTCACCCTCCAGACTTCACCTTCTCCTTCTCCTTCTTCTGCTTCTTCTGATTCACCCTCCAGACTTCACCTTCTCCTTCTCCTTCTTCTGATTCTTCTGATTCACCCTCCAGACTTCACCTTCTCCTTCTCCTTCTTCTGCTTCTTCTGATTCACCCTCCTGACTTCACCTTCTCCTTCTCCTTCTTCTACTTCTTCTGATTCACCCTCCTGATTTCACCTTCTCCTTCTCCTTCTTCTACTTCTTCTGCTTCACCCTCCAGACTTCACCTTCTCCTTCTCCTTATTCTACTTCTTCTGATTCACCCTCCAGACTTCACCTTCTCCTTCTCCTTCTTCTGTTTCTTCTGATTCACCCTCCAGACTTCACCTTCTCCTTCTCCTTCTTCTGCTTCTTCTGATTCACCCTCCTGACTTCACCTTCTCCTTCTCCTTCTTCTGCTTCTTCTGATTCACCGTCCAGACTTCACCTTCTCCTTCTCCTTCTTCTACTTCTTCTGATTCACCCTCCAGACTTCATCTTCTCCTTCTCCTTCTTCTGCTTCTTCTGATTCACCCTCCAGACTTCACATTCTCCTTCTCCTTCTCCTGCTTCTTCTGATTCACCCTCCAGACTTCACCTTCTCCTTCTCCTTCTTCTGATTCTTCTGATTCACCCTCCAGACTTCACCTTCTCCTTCTCCTTCTTCTGCTTCTTCTGATTCACTCTCCTGACTTCACCTTCTCCTTCTCCTTCTTCTACTTCTTCTGATTCACCCTCCTGACTTCACCTTCTCCTTCTCCTTCTTCTACTTCTTCTGCTTCACCCTCCAGACTTCACCTTCTCCTTCTCCTTCTTCTACTTCTTCTGATTCACCCTCCAGACTTCACCTTCTCCTTCTCCTTCTTCTGCTTCTTCTGATTCACCCTCCAGACTTCACCTTCTCCTTCTACTTATTCTGCTTCTTCTGATTCACCCTCCAGGCTTCACCTTCTCCTTCTCCTTCTTCTGCTTCTTCTGCTTCACCCTCCAGACTTCACCTTCTCCTTCTCCTTCTTCTGCTTCTTCTGATTCACCCTCCAGACTTCACCTTCTCCTTCTCCTTCTTCTCCTTCTTCTGATTCACCCTCCAGACTTCACCTTCTCCTTCTCCTTCTTCTGCTTCTTCTGATTCACCCTCCAGACCTCACCTTCTCCTTCTCCTTCTTCTACTTCTTCTGATTCACCCTCCTAACTTCACCTTCTCCTTCTCCTTCTTCTGCTTCTTCTGATTCTCCCTCCTGACTTCACCTTCTCCTTCTCCTTCTTCTGCTTCTTCTGATTCACTTTCCAGACTTCACCTTCTCCTTCTCCTTCTTCTGCTTCTTCTGATACACCCTCCAGACTTCACCTTCTCCTTCTCCTTCTTCTGCTTCTTCTGATTCACCCTCCAGACCTCACCTTCTCCTTCTCCTTCTTCTACTTCTTCTGATTCACCCTCCAGACTTCATCTTCTCCTTCTCCTTCTTCTGCTTCTTCTGATTCACCCTCCAGACTTCACCTTCTCCTTCTCTTTCTTCTGCTTCTTCTGATTCACCCTCCAGACTTCACCTTCTCCTTCTCCTTCTTCTGATTCTTCTGATTCACCCTCCAGACTTCACCTTCTCCTTCTCCTTCTTCTGCTTCTTCTGATTCACTCTCCTGACTTCACCTTCTCCTTCTCCTTCTTCTACTTCTTCTGATTCACCCTCCTGACTTCACCTTCTCCTTCTCCTTCTTCTACTTCTTCTGCTTCACCCTCCAGACTTCACCTTCTCCTTCTCCTTCTTCTACTTCTTCTGATTCACCCTCCAGACTTCACCTTCTCCTTCTCCTTCTTCTGCTTCTTCTGATTCACCCTCCAGACTTCACCTTCTCCTTCTCCTTATTCTGCTTCTTCTGATTCACCCTCCAGACTTCACCTTCTCCTTCTCCTTCTTCTGCTTCTTCTGCTTCACCCTCCAGACTTCACCTTCTCCTTCTGCTTCTTCTGCTTCTTCTGATTCACCCTCCAGACTTCACCTTCTCCTTCTCCTTCTTCTACTTCTTCTGATTCACCCTCCAGATTTCATCTTCTCCTTCTCCTTCTTCTGCTTCTTCTGATTCACCCTCCAGACATCAGCTTCTCCTTCTCCTTCTTCTGCTTCTTCTGATTCACCCTCCAGACTTCACCTTCTCCTTCTCCTTCTTCTACTTCTTCTGATTCACCCTCCAGACTTCACCTTCTCCTTCTCCTTCTTCTACTTCTTCTGATTCACCCTTCAGACTTCACCTTCTCCTTCTCCTTCTTCTGCTTCTTCTGATTCACCCTCCAGACCTCACCTTCTCCTTCTCCTTCTTCTACTTCTTCTGATTCACCCTCCAGACTTCATCTTCTCCGTCTCCTTCTTCTGCTTCTTCTGATTCACCCTCCAGACTTCACCTTCTCCTTCTCCTTCTTCTGCTTCTTCTGATTCACCCTCCAGACTTCGCCTTCTCTTTCTCCTTCTTCTACTTCTTCTGATTCACCCTCCAGACTTCACCTTCTCCTTCTCCTTCTTCTACTTCTTCTGATTCACCCTCCAGTCTTCACCTTCACCATCTCCTTCTTCTGCTTCTTCTGATTCACCCTCCAGACTTCACCTTCTCCTTCTTCTGCTTCTTCTGATTCACCCTCCTGACTTCACTTTCTCCTTCTCCTTCTTCTGCTTCTTCTGATTCACCCTCCAGACTTCACCTTCTCCTTCTCCTTCTTCTACTTCTTCTGATTCACCCTCCAGACTTCGCCTTCTCCTTCTACTTGTTCTGCTTCTTCTGATTCACCTTCCAGACTTCACCTTCTCCTTCTCCTTATTCTGCTTCTTCTGATTCACCCTCCAGACTTCACCTTCTCCTTCTCCTTCGTCTACTTCTTCTGATTCACCCTCCAGACTACACCTTCTCCTTCTCCTTCTTCTACTTCTTCTGATTCACCCTCCAGACTTCACCTTCTCCTTCTCCTTCTTCTGCTTCTTCTGATTCACCCTCCAGACTTCACCTTCTCCTTCTCCTTCTTCTACTTCTTCTGATTCACCCTCCAGACTTCACCTTCTCCTTCTCCTTCTTCTCCTTCTTCTGATTCACCCTCCAGACTTCACCTTCTCCTTCTCCTTCTTCTACTTCTTCTGCTTCTCCCTCCAGACTTCACCTTCTCCTTCTCCTTCTTCTGCTTCTTCTGATTCACCCTCCAGACTTCACCTCCTCCTTCTCCTTCTTCTACTTCTTCTGATTCACCCTCCAGACATCACCTTCTCCTTCTCCTTCTTCTACTTCTTCTGATTCACCCTCCAGACTTCACCTTCTCCTTCTCCTTCTTCTACTTCTTCTGATTCACCCTCCTGACTTCACCTTCTCCTTCTCCTTCTTCTGCTTCTTCTGCTTCACCCTCCAGACTTCACCTTCTCGTTCTCCTTCTTCTGCTTCTTCTGCTTCACCCTCCAGACTTCACCTTCTCCTTCTCCTTCTTCTGCTTCTTCTGCTTCACCCTCCTGACTTCACCTTCTCCTTCTCCTTCTTCTACTTCTTCTGATTCGCCCTCCAGACTTCACCTTCTCCTTCTCCTTCTTCTGCTTCTTCTGCTTCACCCTCCAGACTTCACCTTCTCCTTCTCCTTCTTCTGCTTCTTCTGCTTCACCCTCCTGACTTCACCTTCTCCTTCTCCTTCTTCTACTTCTTCTGATTCACCCTCCAGACTTCACCTTCTCCTTCTCCTTCTTCTGCATCTTCTGCTTCACCCTCCAGACTTCACCTTCTCCTTTTCCTTCTTCTGCTTCTTCTGCTGCGCCCTCCAGACTTCACCTTCTCCTTCTTCTTCTGCTTCTTCTGCTTCACCCTCCTGACTTCACCTTCTCCTTCTCCCTCTTCGACTTCTTCTGCTTCACCCCCCTGACTTCACCTTCTCCTTCTCCTTCTTCTGCTTCTTCTGATTCACCCTCCTAACTTCACCTTCTCCTTCTCCTTCTTCTGCTTCTTCTGATTCACCCTCCTGACTTCACCTTCTCCTTCTCCTTCTTCTGCTTCTTCTGATTCACCCTCCAGACTTCACCTTCTCCTTCTCCTTCTTCTGCTTCTTCTGATACACCCTCCAGACTTCACCTTCTCCTACTCCTTCTTCTATTCTTCTGATTCACCCTCCAGACCTCACCTTCTCCTTCTCCTTCTTCTACTTCTTCTGATTCACCCTCCAGATTTCATCTTCTCCTTCTCCTTCTTCTGCTTCTTCTGATTCACCCTCCAGACTTCACCTTCTCCTTCTCCTTCTTCTGCTTCTTCTGATTCACCCTCCAGACTTCACCTTCTCCTTCTCCTTCTTCTGATTCTTCTGATTCACCCTCCAGACTTCACCTTCTCCTTCTCCTTCTTCTGCTTCTTCTGATTCACCCTCCTGACTTCACCTTCTCCTTCTCCTTCTTCTACTTCTTCTGATTCACCCTCCTGATTTCACCTTCTCCTTCTCCTTCTTCTACTTCTTCTGCTTCACCCTCCAGACTTCACCTTCTCCTTCTCCTTATTCTACTTCTTCTGATTCACCCTCCAGACTTCACCTTCTCCTTCTCCTTCTTCTGTTTCTTCTGATTCACCCTCCAGACTTCACCTTCTCCTTCTCCTTCTTCTGCTTCTTCTGATTCACCCTCCTGACTTCACCTTCTCCTTCTCCTTCTTCTGCTTCTTCTGATTCACCGTCCAGACTTCACCTTCTCCTTCTCCTTCTTCTACTTCTTCTGATTCACCCTCCAGACTTCATCTTCTCCTTCTCCTTCTTCTGCTTCTTCTGATTCACCCTCCAGACTTCACATTCTCCTTCTCCTTCTGCTGCTTCTTCTGATTCACCCTCCAGACTTCACCTTCTCCTTCTCCTTCTTCTGATTCTTCTGATTCACCCTCCAGACTTCACCTTCTCCTTCTCCTTCTTCTGCTTCTTCTGATTCACTCTCCTGACTTCACCTTCTCCTTCTCCTTCTTCTACTTCTTCTGACTCACCCTCCTGACTTCACCTTCTCCTTCTCCTTCTTCTACTTCTTCTGCTTCACCCTCCAGACTTCACCTTCTCCTTCTCCTTCTTCTACTTCTTCTGATTCACCCTCCAGACTTCACCTTCTCCTTCTCCTTCTTCTGCTTCTTCTGATTCACCCTCCAGACTTCACCTTCTCCTTCTACTTATTCTGCTTCTTCTGATTCACCCTCCAGGCTTCACCTTCTCCTTCTCCTTCTTCTGCTTCTTCTGCTTCACCCTCCAGACTTCTCCTTCTCCTTCTCCTTCTTCTGCTTCTTCTGATTCACCCTCCAGACTTCACCTTCTCCTTCTCCTTCTTCTACTTCTTCTGATTCAACCTCCAGATTTCATCTTCTCCTTCTCCTTCTTCTGCTTCTTCTGATTCACCCTCCAGACATCACCTTCTCCTTCTCCTTCTTCTGCTTCTTCTGATTCACCCTCCAGACTTCACCTTCTCCTTCTCCTACTTCTTCTGATTCACCCTCCAGACTTCACCTTCTCCTTCTCCTTCTTCTACTTCTTCTGATTCACCCTTCAGACTTCAACTTCTCCTTCTCCTTCTTCTGCTTCTTCTGATTCACCCTCCGGACCTCACCTTCTCCTTCTCCTTCTTCTACTTCTTCTGATTCACCCTCCTAACTTCACCTTCTCCTTCTCCTTCTTCTGCTTCTTCTGATTCTCCCTCCTGACTTCACCTTCTCCTTCTCCTTCTTCTGCTTCTTCTGATTCACCCTCCTGACTTCACCTTCTCCTTCTCCTTCTTCTACTTCTTCTGATTCACCCTCCTGACTTCACCTTCTCCTTCTCCTTCTTCTACTTCTTCTGATTCACCCTCCTGATTTCACCTTCTCCTTCTCCTTCTTTTACTTCTTCTGCTTCACCCTCCAGACTTCACCTTCTCCTTCTCCTTCTTCTACTTCTTCTGATTCACCCTCCAGACTTCACCTTCTCCTTCTCCTTCTTCTACTTCTTCTGATTCACCTTCCTGATTTCACCTTCTCCTTCTCCTTCTTCTACTTCTTCTGCTTCACCCTCCAGACTTCACCTTCTCCTTCTCCTTCTTCTACTTCTTCTGATTCACCCTCCAGACTTCACCTTCTCCTTCTCCTTCTTCTACTTCTTCTGATTCACCCTCCAGACTTCGCCTTCTCGTTCTCCTTCTTCTACTTCTTCTGATTCACCCTTCAGACTTCACCTTCTCCTTCTCCTTCTTCTGCTTCTTCTGATTCACCCTCCAGACCTCACCTTCTCCTTCTCCTTCTTCTACCTCTTCTGATTCACCCTCCTAACTTCACCTTCTCCTTCTCCTTCTTCTGCTTCTTCTGATTCACCCTCCAGACTTCACCTTCTCCTTCTCCTTCTTCTGTTACTTCTGATTCACCCTCCAGACTTCACCTTCTCCTTCTCCTTCTTCTGCTTCTTCTGATTCACCCTCCTGACTTCACCTTCTCCTTCTCCTTCTTCTGCTTCTTCTGATTCACCCTCCTGACTTCACCTTCTCCTTCTCCTTCTTCTACTTCTTCTGATTCACCCTCCTGATTTCACCTTCTCCTTCTCCTTTTTCTACTTCTTCTGCTTCACCCTCAAGACTTCACCTTCTCCTTCTCCTTCTTCTACTTCTTCTGATTCACCCTCCTGACTTCAACTTCTCCTTCTCCTTCTTCTGCTTCTTCTGATTCACCCTCCTGACTTCACCTTCTCCTTCTCCTTCTTCTACTTCTTCTGATTCACCCTCCTGATTTCACCTTCTCCTTCTCCTTCTTCTACTTCTTCTGCTTCACCCTCCAGACTTCACCTTCTCCTTCTCCTTCTTCTACTTCTTCTGATTCATCCTTCAGACTTCACCTTCTCCTTCTCCTTCTTCTGTTTCTTCTGATTCACCCTCCAGACTTCACCTTCTCCTTCTCCTTCTTCTGCTTCTTCTGATTCGCCCTCCTGACTTCACCTTCTCCTTCTCCTTCTTCTGCTTCTTCTGATTCACCGTCCAGACTTCACCTTCTCCTTCTCCTTCTTCTACTTCTTCTGATTCACCCTCCAGACTTCATCTTCTCCTTCTCCTTCTTCTGCTTCTTCTGATTCACCCTCCAGACTTCACCTTCTCCTTCTCTTTCTTCTGCTTCTTCTGATTCACCCTCCAGACTTCACCTTCTCCTTCTCCTTCTTCTGATTCTTCTGATTCACCCTCCAGACTTCACCTTCTCCTTCTCCTTCTTCTGCTTCTTCTGATTCACACTCCTGACTTCACCTTCTCCTTCTCCTTCTTCTACTTCTTCTGATTCACCCTCCTGACTTCACCTTCTCCTTCTCCTTCTTCTACTTCTTCTGCTTCACCCTCCAGACTTCACCTTCTCCTTCTCCTTCTTCTACTTCTTCTGATTCACCCTCCAGACTTCACCTTCTCCTTCTCCTTATTCTGCTTCTTCTGATTCACCCTCCAGGCTTCACATTCTCCTTCTCCTTCTTCTGCTTCTTCTGCTTCACCCTCCAGACTTCACCTTCTCCTTCTCCTTCTTCTGCTTCTTCTGATTCACCCTCCAGACTTCACCTTCTCCTTCTCCTTCTTCTACTTTTTCTGATTCAACCTCCAGATTTCATCTTCTCCTTCTCCTTCTTCTGCTTCTTCTGATTCACCCTCCAGACATCACCTTCTCCTTCTCCTTCTTCTGCTTCTTCTGATTCTCCCTCCAGACTTCACCTTCTCCTTCTCCTTCTTCTACTTCTTCTGATTCACCCTCCAGACTTCACCTTCTCCTTCTCTTTCTTCTACTTCTTCTGATTCACCCTCCAGACTTCACCTTCTCCTTCTCCTTCTTCTACTTCTTCTGATTCACCCTTCAGACTTCACCTTCTCCTTCTCCTTCTTCTACTTCTTCTGATTCACCCTCCAGACTTCACCTTCTCCTTCTCCTTCTTCTACTTCTTCTGATTCACCCTTCAGACTTCAACTTCTCCTTCTCCTTCTTCTGCTTCTTCTGATTCACCCTCCAGACCTCACCTTCTCCTTCTCCTTCTTCTACTTCTTCTGATTCACCCTCCTAACTTCACCTTCTCCTTCTCCTTCTTCTGCTTCTTCTGATTCTCCCTCCTGACTTCACCTTCTCCTTCTCCTTCTTCTGCTTCTTCTGATTCACCCTCCTGACTTCACCTTCTCCTTCTCCTTCTTCTACTTCTTCTGATTCACCCTCCTGACTTCACCTTCTCCTTCTCCTTCTTCTACT
Organism: Somniosus microcephalus; assembly: GCF_052327205.1. NCBI lineage: Eukaryota > Metazoa > Chordata > Chondrichthyes > Squaliformes > Somniosidae > Somniosus > Somniosus microcephalus. Next base: position 186,742 of record NW_028225500.1, read on the forward strand.
TCTTCTGATTCACCCTCCTGATTTCACCTTCTCCTTCTCCTTCTTCTACTTCTTCTGCTTCACCCTCCAGACTTCACCTTCTCCTTCTCCTTCTTCTACTTCTTCTGATTCACCCTCCAGACTTCACCTTCTCCTTCTCCTTCTTCTACTTCTTCTGATTCACCTTCCTGATTTCACCTTCTCCTTCTCCTTCTTCTACTTCTTCTGCTTCACCCTCCAGACTTCACCTTCTCCTTCTCCTTCTTCTACTTCTTCTGATTCACCCTCCAGACTTCACCTTCTCCTTCTCCTTCTTCTACTTCTTCTGATTCACCCTCCAGACTTCACCTTCTCCTTCTCCTTCTTCTACTTCTTCTGATTCACCCTTCAGACTTCACCTTCTCCTTCTCCTTCTTCTGCTTCTTCTGATTCACCCTCCAGACCTCACCTTCTCCTTCTCCTTCTTCTACCTCTTCTGATTCACCCTCCTAACTTCACCTTCTCCTTCTTCTGCTTCTTCTGATTCACCCTCCAGACTTCACCTTCTCCTTCTCCTTCTTCTGATACTTCTGATTCACCCTCCAGACTTCACCTTCTCCTTCTCCTTCTTCTGCTTCTTCTGATTCACCCTCCTGACTTCACCTTCTCCTTCTCCTTCTTCTGCTTCTTCTGATTCACCCTCCTGACTTCACCTTCTCCTTCTCCTTCTTCTACTTCTTCTGATTCACCCTCCTGATTTCACCTTCTCCTTCTCCTTTTTCTACTTCTTCTGCTTCACCCTCAAGACTTCACCTTCTCCTTCTCCTTCTTCTACTTCTTCTGATTCACCCTCCTGACTTCACCTTCTCCTTCTCCTTCTTCTGCTTCTTCTGATTCACCCTCCTGACTTCACCTTCTCCTTCTCCTTCTTCTACTTCTTCTGATTCACCCTCCTGATTTCACCTTCTCCTTCTCCTTCTTCTACTTCTTCTGCTTCACCCTCCAGACTTCACCTTCTCCTTCTCCTTCTTCTACTTCTTCTGATTCATCCTTCAGACTTCACCTTCTCCTTCTCCTTCTTCTGTTTCTTCTGATTCACCCTCCAGACTTCACCTTCTCCTTCTCCTTCTTCTGCAATTCTGATTCGCCCTCCTGACTTCACCTTCTCCTTCTCCTTCTTCTGCTTCTTCTGATTCACCGTCCAGACTTCACCTTCTCCTTCTCCTTCTTCTACTTCTTCTGATTCACCCTCCAGACTTCATCTTCTCCTTCTCCTTCTTCTGCTTCTTCTGATTCACCCTCCAGACTTCACCTTCTCCTTCTCTTTCTTCTGCTTCTTCTGATTCACCCTCCAGACTTCACCTTCTCCTTCTCCTTCTTCTGATTCTTCTGATTGACCCTCCAGACTTCACCTTCTCCTTCTCCTTCTTCTGCTTCTTCTGATTCACACTCCTGACTTCACCTTCTCCTTCTCCTTCTTCTACTTCTTCTGATTCACCCTCCTGACTTCACCTTCTCCTTCTCCTTCTTCTACTTCTTCTGCTTCACCCTCCAGACTTCACCTTCTCCTTCTCCTTCTTCTACTTCTTCTGATTCACCCTCCAGACTTCACCTTCTCCTTCTCCTTATTCTGCTTCTTCTGATTCACCCTCCAGGCTTCACCTTCTCCTTCTCCTTCTTCTGCTTCTTCTGCTTCACCCTCCAGACTTCACCTTCTCCTTCTCCTTCTTCTACTTCTTCTGATTCACCCTCCAGACTTCACCTTCTCCTTCTCCTTATTCTGCTTCTTCTGATTCACCCTCCAGGCTTCACCTTCTCCTTCTCCTTCTTCTGCTTCTTCTGCTTCACCCTCCAGACTTCACCTTCTCCTTCTCCTTCTTCTGCTTCTTCTGCTTCACCCTCCAGACTTCACCTTCTCCTTCTCCTTCTTCTACTTCTTCTGATTCACCCTCCAGACTTCACCTTCTCCTTCTCCTTCTTCTGTTTCTTCTGATTCACCCTCCAGACTTCACCTTCTCCTTCTCCTTCTTCTGCAATTCTGATTCGCCCTCCTGACTTCACCTTCTCCTTCTCCTTCTTCTGCTTCTTCTGATTCACCGTCCAGACTTCACCTTCTCCTGCTCCTTCTTCTACTTCTTCTGATTCACCCTCCAGACTTCATCTTCTCCTTCTCCTTCTTCTGCTTCTTCTGATTCACCCTCCAGACTTCACCTTCTCCTTCTCTTTCTTCTGCTTCTTCTGATTCACCCTCCAGACTTCACCTTCTCCTTCTCCTTCTTCTGATTCTTCTGATTGACCCTCCAGACTTCACCTTCTCCTTCTCCTTCTTCTGCTTCTTCTGATTCACACTCCTGACTTCACCTTCTCCTTCTCCTTCTTCTACTTCTTCTGATTCACCCTCCTGACTTCACCTTCTCCTTCTCCTTCTTCTACTTCTTCTGCTTCACCCTCCAGACTTCACCTTCTCCTTCTCCTTCTTCTACTTCTTCTGATTCACCCTCCAGACTTCACCTTCTCCTTCTCCTTATTCTGCTTCTTCTGATTCACCCTCCAGGCTTCACCTTCTCCTTCTCCTTCTTCTGCTTCTTCTGCTTCACCCTCCAGACTTCACCTTCTCCTTCTCCTTCTTCTGCTTCTTCTGATTCACCCTCCAGACTTCACCTTCTCCTTCTCCTTCTTCTACTTCTTCTGATTCAACCTCCAGATTTCATCTTCTCCTTCTCCTTCTTCTGCTTCTTCTGATTCACCCTCCAGACATCACCTTCTCCTTCTCCTTCTTCTGCTTCTTCTGATTCACCCTCCAGACTTCACCTTCTCCTTCTCCTTCTTCTACTTCTTCTGATTCACCCTCCAGACTTCACCTTCTCCTTCTCCTTCTTCTACTTCTTCTGATTCACACTTCAGACTTCACCTTCTCCTTCTCCTTCTTCTGCTTCTTCTGATTCACCCTCCAGACCTCACCTTCTCCTTCTCCTTCTTCTACTTCTTCTGATTCACCCTCCTAACTTCACCTTCTCCTTCTCCTTCTTCTGCTTCTTCTGATTCTCCCTCCTGACTTCACCTTCTCCTTCTCCTTCTTCTGCTTCTTCTGATTCACTTTCCAGACTTCACCTTCTCCTTCTCCTTCTTCTGCTTCTTCTGATTCACCCTCCAGACTTCACCTTCTCCTTCTCCTTCTTCTGCTTCTTCTGATTCACCCTCCAGACTTCACCTTCTCCTTCTTCTACTTCTTCTGATTCACCCTCCAGACTTCATCTTCTCCTTCTCCTTCTTCTGCTTCTTCTGATTCACCCTCCTGATTTCACCTTCTCCTTCTCCTTTTTCTACTTCTTCTGCTTCACCCTCAAGACTTCACCTTCTCCTTCTCCTTCTTCTACTTCTTCTGATTCACCCTCCTGACTTCAACTTCTCCTTCTCCTTCTTCTGCTTCTTCTGATTCACCCTCCTGACTTCACCTTCTCCTTCTCCTTCTTCTACTTCTTCTGATTCACCCTCCTGATTTCACCGTCTCCTTCTCCTTCTTCTACTTCTTCTGCTTCACCCTCCAGACTTCACCTTCTCCTTCTCCTTCTTCTACTTCTTCTGATTCATCCTTCAGACTTCACCTTCTCCTTCTCCTTCTTCTGTTTCTTCTGATTCACCCTCCAGACTTCACCTTCTCCTTCTCCTTCTTCTGCTTCTTCTGATTCGCCCTCCTGACTTCACCTTCTCCTTCTCCTTCTTCTGCTTCTTCTGATTCACCGTCCAGACTTCACCTTCTCCTTCTCCTTCTTCTACTTCTTCTGATTCACCCTCCAGACTTCATCTTCTCCTTCTCCTTCTTCTGCTTCTTCTGATTCACCCTCCAGACTTCACCTTCTCCTTCTCTTTCTTCTGCTTCTTCTGATTCACCCTCCAGACTTCACCTTCTCCTTCTCCTTCTTCTGATTCTTCTGATTCACCCTCCAGACTTCACCTTCTCCTTCTCCTTCTTCTGCTTCTTCTGATTCACACTCCTGACTTCACCTTCTCCTTCTCCTTCTTCTACTTCTTCTGATTCACCCTTCTCACTTCACCTTCTCCTTCTCCTTCTTCTACTTCTTCTGCTTCACCCTCCAGACTTCACCTTCTCCTTCTACTTCTTCTACTTCTTCTGATTCACCCTCCAGACTTCACCTTCTCCTTCTCCTTCTTCTGCTTCTTCTGATTCACTCTCCAGACTTCACCTTCTCCTTCTCCTTATTCTGCTTCTTCTGATTCACCCTCCAGGCTTCACCTTCTCCTTCTCCTTCTTCTGCTTCTTCTGCTTCACCCTCCAGACTTCACCTTCTCCTTCTCCTTCTTCTGCTTCTTCTGATTCACCCTCCAGACTTCACCTTCTCCTTCTCCTTCTTCTACTTCTTCTGATTCAACCTCCAGATTTCATCTTCTCCTTCTCCTTCTTCTGCTTCTTCTGATTCACCCTCCAGACATCACCTTCTCCTTCTCCTTCTTCTGCTTCTTCTGATTCACCCTCCAGACTTCACCTTCTCCTTCTCCTTCTTCTCCTTCTTCTGATTCACCCTCCAGACTTCACCTTCTCCTTCTCCTTCTTCTACTTCTTCTGATTCACCCTTCAGACTTCACCTTCTCCTTCTCCTTCTTCTGCTTCTTCTGATTCACCCTCCAGACCTCACCTTCTCCTTCTCCTTCTTCTACTTCTTCTGATTCACCCTCCTAACTTCACCTTCTCCTTCTCCTTCTTCTGCTTCTTCTGATTCTCCCTCCTGACTTCACCTTCTCCTTCTCCTTCTTCTGCTTCTTCTGATTCACTTTCCAGACTTCACCTTCTCCTTCTCCTTCTTCTGCTTCTTCTGATTCACCCTCCAGACTTCACCTTCTCCTTCTCCTTCTTCTGCTTCTTCTGATTCACCCTCCAGACCTCACCTTCTCCTTCTCCTTCTTCTACTTCTTCTGATTCACCCTCCAGACTTCATCTTCTCCTTCTCCTTCCTCTGCTTCTTCTGATTCACCCTCCAGACTTCACCTTCTCCTTCTCTTTCTTCTGCTTCTTCTGATTCACCCTCCAGACTTCACCTTCTCCTTCTCCTTCTTCTGATTCTTCTGATTCACCCTCCAGACTTCACCTTCTCCTTCTCCTTCTTCTGCTTCTTCTGATTCACTCTCCTGACTTCACCTTCTCCTTCTCCTTCTTCTACTTCTTCTGATTCACCCTCCTGACTTCACCTTCCCCTTCTCCTTCTTCTACTTCTTCTGCTTCACCCTCCAGACTTCACCTTCTACTTCTCCTTCTTCTACTTCTTCTGATACACCCTCCAGACTTCACCTTCTCCTTCTCCTTCTTCTGATCTTCTGATTCACCCTCCAGACTTCACCTTCTCCTTCTCCTTATTCTGCTTCTTCTGATACACCCTCCAGATTTCACCTTCTCCTTCTCCTTCTTCTGCTTCTTCCGCTTCACCCTCCAGACTTCACCTTCTCCTTCTCCTTCTTCTGCTTCTTCTGATTCACCCTCCAGACTTCACTTTCTCCTTCTCCTTCTTCTACTTCTTCTGATTCAACCTCCAGATTTCATCTTCTCCTTCTCCTTCTTCTGCTTCTTCTGATTCACCCTCCAGACATCACCTTCTCCTTCTCCTTCTTCTGCTTCTTCTGATTCACCCTCCAGACTTCACCTTCTCCTTCTCCATCTTCTACTTCTTCTGATTCACCCTCCAGACTTCACCTTCTCCTTCTCCTTCTTCTACTTCTTCTGATTCACCCTTCAGACTTCACCTTCTCCTTCTCCTTCTTCTGCTTCTTCTGATTCACCCTCCAGACCTCACTTTCTCCTTCTCCTTCTTCTACTTCTTCTGATTCACCCTCCTAACTTCACCTTTTCCTTCTCCTTCTTCTGCTTCTTCTGATTCTCCCTCCTGACTTCACCTTCTCCTTCTCCTTCTTCTGCTTCTTCTGATTCACTTTCCAGACGTCACCTTCTCCTTCTCCTTCTTCTGCTTCTTCTGATTCACCCTCCAGACTTCACCTTCTCCTTCTCCTTCTTCTGCTTCTTCTGATTCACCCTCCAGACCTCACCTTCTCCTTCTCCTTCTTCTACTTCTTCTGATTCACCCTCCAGACTTCATCTTCTCCTTCTCCTTCTTCTGCTTCTTCTGATTCACCCTCCAGACTTCACCTTCTCCTTCTCTTTCTTCTGCTTCTTCTGATTCACCCTCCAGACTTCACCTTCTCCTTCTCCTTCTTCTGATTCTTCTGATTCACCCTCCAGACTTCACCTTCTCCTTCTCCTTCTTCTGCTTCTTCTGATTCACTCTCCTGACTTCACCTTCTCCTTCTCCTTCTTCTACTTCTTCTGATTCACCCTCCTGACTTCACCTTCTCCTTCTCCTTCTTCTACTTCTTCTGCTTCACCCTCCAGACTTCACCTTCTCCTTCTCCTTCTTCTACTTCTTCTGATTCACCCTCCAGACTTCACCTTCTCCTTCTCCTTCTTCTGCTTCTTCTGATTCACCCTCCAGACCTCACCTTCTCCTTCTCCTTATTCTGCTTCTTCTGATTCACCCTCCAGACTTCACCTTCTCCTTCTCCTTCTTCTGCTTCTTCTGCTTCACCCTCCAAACTTCACCTTCTCCTTCTCCTTCTTCTGCTTCTTCTGATTCACCCTCCAGACTTCGCCTTCTCCTTCTCCTTCTTCTACTTCTTCTGATTCACCCTCCAGATTTCATCTTCTCCTTCTCCTTCTTCTGCTTCTTCTGATTCACCCTCCAGACATCACCTTCTCCTTCTCCTTCTTCTGCTTCTTCTGATTCACCCTCCAGACTTCACCTTCTCCTTCTCCTTCTTCTACTTCTTCTGATTCACCCTACAGACTTCACCTTCTCCTTCTCCTTCTTCTGCTTCTTCTGATTCACCCTCCAGACTTCGCCTTCTCCTTCTCCTTCTTCTACTTCTTCTGATTCACCCTCCAGACTTCACCTTCTCCTTCTCCTTCTTCTACTTCTTCTGATTCACCCTCCAGTCTTCACCTTCTCCATCTCCTTGTTCTGCTTCTTCTGATTCACCCTCCAGACTTCACCTTCTCCTTCTCCTTCTTCTGCTTCTTCTGATTCACCCTCCTGACTTCACCTTCTCCTTCTCCTACTTCTGCTTCTTCTGATTCACCCTCCAGACTTCACCTTCTCCTTCTCCTTCTAACACTTCTTCTGATTCACCCTCCAGACTTCGCCTTCTCCTTCTACTTCTTCTGCTTCTTCTGATTCACCATCCAGACTTCACCTTCTCCTTCTCCTTATTCTGCTTCTTCTGATTCACCCTCCAGACTTCACCTTCTCCTTCTCCTTCGTCTACTTCTTCTGATTCACCCTCCAGACTACACCTTCTCCTTCTCCTTCTTCTACTTCTTCTGATTCACCCTCCAGACTTCACCTTCTCCTTCTCCTTCTTCTGCTTCTTCTGATTCACCCTCCAGACTTCACCTTCTCCTTCTCCTTCTTCTACTTCTCCTGATTCACCCTCCAGACTTCACCTTCTCCTTCTCCTTCTTCTCCTTCTTCTGATTCACCCTCCAGACTTCACCTTCTCCTTCTCCTTCTTCTACTTCTTCTGCTTCTCCCTCCAGACTTCACCTTCTCCTTATCCTTCTTCTGCTTCTTCTGATTCAACCTCCAGACTTCACCTCCTCCTTCTCCTTCTTCTACTTCTTCTGATTCACCCTCCAGACATCATCTTCTCCTTCTCCTTCTTCTACTTCTTCTGCTTTACCCTCCAGACTTCACCTTCTCCTTCTCCTTCTTCTGCTTCTTCTGCTTCACCCTCCTGACTTCACCTTCTCCTTCTCCTTCTTCTACTTCTTCTGATTCACCCTCCAGACTTCACCTTCTCCTTCTCCTTCTTCTGCTTCTTCTGCTTCACCCTCCAGACTTCACCTTCTCCTTCTCCTTCATCTGCTTCTTCTGCTTCGCCCTCCAGACTTCACCTTCTCCTTCTCCTTCTTCTGCTTCTTCTGCTTCACCCTCCAGACTTCACCTTCTCCTTCTCCTTCTTCTGCTTCTTCTGCTTCACCCTCCTGACTTCACCTTCTCCTTCTACTTCTTCTACTTCTTCTGATTCACCCTCCAGACTTCACCTTCTCCTTCTCCTTCTTCTGCTTCTTCTGCTTCACCCTCCAGACTTCACCTTCTCCTTTTCCTTCTTCTGCTGCGCCCTCCAGACTTCACCTTCTCCTTCTCCTTCTTCTGCTTCTTCTGCTTCACCCTCCTGACTTCACCTTCTCCTTCTCCTTCTTCTACTTCTTCTGCTTCACCCCCCTGACTTCACCTTCTCCTTCTCCTTCTTCTGCTTCTTCTGATTCACCATCCTAACTTCACCTTCTCCTTCTCCTTCTTCTGCTTCTTCTGATTCACCCTCCTGACTTCACCTTCTCCTTCTCCTTCTTCTGCTTCTTCTGATTCACCCTCCAGACTTCACCTTCTCCTTCTCCTTCTTCTGCTTCTTCTGATTCACCCTCCAGACTTCACCTTCTCCTACTCCTTTTTTACTTCTTCTGATTCACCCTCCAGACCTCACCTTCTCCTTCTCCTTCTTCTACTTCTTCTGATTCACCCTCCAGATTTCATCTTCTCCTTCTCCTTCTTCTGCTTCTTCTGATTCACCCTCCAGACTTCACCTTCTCCTTCTCCTTCTTCTGCTTCTTCTGATTCACCCTCCAGACTTCACCTTCTCCTTCTCCTTCTTCTGATTCTTCTGATTCACCCTCCAGACTTCACCTTCTCCTTCTCCTTCTTCTGCTTCTTCTTATTCACCCTCCTGACTTCACCTTCTCCTTCTCCTTCTTCTACTTCTTCTGGTTCACCCTCCTGATTTCACCTTCTCCTTCTCCTTCTTCTACTTCTTCTGCTTCACCCTCCAGACTTCACCTTCTCCTTCTCCTTCTTCTACTTCTGATTCACCCTCCAGACTTCACCTTCTCCTTCTCCTTCTTCTGTTTCTTCTGATTCACCCTCCAGACTTCACCTTCTCCTTCTCCTTCTTCTGCTTCTTCTGATTCACCCTCCTGACTTCACCTTCTCCTTCTCCTTCTTCTGCTTCTTCTGATTCACCCTCCAGACTTCACCTTCTCCTTCTCCTTCTTCTACTTCTTCTGATTCACCCTCCAGACTTCACCTTCTCCTTCTACTTCTTCTGCTTCTTCTGATTCACCCTCCAGATTAACCTTCTCCTTCTCCTTCTTCTGCTTCTTCTGATTCACCCTCCAGACTTCACCTTCTCCTTCTCCTTCTTCTGCTTCTTCTGATTCACCCTCCAGACTTCACCTTCTCCTTCTCCTTCTTCTGCTTCTTCTGATTCACCCTCCAGATTTCATCTTCTCCTTCTCCTTCTTCTACTTCTTCTGATTCACCCGCCAGACTTCACCTTCTCCTTCTCCTTCTTCTGCTTCTTCTGATTCACCCTCCAGACTTCACCTTCTCCTTCTCCTTCGTCTACTTCTTCTGATTCACCCTCCAGACTACACCTTCTTCTTCTCCTTCTTCTACTTCTTCTGCTGCGCCCTCCAGACTTCACCTTCTCCTTCTCCTTCTTCTCCTTCTTCTGCTTCACCCTCCTGACTTCACCTTCTCCTTCTCCTTCTTCTACTTCTTCTGCTTCACCCCCCTGACTTCACCTTCTCCTTCTCCTTCTTCTGCTTCTTCTGATTCATACACCTAACTTCACCTTCTCCTTCTCCTTCTTCTGCTTCTTCTGATTCACCCTCCAGACTTCACCTTCTCCTTCTGCTTCTTCTGCTTCTTCTGATTCACCCTCCAGACTTCACCTTCTCCTTCTCCTTCTTCTGCTTCTTCTGATTCACCCTCCAGACCTCACCTTCTCCTTCTCCTTCTTCTACTTCTTCTGATTCACCCTCCAGATTTCATCTTCTCCTTCTCCTTCTTCTGCTTCTTCTGATTCACCCTCCAGACTTCACCTACTCCTTCTCCTTCTTCTGCTTCTTCTGATTCACCCTCCAGACTTCACCTTCTCCTTCTCCTTCTTCTATTCTTCTGATTCACCCTCCAGACTTCACCTTCTCCTTCTCCTTCTTCTACTTCTTCTGATTCACCCTCCAGTCTTCACCTTCTCCTTCTCCTTCTTCTGCATCTTCTGCTTCTCCCTCCAGACTACACCTTCTCCTTCTCTTTCTTCTGCTTCTTCTGATTCACCCTCCAGACTTCACCTTCTCCTTCTCCTTCTTCTGATTCTTCTGATTCACCCTCCAGACTTCACCTTCTCCTTCTCCTTCTTCTGCTTCTTCTGATTCACCCTCCTGACTTCACCTTCTCCTTCTCCTTCTTCTCCTTCTTCTGATTCACCCTCCTGACTTCACCTTCTCCTTCTCCTTCTTCTACTTCTTCTGCTTCACCCTCCAGACTTCACCTTCTCCTTCTCCTTCTTCTACTTCTTCTGATTCACCCTCCAGACTTCACCTTCTCCTTCTCCTTCTTCTGCTTCTCCTGATTCACCCTCCAGACTTCACCTTCTCCTTCTCCTTCTTCTGCTTCTTCTGATTCACCCTCCTGACTTCACCTTCTCCTTCTCCTTCTTCTGCTTCTTCTAATTCACCCTCCAGACTTCACCTTTTCCTTCTCCTTCTTCTACTTCTTCTGATTCACCCTCCAGACTTCACCTTCTCCTTCTACTTCTTCTGCTTCTTCTGATTCACCCTCCAGACTTCACCTTCTCCTTCTCCTTCTTCTGCTTCTTCTGATTCACCCTCCAGACTTCACCTTCTCCTTCTCCTTCTTCTGCTTCTTCTGATTCACCCTCCAGACTTCACCTTCTCCTTCTCCTTCTTCTACTTCTTCTGATTCACCCGCCAGACTTCACCTTCTCCTTCTCCTTCTTCTGCTTCTTCTGATTCACCCTCCAGACTTCACCTTCTCCTTCTCCTTCGTCTACTTCTTCTGATTCACCCTCCAGACTACACCTTCTTCTTCTCCTTCTTCTACTTCTTCTGATTCACCCTCCAGACTTCACCTTCTCCTTCTCCTTCTTCTGCTTCTTCTGATTCACCCTCCAGACTTCACCTTCTCCTTCTCCTTCTTCTACTTCTTCTGATTCACCCTCCAGACTTCACCTTCTCCTTCTCCTTCTTCTACTTCTTCTGATTCACCCTCCAAACTTCACCTTCTCCTTCTCCTTCTTCTTCTTCTTCTGCTTCTCCCTCCAGACTTCACCTTCTCCTTCTCCTTCTTCTGCTTCTTCTGATTCACCTTCCAGACTTCACCTTCTCCTTCTCCTTCTTCTGCTTCTTCTGATTCACTCTCCTGACTTCACCTTCTCCTTCTCCTTCTTCTGCTTCTTCTGATTCACCCTCCAGACTTCACCTTCTCCTTCTCCTTCTTCTACTTCTTCTGATTCACCCTCCAGACTTCACCATCTCCTTCTCCTTCTTCTGCTTCTTCTGATTCACATTCCAGACTTCACCTTCTCCTTCTCCTTCTACTGCTTCTTCTGATTCACCCTCCAGACTTCACCTTCTCCTTCTCCTTCTTCTGCTTCTTCTGATTCACCCTCCAGACTTCACCTTCTCCTTCTCCTTCTTCTGCGTCTTCTGATTCACCCTCCAGACTTCATCTTCTCCTTCTCCTTCGTCTACTTCTTCTGATTCACCCTCCAGACTACACCTTCTCCTTCTCCTTCTTCTACTTCTTCTGATTCACCCTCCAGACTTCACCTTCTCCTTCTCCTTCTTCTGCTTCTTCTGATTCACCCTCCAGACTTCACCTTCTCCTTCTCCTTCTTCTGCTTCTTCTGATTCACCCTCCAGACTTCACCTTCTCCTTCTCCTTCTTCTGCTTCTTCTGATTCACCCTTCAGACTTCACCTTCTCCTTCTCCTTCTTCTGCTTCTTCTGCTTCACCCTCCTAACTTCACCATCTCCTTCTCCTTCTTCTACTTCTTCTGCTTCACCCCCCTGACTTCACCTTCTCCTTCTCCTTCTTCTGCTTCTTCTGATTCATACTCCTAACTTCACCTTCTCCTTCTCCTTCTTCTGCTTCTTCTGATTCACCCTCCTGACTGCACCTTCTCCTTCTCCTTCTTCTGCTACTTCTGATTCACCCTCCAGACTTCACCTTCTCCTTCTCCTTCTTCTGCTTCTTCTGATTCACCCTCCAGACTTCACCTTCTCCTTCTCCTTATCCTGCTTCTTCTGATTCACCCTCCAGACTTCACCTTCTCCTTCTCCTTCTTCTGCTTCTTCTGCTTCACCCTCCAGACTTCACCTTCTCCTTCTCTTTCTTCTGCTTCTTCTGATTCACCCTCCAGACTTCACCTTCTCCTTCTCCTTCTTCTGATTCTTCTGATTCACCCTCCAGACTTCACCTTCTCCTTCTCCTTCTTCTGCTTCTTCTGATTCACCCTCCTGACTTCACCTTCTCCTTCTCCTTCTTCTACTTCTTCTGATTCACCCTCCGGACTTCACCTTCTCCTTCTCCTTCTTCTGCTTCTTCTGCTTCACCCTCCAGACTTAACCTTCTCCTTCTCCTTCTTCTACTTCTTCTGATTCACCCTCCAGACTTCACCTTCTCCTTCTCCTTCTTCTGCTTCTTCTGATTCACTCTCCAGACTTCACCTTCTCCTTCTCCTTATCCTGCTTCTTCTGATTCACCCTCCAGACTTCACCTTCTCCTTCTCCTTCTTCTGCTTCTTCTGATTCACCCTCCAGACTTCACCTTCTCCTTCTCCTTCTTCTGCTTCTTCTGATTCACCCTCCAGACTTCACCTTCTCCTTCTCCTTCTTCTGCTTCTTCTGATTCACCATCCAGACTTCATCTTCTCCTTCTCCTTCTTCTACTTCTTCTGATTCACCCTCCAGACTTCACCTTCTCCTTCTCCTTCTTCTACTTCTTCTGATTCACCCTCCAGGCTTCACCTTCTCCTTCTCCTTCTTCTGCGTCTTCTGATTCACCCTCCAGACTTCATCTTCTCCTTCTCCTTCTTCTACTTCTTCTGATTCACCCTCCAGACTTCACCTTCTCCTTCTCCTTCTTCTACTTCTTCTGAATCACCCTCCAGACTTCACCTTCTCCTTCTCCTTCTTCTGCTTCTTCTGATTCACCCTCCAGACTTCACCTTCTCCTTCTCCTTCCTCTGCTTCTTCTGATTCACCCTCCAGACTTCACCTTCTACTTCTCCGTCTTCTGCTTCTTCTGATTCACCCTTCAGACTTCACCTTCTCCTTCTCCTTCTTCTGCTTCTTCTGATTCACCCTCCAGACCTCACCTTCTCCTTCTCCTTCTTCTACTTCTTCTGATTCACCCTCCAGACTTCATCTTCTCCTTCTCCTTCTTCTGCTTTTTCTGATTCACCCTCCAGACTTCACCTTCTCCTTCTCCTTCTTCTGCTTCTTCTGATTCCCCCCCCCAGTCTTCGCCTTCTCCTTCTCCTTCTTCTACTTCTTCTGATTCACCCTCCAGACTTCACCTTCTCCTTCTCCTTCTTCTACTTCTTCTGATTCACCCTCCAGTCTTCACCTTCTCCTTCTCCTTCTTCTGCTTCATCTGACTCACACTCCAGACTTCACCTTCTCCTTCTCCTTCTTCTGTTTCTTCCGATTCACCCTCCTGACTTCACCTTCTCCTTCTCCTTCTTCTGCTTCTTCTGATTCACCCTCCAGACTTCACCTTCTCCTTCTCCTTCTTCTGCTTCTTCTGCTTCACCCTCCAGACTTCACCTTCTCCTTCTCCTTCTACTGCTTCTTCTGCTTCACCCTCCTGACTTCACCTTCTCCTTCTCCTTCTTCTACTTCTTCTGATTCACCCTCCAGACTTCACCTTCTCCTTCTCCTTCTTCTGCTTCTTCTGCTTCACCCTCCAGACTTCACCTTCTCCTTCTCCTTCTTCTGCTTCTTCTGATTCTCCCTCCTGACTTCACCTTCTCCTTCTCCTTCTTCTGCTTCTTCTGATTCACTTCCCAGACTTCACCTTCTCCTTCTCCTTCTTCTGCTTCTTCTGATTCACCTTCCAGACTTCACCTTCTCCTTCTCCTTCTTCTGCTTCTTCTGATTCACCCTCCAGACCTCACCTTCTCCTTCTCCTTCTTCTACTTCTTCTGATTCACCCTCCAGACTTCACCTTCTCCTTCTCCTTCTTCTGCTTCTTCTGATTCACCCTCCAGACTTCACCTTCTCCTTCTCCTTCTACTGCTACTTCTGATTCACCCTCCAGACTTCACCTTCTCCTTCTCCTTCTTCTGCTTCTTCTGATTCACCCTTCAGACTTCACCTTCTCCTTCTCCTTCTTCTGCTTCTTCTGATTCACCCTCCAGACCTCACCTTCTCCTTCTCCTTCTTCTACTTCTTCTGATTCACCCTCCAGACTTCATCTTCTCCTTCTCCTTCTTCTGCTTTTTCTGATTCACCCTCCAGACTTCACCTTCTCCTTCTCCTTCTTCTGCTTCTTCTGATTCTCCCCCCAGTCGTCGCCTTCTCCTTCTCCTTCTTCTACTTCTTCTGATTCACCCTCCAGACTTCACCTTCTCCTTCTCCTTCTTCTACTTCTTCTGATTCACCCTCCAGTCTTCACCTTCTCCTTCTCCTTCTTCTGCTTCATCTGACTCACACTCCAGACTTCACCTTCTCCTTCTCCTTCTTCTGCTTCTTCCGATTCACCCTCCTGACTTCACCTTCTCCTTCTCCTTCTTCTGCTTCTTCTGATTCACCCTCCAGACTTCACCTTCTCCTTCTCCTTCTACTGCTTCTTCTGCTTCACCCTCCTGACTTCACCTTCTCCTTCTCCTTCTTCTACTTCTTCTGATTCACCCTCCAGACTTCACCTTCTCCTTCTCCTTCTTCTGCTTCTTCTGCTTCACCCTCCAGACTTCACCTTCTCCTTCTCCTTCTTCTGCTTCTTCTGATTCTCCCTCCTGACTTCACCTTCTCCTTCTCCTTCTTCTGCTTCTTCTGATTCACTTTCCAGACTTCACCTTCTCCTTCTCCTTCTTCTGCTTCTTCTGATTCACCCTCCAGACTTCACCTTCTCCTTCTCCTTCTTCTGCTTCTTCCGATTCACCCTCCTGACTTCACCTTCTCCTTCTCCTTCTTCTGCTTCTTCTGCTTCACCCTCCTGACTTCACCTTCTCCTTCTCCTTCTTCTACTTCTTCTGATTCACCCTCCAGACTTCACCTTCTCCTTCTCCTTCTTCTGCTTCTTCTGATTCACTCTCCTGACTTCACCTTCTCCTTCTCCTTCTTCTACTTCTTCTGATTCACCCTCCTGACTTCACCTTCTCCTTCTCCTTCTTCTACTTCTTCTGCTTCACCCTCCTGACTTCACCTTCTCCTTCTCCTTTTTCTACTTCTTCTGATTCACCCTCCAGACTTCACCTTCTCCTTCTCCTTCTTCTGCTTCTTCTGATTCACTCTCCTGACTTCACCTTCTCCTTCTCCTTCTTCTACTTCTTCTGATTCACCCTCCTGACTTCACCTTCTCCTTCTCCTTCTTCTGCTTCTTCTGCTTCACCCTCCTGACTTCACCTTCTCCTTCTCCTTCTTCTACTTCTTCTGATTCACCCTCCAGACTTCACCTTCTCCTTCTCCTTCTTCTGCTTCATCTGACTCACACTCCAGACTTCACCTTCTCCTTCTCCTTCTTCTGTTTCTTCCGATTCACCCTCCTGACTTCACCTTCTCCTTCTCCTTCTTCTGCTTCTTCTGCTTCACCCTCCTGACTTCACCTTCTCCTTCTCCTTCTTCTACTTCTTCTGATTCACCCTCCAGACTTCACCTTCTCCTTCTCCTTCTTCTGCTTCTTCTGATTCACTCTCCTGACTTCACCTTCTCCTTCTCCTTCTTCTACTTCTTCTGATTCACCCTCCTGACTTCACCTTCTCCTTCTCCTTCTTCTACTTCTTCTGCTTCACCCTCCAGACTTCACCTTCTCCTTCTCCTTCTTCTACTTCTTCTGATTCACCCTCCAGACTTCACCTTCTCCTTCTCCTTCTTCTGCTTCTTCTGATTCACCCTCCAGACTTCAGCTTCTCCTTCTCCTTATTCTGCTTCTTCTGATTCACCCTCCAGGCTTCACCTTCTCCTTCTCCTTCTTCTGCTTCTTCTGCTGCACCCTCCAGACTTCACCTTCTCCTTCTCCTTCTTCTGCTTCTTCTGATTCACCCTCCAGACATCACCTTCTCCTTCTCCTTCTTCTGCTTCTTCTGATTCACCCTCCAGACATCACCTTCTCCTTCTCCTTCTTCTGCTTCTTCTGATTCACCCTCCAGATTTCACCTTCTCCTTCTCCTTCTTCTACTTCTTCTGATTCACCCTCCAGACTTCACCTTCTCCTTCTCCTTCTTCTACTTCTTCTGATTCACCCTCCAGACTTCACCTTCTCCTTCTCCTTCTTCTGCTTCTTCTGCTTCACCCTCCAGACTTCACCTTCTCCTTCTCCTTCTTCTGCTTCTTCTGATTCTCCCTCCTGACTTCACCTTCTCCTTCTCCTTCTTCTGCTTCTTCTGATTCACTTTCCAGACTTCACCTTCTCCTTCTCCTTCTTCTGCTTCTTCTGATTCACCCTCCAGACTTCACCTTCTCCTTCTCCTTCTTCTGCTTCTTCCGATTCACCCTCCAGACCTCACCTTCTCCTTCTCCTTCTTCGACTTCTTCTGATTCACCCTCCAGACTTCATCTTCTCCTTCTCCTTCTTCTGCTTCTTCTGATTCACCCTCCAGACTTCACCTTCTCCTTCTCTTTCTTCTGCTTCTTCCGATTCACCCTCCAGACTTCACCTTCTCCTTCTCCTTTTTCTGATTCTTCTGATTCACCCTCCAGTCTTCACCTTCTCCTTCTCCTTCTTCTGCTTCATCTGACTCACACTCCAGACTTCACCTTCTCCTTCTCCTTCTTCTGTTTCTTCCGATTCACCCTCCTGACTTCACCTTCTCCTTCTCCTTCTTCTGCTTCTTCTGCTTCACCCTCCTGACTTCACCTTCTCCTTCTCCTTCTTCTACTTCTTCTGATTCACCCTCCAGACTTCACCTTCTCCTTCTCCTTCTTCTGCTTCTTCTGATTCACTCTCCTGACTTCACCTTCTCCTTCTCCTTCTTCTACTTCTTCTGATTCACCCTCCTGACTTCACCTTCTCCTTCTCCTTCTTCTACTTCTTCTGCTTCACCCTCCAGACTTCACCTTCTCCTTCTCCTTCTTCTACTTCTTCTGATTCACCCTCCAGACTTCACCTTCTCCTTCTCCTTCTTCTGCTTCTTCTGATTCACCCTCCAGACTTCAGCTTCTCCTTCTCCTTATTCTGCTTCTTCTGATTCACCCTCCAGGCTTCACCTTCTCCTTCTCCTTCTTCTGCTTCTTCTGCTGCACCCTCCAGACTTCACCTTCTCCTTCTCCTTCTTCTGCTTCTTCTGATTCACCCTCCAGACTTCACCTTCTCCTTCTCCTTCTTCTACTTCTTCTGATTCACCCTCCAGATTTCATCTTCTCCTTCTCCTTCTTCTGCTTCTTCTGATTCACCCTTCAGACTTCACCTTCTCCTTCTCCTTTTCTGCTTCTTCTGATTCACCCTCCAGACCTCACCTTCACCTTCTCCTTCTTCTACTTCTTCTGATTCACCCTCCTAACTTCACCTTCTCCTTCTCCTTCTTCTGCTTCTTCTGATTCTCCCTCCTGACTTCACCTTCTCCTTCTCCTTCTTCTGCTTCTTCTGATTCACTTTCCAGACTTCACCTTCTCCTTCTCCTTCTTCTGCTTCTTCTGATTCACCCTCCAGACTTCACCTTCTCCTTCTCCTTCTTCTGCTTCTTCTGATTCACCCTCCAGACCTCACCTTCTCCTTCTCCTTCTTGTACTTCTTCTGATTCACCCTCCAGACTTCATCTTCTCCTTCTCCTTCTTCTGCTTCTTCTGATTCACCCTCCAGACTTCACCTTCTCCTTCTCTTTCTACTGCTTCTTCTGATTCACCCTCCAGACTTCACCTTCTCCTTCTCCTTCTTCTGATTCTTCTGATTCACCCTCCTGACTTCACCTTCTCCTTCTCCTTCTTCTACTTCTTCTGCTTCACCCTCCAGACTTCACCTTCTCCTTCTCCTTCTTCTACTTCTTCTGATTCACCCTCCAGACTTCACCTTCTCCTTCTCCTTCTTCTGCTTCTTCTGATTCACCCTCCAGACTTCACCTTCTCCTTCTGCTTATTCTGCTTCTTCTGATTCACCCTCCAGACTTCACCTTCTCCTTCTCCTTCTTCTGCTTCTTCTGCTTCACCCTCCAGACTTCACCTTCTCCTTCTCCTTCTTCTGCTTCTTCTGATTCACCCTCCAGACTTCACCTTCTCCTTCTCCTTCTTCTACTTCTTCTGATTCACCCTCCAGATTTCATCTTCTCCTTCTCCTTCTTCTGCTTCTTCTGATTCACCCTCCAGACATCACCTTCTCCTTCTCCTTCTTCTGCTTCTTCTGATTCACCCTCCAGACTTCACCTTCTCCTTCTCCTTCTTCTACTTCTTCTGATTCACCCTCCGGACTTCACCTGCTCCTTCTCCTTCTTCTACTTCTTCTGATTCACCCTTCAGACTTCACCTTCTCCTTCTCCTTCTTCTACTTCTTCTGATTCACCCTCCTGACTTCACCTTCTCCTTCTCCTTCTTCTGCTTCTTCTGATTCACCCTCCAGACTTCACCTTCTCCTTCTCCTTCTTCTACTTCTTCTGATTCACCCTCCAGACTTCGCCTTCTCCTTCTACTTCTTCTGCTTCTTCTGATTCACCCTCCAGACTTCACCTTCTCCTTCTCCTTATTCTGCTTCTTCTGATTCACCCTCCAGACTTCACCTTCTCCTTCTCCTTCGTCTACTTCTTCTGATTCACCCTCCAGACTACACCTTCTCCTTCTCCTTCTTCTACTTCTTCTGATTCACCCTCCAGACTTCACCTTCTCCTTCTCCTTCTTCTGCTTCTTCTGATTCACCCTCCAGACTTCACCTTCTCCTTCTCCTTCTTCTACTTCTTCTGATTCACCCTCCAGACTTCACCTTCTCCTTCTCCTTCTTCTGATTCACCCTCCTGACTTCACCTTCTCCTTCTCCTTCTTCTCCTTCTTCTGATTCACCCTCCTGACTTCACCTTCTCCTTCTCCTTCTTCTACTTCTTCTGCTTCACCCTCCAGACTTCACCTTCTCCTTCTCCTTCTTCTACTTCTTCTGATTCACCCTCCAGACTTCACCTTCTCCTTCTCCTTCTTCTGCTTCTCCTGATTCACCCTCCAGACTTCACCTTCTCCTTCTCCTTCTTCTGCTTCTTCTGATTCACCCTCCTGACTTCACCTTCTCCTTCTCCTTCTTCTGCTTCTTCTAATTCACCCTCCAGACTTCACCTTTTCCTTCTCCTTCTTCTACTTCTTCTGATTCACCCTCCAGACTTCACCTTCTCCTTCTACTTCTTCTGCTTCTTCTGATTCACCCTCCAGACTTCACCTTCTCCTTCTCCTTCTTCTGCTTCTTCTGATTCACCCTCCAGACTTCACCTTCTCCTTCTCCTTCTTCTGCTTCTTCTGATTCACCCTCCAGACTTCACCTTCTCCTTCTCCTTCTTCTACTTCTTCTGATTCATCCGCCAGACTTCACCTTCTCCTTCTCCTTCTTCTGCTTCTTCTGATTCACCCTCCAGACTTCACCTTCTCCTTCTCCTTCGTCTACTTCTTCTGATTCACCCTCCAGACTACACCTTCTTCTTCTCCTTCTTCTACTTCTTCTGATTCACCCTCCAGACTTCACCTTCTCCTTCTCCTTCTTCTGCTTCTTCTGATTCACCCTCCAGACTTCAACTTCTCCTTCTCCTTCTTCTACTTCTTCTGATTCACCCTCCAGACTTCACCTTCTCCTTCTCCTTCTTCTACTTCTTCTGATTCACCCTCCAAACTTCACCTTCTCCTTCTCCTTCTTCTACTTCTTCTGCTTCTCCCTCCAGACTTCAACTTCTCCTTCTCCTTCTTCTACTTCTTCTGATTCACCCTCCAGACTTCACCTTCTCCTTCTCCTTCTTCTACTTCTTCTGATTCACCCTCCAAACTTCACCTTCTCCTTCTCCTTCTTCTACTTCTTCTGCTTCTCCCTCCAGACTTCACCTTCTCCTTCTCCTTCTTCTGCTTCTTCTGATTCACCTTCCAGACTTCACCTTCTCCTTCTCCTTCTTCTGCTTCTTCTGATTCACTCTCCTGACTTCACCTTCTCCTTCTCCTTCTTCTGCTTCTTCTGATTCACCCTCCAGACTTCACCTTCTCCTTCTCCTTCTTCTACTTCTTCTGATTCACCCTCCAGACTTCATCTTCTCCTTCTCCTTCTTCTGCTTCTTCTGATTCACCCTCCAGACTTCACCTTCTCCTTCTCTTTCTTCTGATTCTTCTGATTCACCCTCCTGACTTCACCTTCTCCTTCTCCTTCTTCTACTTCTTCTGCTTCACCCTCCAGACTTCACCTTCTCCTTCTCCTTCTTCTACTTCTTCTGATTCACCCTCCAGACTTCACCTTCTCCTTCTCCTTCTTCTGCTTCTTCTGATTCACCTTCCAGACTTCACCTTCTCCTTCTCCTTCTTCTACTTCTTCTGAATCACCCTCCAGACTTCACCTTCTCCTTCTCCTTCTTCTGCTTCTTCTGATTCACCCTCCAGACTTCACCTTCTCCTTCTCCTTCTTCTGCTTCTTCTGATTCACCCTCCAGACTTCACCTTCTCCTTCTCCTTCTTCTGCTTCTTCTGATTCACCCTTCAGACTTCACCTTCTCCTTCTCCTTCTTCTGCTTCTTCTGATTCACCCTCCAGACCTCACCTTCTCCTTCTCCTTCTTCTACTTCTTCTGATTCACCCTCCAGACTTCATCTTCTCCTTCTCCTTCTTCTGCTTTTTCTGATTCACCCTCCAGACTTCACCTTCTCCTTCTCCTTCTTCTGCTTCTTCTGATTCCCCCCCCAGTCTTCGCCTTCTCCTTCTCCTTCTTCTACTTCTTCTGATTCACCCTCCAGACTTCACCTTCTCCTTCTCCTTCTTCTACTTCTTCTGATTCACCCTCCAGTCTTCACCTTCTCCTTCTCCTTCTTCTGCTTCATCTGACTCACACTCCAGACTTCACCTTCTCCTTCTCCTTCTTCTGTTTCTTCCGATTCACCCTCCTGACTTCACCTTCTCCTTCTCCTTCTTCTGCTTCTTCTGATTCACCCTCCAGACTTCACCTTCTCCTTCTCCTTCTTCTGCTTCTTCTGGTTCACCCTCCAGACTTCACCTTCTCCTTCTCCTTCTACTGCTTCTTCTGCTTCACCCTCCTGACTTCACCTTCTCCTTCTCCTTCTTCTGCTTCTTCTGATTCTCCCTCCTGACTTCACCTTCTCCTTCTCCATCTTCTGCTTCTTCTGATTCACTTCCCAGACTTCACCTTCTCCTTCTCCTTCTTCTGCTTCTTCTGATTCACCCTCCAGACTTCACCTTCTCCTTCTCCTTCTTCTGCTTCTTCTGATTCACCCTCCAGACCTCACCTTCTCCTTCTCCTTCTTCTACTTCTTCTGATTCACCCTCCAGACTTCACCTTCTCCTTCTCCTTCTTCTGCTTCTTCTGATTCACCCTCCAGACTTCACCTTCTCCTTCTCCTTCTTCTGCTTCTTCTGATTCACCCTCCAGACTTCACCTTCTCCTTCTCCTTCTTCTGCTTCTTCTGATTCACCCTTCAGACTTCACCTTCTCCTTCTCCTTCTTCTGCTTCTTCTGATTCACCCTCCAGACCTCACCTTCTCCTTCTCCTTCTTCTACTTCTTCTGATTCACCCTCCAGACTTCATCTTCTCCTTCTCCTTCTTCTGCTTTTTCTGATTCACCCTCCAGACTTCACCTTCTCCTTCTCCTTCTTCTGCTTCTTCTGATTCTCCCCCCAGTCTTCGCCTTCTCCTTCTCCTTCTTCTACTTCTTCTGATTCACCCTCCAGACCTCACCTTCTCCTTCTCCTTCTTCTACTTCTTCTGATTCACCCTCCAGTCTTCACCTTCTCCTTCTCCTTCTTCTGCTTCATCTGACTCACACTCCAGACTTCACCTTCTCCTTCTCCTTCTTCTGTTTCTTCCGATTCACCCTCGTGACTTCACCTTCTCCTTCTCCTTCTTCTGCTTCTTCTGATTCACCCTCCAGACTTCACCTTCTCCTTCTCCTTCTTCTGCTTCTTCTGCTTCACCCTCCAGACTTCACCTTCTCCTTCTCCTTCTACTGCTTCTTCTGCTTCACCCTCCTGACTTCACCTTCTCCTTCTCCTTCTTCTACTTCTTCTGATTCACCCTCCAGACTTCACCTTCTCCTTCTCCTTCTTCTGCTTCTTCTGCTTCACCCTCCAGACTTCACCTTCTCCTTCTCCTTCTTCTGCTTCTTCTGATTCTCCCTCCTGACTTCACCTTCTCCTTCTCCTTCTTCTGCTTCTTCTGATTCACTTTCCAGACTTCACCATCTCCTTCTCCTTCTTCTGCTTCTTCTGATTCACCCTCCAGACTTCACCTTCTCCTTCTCCTTCTTCTGCTTCTTCTGATTCACCCTCCAGACCTCACCTTCTCCTTCTCCTTCTTCGACTTCTTCTGATTCACCCTCCAGACTTCATCTTCTCCTTCTCCTTCTTCTGCTTCTTCTGATTCACCCTCCAGACTTCACCTTCTCCTTCTCTTTCTTCTGCTTCTTCTGATTCACCCTCCAGACTTCACCTTCCCCTTCTCCTTCTTCTGATTCTTCTGATTCACCCTCCAGTCTTCACCTTCTCCTTCTCCTTCTTCTGCTTCATCTGACTCACACTCCAGACTTCACCTTCTCCTTCTCCTTCTTCTGTTTCTTCCGATTCACCCTCCTGACTTCACCTTCTCCTTCTCCTTCTTCTGCTTCTTCTGCTTCACCCTCCTGACTTCACCTTCTCCTTCTCCTTCTTCTACTTCTTCTGATTCACCCTCCAGACTTCACCTTCTCCTTCTCCTTCTTCTGCTTCTTCTGATTCACTCTCCTGACTTCACCTTCTCCTTCTCCTTCTTCTACTTCTTCTGATTCACCCTCCTGACTTCACCTTCTCCTTCTCCTTCTTCTACTTCTTCTGCTTCACCCTCCAGACTTCACCTTCTCCTTCTCCTTCTTCTACTTCTTCTGATTCACCCTCCAGACTTCACCTTCTCCTTCTCCTTCTTCTGCTTCTTCTGATTCACCCTCCAGACTTCAGCTTCTCCTTCTCCTTATTCTGCTTCTTCTGATTCACCCTCCAGGCTTCACCTTCTCCTTCTGCTTCTTCTGCTTCTTCTGCTTCACCCTCCAGTCTTCACCTTCTCCTTCTCCTTCTTCTGCTTCTTCTGATTCACCCTCCAGACTTCACCTTCTCCTTCTCCTTCTTCTACTTCTTCTGATTCACCCTCCAGATTTCATCTTCTCCTTCTCCTTCTTCTGCTTCTTCTGATTCACCCTCCAGACATCACCTTCTCCTTCTCCTTCTTCTGCTTCTTCTGATTCACCCTCCAGACTTCACCTTCTCCTTCTCCTTCTTCTACTTCTTCTGATTCACCCTCCAGACTTCACCTTCTCCTTCTCCTTCTTCTACTTCTTCTGATTCACCCTTCAGACTTCACCTTCTCCTTCTCCTTTTCTGCTTCTTCTGATTCACCCTCCAGACCTCACCTTCACCTTCTCCTTCTTCTACTTCTTCTGATTCACCCTCCTAACTTCACCTTCTCCTTCTCCTTCTTCTGCTTCTTCTGATTCTCCCTCCTGACTTCACCTTCTCCTTCTCCTTATTCTGCTTCTTCTGATTCACTTTCCAGACTTCACCTTCTCCTTCTCCTTCTTCTGCTTCTTCTGATTCACCCTCCAGACCTCACCTTCTCCTTCTCCTTCTTGTACTTCTTCTGATTCACCCTCCAGACTTCATCTTCTCCTTCTCCTTCTTCTGCTTCTTCTGATTCACCCTCCAGACTGCACCTTCTCCTTCTCTTTCTACTGCTTCTTCTGATTCACCCTCCAGACTTCACCTTCTCCTTCTCCTTCTTCTGATTCTTCTGATTCACCCTCCAGACTTCACCTTCTCCTTCTCCTTCTTCTGCTTCTTCTGATTCACTCTCCTGACTTCACCTTCTCCTTCTCCTTCTTCTACTTCTTCTGATTCACCCTCCTGACTTCACCTTCTCCTTCTCCTTCTTCTACTTCTTCTGCTTCACCCTCCAGACTTCACCTTCTCCTTCTCCTTCTTCTACTTCTTCTGATTCACCCTCCAGACTTCAGCTTCTCCTTCTCCTTCTTCTGCTTCTTCTGATTCACCCTCCAGACTTCACCTTCTCCTTCTCCTTATTCTGCTTCTTCTGATTCACCCTCCAGACTTCACCTTCTCCTTCTCCTTCTTCTGCTTCTTCTGCTTCACCCTCCAGACTTCACCTTCTCCTTCTCCTTCTTCTGCTTCTTCTGATTCACCCTCCAGACTTCACCTTCTCCTTCTCCTTCTTCTACTTCTTCTGATTCACCCTCCAGATTTCATGTTCTCCTTCTCCTTCTTCTGCTTCTTCTGATTCACCCTCCAGACATCACCTTCTCATTCTCCTTCTTCTGCTTCTTCTGATTCACCCTCCAGACTTCACCTTCTCCTTCTCCTTCTTCTACTTCTTCTGATTCACCCTCCAGACTTCACCTTCTCCTTCTCCTTCTTCTACTTCTTCTGATTCACCCTTCAGACTTCACCTTCATCTTCTCCTTCTTCTGCTTCTTCTGATTCACCCTCCAGACCTCACCTTCTCCTTCTCCTTCTTCTACTTCTTCTGATACACCCTCCAGACTTCATCTTCTCCGTCTCCTTCTTCTGCTTCTTCTGATTCACCCTCCAGACTTCACCTTCTCCTTCTCCTTCTTCTGCTTCTTCTGATTCACCCTCCAGACTTCGCCTTCTCCTTCTCCTTCTTCTACTTCTTCTGATTCACCCTCCAGACTTCACCTTCTCCTTCTCTTTCTTCTACTTCTTCTGATTCAGCCTCAGTCTTCACCTTCTCCATCTCCTTCTTCTGCTTCTTCTGATTCACCCTCCAGACTTCACCTTCTCCTTCTCCTTCTTCTGCTTCTTCTGATTCACCCTCCTGACTTCACCTTCTCCTTCTCCTTCTTCTGCTTCTTCTGATTCACCCTCCAGACTTCGCCTTCTCCTTCTCCTTCTTCTACTTCTTCTGATTCACCCTCCAGACTTCACCTTCTCCTTCTCTTTCTTCTACTTCTTCTGATTCAGCCTCAGTCTTCACCTTCTCCATCTCCTTCTTCTGCTTCTTCTGATTCACCCTCCAGACTTCACCTTCTCCTTCTCCTTCTTCGGCTTCTTCTGATTCACCCTCCTGACTTCACCTTCTCCTTCTCCTTCTTCTGCTTCTTCTGATTCACCCTCCAGACTTCACCTTCTCCTTCTCCTTCTTCTACTTCTTCTGATTCACCCTCCAGACTTCGCCTTCTCCTTCTACTTCTTCTGCTTCTTCTGATTCACCCTCCAGACTTCACCTTCTCCTTCTCCTTTTTCTGCTTCTTCTGATTCACCCTCCAGACTTCACCTTCTCCTTCTCCTTCGTCTACTTCTTCTGATTCACGACTACACCTTCTCCTTCTCCTTCTTCTACTTCTTCTGATTCACCCTCCAGACTTCTCCTTCTTCTGCTTCTTCTGATTCACCCTCCAGACTTCACCTTCTCCTTCTCCTTCTTCTACTTCTTCTGATTCACCCTCCAGACTTCACCTTCTCCTTCTCCTTCTTCTGATTCACCCTCCAGACTTCACCTTCTCCTTCTCCTTCTTCTACTTCTTCTGCTTCTCCCTCCAGACTTCACCTTCTCCTTCTCCTTCTTCTGCTTCTTCTGATTCACCCTCCAGACTTCACCTCCTCCTTCTCCTTCTTCTACTTCTTCTGATTCACCCTCCAGACATCACCTTCTCCTTCTCCTTCTTCTACTTCTTCTGATTCACCCTCCAGACTTCACCTTCTCCTTCTCCTTCTTCTACTTCTTCTGATTCACCCTCCTGACTTCACCTTCTCCTTCTCCTTCTTCTGCTTCTTCTGCTTCACCCTCCAGACTTCACCTTCTCGTTCTCCTTCTTCTGCTTCTTCTGCTTCACCCTCCAGACTTCACCTTCTCCTTCTCCTTCTTCTGCTTCTTCTGCTTCACCCTCCTGACTTCACCTTCTCCTTCTCCTTCTTCTACTCCTTCTGATTCACCCTCCAGACTTCACCTTCTCCTTCTCCTTCTTCTGCTTCTTCTGCTTCACCCTCCAGACTTCACCTTCTCCTTCTCCTTCATCTGCTTCTTCTGCTTCGCCCTCCAGACTTCACCTTCTCCTTCTCCTTCTTCTGCTTCTTCTGCTTCACCCTCCAGACTTCACATTCTCCTTCTCCTTCTTCTGCTTCTTCTGCTTCACCCTCCTGACTTCACCTTCTCCTTCTCCTTCTTCTACTTCTTCTGATTCACCCTCCAGACTTCACCTTCTCCTTCTCCTTCTTCTGCTTCTTCTGCTTCACCCTCCAGACTTCACCTTCTCCTTTTCCTTCTTCTGCTTCTTCTGCTGCGCCCTCCAGACTTCACCTTCTCCTTCTCCTTCTTCTGCTTCTTCTGCTTCACCCTCCTGACTTCACCTTCTCCTTCTCCTTCTTCTACTTCTTCTGCTTCACCCCCCTGACTTCACCTTCTCCTTCTCCTTCTTCTGCTTCTTCTGATTCACCCTCCTAACTTCACCTTCTCCTTCTCCTTCTTCTGCTTCTTCTGATTCACCCTCCTGACTTCACCTTCTCCTTCTCCTTCTTCTGCTTCTTCTGATTCACCCTCCAGACTTCACCTTCTCTTTCTCCTTCTTCTGCTTCTTCTGATTCTCCCTCCAGACTTCACCTTCTCCTACTCCTTCTTCTGCTTCTTCTGATTCACCCTCCAGACCTCACCTTCTCCTTCTCCTTCTTCTACTTCTTCTGATTCACCCTCCAGATTTCATCTTCTCCTTCTCCTTCTTCTGATTCTTCTGATTCACCCTCCAGACTTCACCTTCTCCTTCTCCTTCTTCTGCTTCTTCTGATTCACCCTCCAGACTTCACCTTCTCCTTCTCCTTCTTCTGATTCTTCTGATTCACCCTCCAGACTTCACCTTCTCCTTCTCCTTCTTCTGCTTCTTCTGATTCACCCTCCTGACTTCACCTTCTCCTTCTCCTTCTTCTACTTCTTCTGATTCACCCTCCTGATTTCACCTTCTCCTTCTCCCACTTCTACTTCTTCTGCTTCACCCTCCAGACTTCACCTTCTCCTTCTCCTTCTTCTACTTCTTCTGATTCACCCTCCAGACTTCATCTTCTCCTTCTCCTTCTTCTGTTTCTTCTGATTCACCCTCCAGACTTCACCTTCTCCTTCTCCTTCTTCTGCTTCTTCTGATTCACCCTCCTGACTTCACCTTCTCCTTCTCCTTCTTCTGCTTCTTCTGTTTCACCCTCCAGACTTCACCTTCTCCTTCTCCTTCTTCTACTTCTTCTGATTCACCCTCCAGACTTCACCTTCTCCTTCTACTTCTTCTGCTTCTTCTGATTCACCCTCCAGACTTCACCTTCTCCTTCTCCTTCTTCTGCTTCATCTGATTCACCCTTCAGACTTCACCTTCTCCTTCTCCTTCTTCTGCTTCTTCTGATTCACCCTCCAGACCTCACCTTCTCCTTCTCCTTCTTCTACTTCTTCTGATTCACCCTCCAGACTTCATCTTCTCCTTCTCCTTCTTCTGCTTTTTCTGATTCACCCTCCAGACTTCACCTTCTCCTTCTCCTTCTTCTGCTTCTTCTGATTCTCCCCCCAGTCTTCGCCTTCTCCTTCTCCTTCTTCTACTTCTTCTGATTCACCCTCCAGACTTCACCTTCTCCTTCTCCTTCTTCTACTTCTTCTGATTCACCCTCCAGTCTTCACCTTCTCCTTCTCCTTCTTCTGCTTCATCTGACTCACACTCCAGACTTCACCTTCTCCTTCTCCTTCTTCTGCTTCTTCCGATTCACCCTCCTGACTTCACCTTCTCCTTCTCCTTCTTCTGCTTCTTCTGATTCACTTTCCAGACTTCACCATCTCCTTCTCCTTCTTCTGCTTCTTCTGATTCACCCTCCAGACTTCACCTTCTCCTTCTCCTTCTTCTGCTTCTTCTGATTCACCCTCCAGACCTCACCTTCTCCTTCTCCTTCTTCGACTTCTTCTGATTCACCCTCCAGACTTCATCTTCTCCTTCTCCTTCTTCTGCTTCTTCTGATTCACCCTCCAGACTTCACCTTCTCCTTCTCTTTCTTCTGCTTCTTCTGATTCACCCTCCAGACTTCACCTTCTCCTTCTCCTTCTTCTGATTCTTCTAATTCACCCTCCAGTCTTCACCTTCTCCTTCTCCTTCTTCTGCTTCATCTGACTCACACTCCAGACTTCACCTTCTCCTTCTCCTTCTTCTGTTTCTTCCGATTCACCCTCCTGACTTCACCTTCTCCTTCTCCTTCTTCTACTTCTTCTGATTCACCCTCCAGACTTCACCTTCTCCTTCTCCTTCTTCTGCTTCTTCTGATTCACTCTCCTGACTTCACCTTCTCCTTCTCCTTCTTCTACTTCTTCTGATTCACCCTCCTGACTTCACCTTCTCCTTCTCCTTCTTCTACTTCTTCTGCTTCACCCTCCAGACTTCACCTTCTCCTTCTCCTTCTTCTACTTCTTCTGATTCACCCTCCAGACTTCACCTTCTCCTTCTCCTTCTTCTGCTTCTTCTGATTCACCCTCCAGACTTCAGCTTCTCCTTCTCCTTATTCTGCTTCTTCTGATTCACCCTCCAGGCTTCACCTTCTCCTTCTCCCTCTTCTGCTTCTTCTGCTTCACCCTCCAGTCTTCACCTTCTCCTTCTCCTTCTTCTGCTTCTTCTGATTCACCCTCCAGACTTCACCTTCTCCTTCTCCTTCTTCTACTTCTTCTGATTCACCCTCCAGATTTCATCTTCTCCTTCTCCTTCTTCTGCTTCTTCTGATTCACCCTCCAGACATCACCTTCTCCTTCTCCTTCTTCTGCTTCTTCTGATTCACCCTCCAGACTTCACCTTCTCCTTCTCCTTCTTCTACTTCTTCTGATTCACCCTCCAGACTTCACCTTCTCCTTCTCCTTCTTCTACTTCTTCTGATTCACCCTTCAGACTTCACCTTCTCCTTCTCCTTTTCTGCTTCTTCTGATTCACCCTCCAGACCTCACCTTCACCTTCTCCTTCTTCTACTTCTTCTGATTCACCCTCCTAACTTCACCTTCTCCTTCTTCTGCTTCTTCTGATTCTCCCTCCTGACTTCACCTTCTCCTTCTCCTTATTCTGCTTCTTCTGATTCACTTTCCAGACTTCACCTTCTCCTTCTCCTTCTTCTGCTTCTTCTGATTCACCCTCCAGACTTCACCTTCTCCTTCTCCTTCTTCTGCTTCTTCTGATTCACCCTCCAGACCTCACCTTCTCCTTCTCCTTCTTGTACTTCTTCTGATTCACCCTCCAGACTTCATCTTCTCCTTCTCCTTCTTCTGCTTCTTCTGATTCACCCTCCAGACTTCACCTTCTCCTTCTCTTTCTACTGCTTCTTCTGATTCACCCTCCAGACTTCACCTTCTCCTTCTCCTTCTTCTGATTCTTCTGATTCACCCTCCAGACTTCACCTTCTCCTTCTCCTTCTTCTGCTTCTTCTGATTCACTCTCCTGACTTCACCTTCTCCTTCTCCTTCTTCTACTTCTTCTGATTCACCCTCCTGACTTCACCTTCTCCTTCTCCTTCTTCTACTTCTTCTGCTTCACCCTCCAGACTTCACCTTCTCCTTCTCCTTCTTCTACTTCTTCTGATTCACCCTCCAGACTTCAGCTTCTCCTTCTTCTGCTTCTTCTGATTCACCCTCCAGACTTCACCTTCTCCTTCTCCTTATTCTGCTTCTTCTGATTCACCCTCCAGACTTCACCTTCTCCTTCTCCTTCTTCTGCTTCTTCTGCTTCACCCTCCAGACTTCACCTTCTCCTTCTCCTTCTTCTGCTTCTTCTGATTCACCCTCCAGACTTCACCTTCTCCTTCTCCTTCTTCTACTTCTTCTGATTCACCCTCCAGATTTCATCTTCTCCTTCTCCTTCTTCTGCTTCTTCTGATTCACCCTCCAGACATCACCTTCTCCTTCTCCTTCTTCTGCTTCTTCTGATTCACCCTCCAGACTTCACCTTCTCCTTCTCCTTCTTCTACTTCTTCTGATTCACCCTCCAGACTTCACCTTCTCCTTCTCCTTCTTCTACTTCTTCTGATTCACCCTTCAGACTTCACCTTCTCCTTCTCCTTCTTCTGCTTCTTCTGATTCACCCTCCAGACCTCACCTTCTCCTTCTCCTTCTTCTACTTCTTCTGATTCACCCTCCAGACTTCATCTTCTCCGTCTCCTTCTTCTGCTTCTTCTGATTCACCCTCCAGACTTCACCTTCTCCTTCTCCTTCTTCTGCTTCTTCTGATTCACCCTCCAGACTTCGCCTTCTCCTTCTCCTTCTTCTACTTCTTCTGATTCACCCTCCAGACTTCACCTTCTCCTTCTCTTTCTTCTACTTCTTCTGATTCAGCCTCAGTCTTCACCTTCTCCATCTCCTTCCTCTGCTTCTTCTGATTCACCCTCCAGACTTCACCTTCTCCTTCTCCTTCTTCTGCTTCTTCTGATTCACCCTCCTGACTTCACCTTCTCCTTCTCCTTCTTCTGCTTCTTCTGATTCACCCTCCAGACTTCACCTTCTCCTTCTCCTTCTTCTACTTCTTCTGATTCACCGTCCAGACTTCGCCTTCTCCTTCTACTTCTTCTGCTTCTTCTGATTCACCCTCCAGACTTCACCTTCTCCTTCTCCTTATTCTGCTTCTTCTGATTCACCCTCCAGACTTCACCTTCTCCTTCTCCTTCGTCTACTTCTTCTGATTCACCCTCCAGACTACACCTTCTCCTTCTCCTTCTTCTACTTCTTCTGATTCACCCTCCAGACTTCACCTTCTCCTTCTCCTTCTTCTGCTTCTTCTGATTCACCCTCCAGACTTCACCTTCTCCTTCTCCTTCTTCTACTTCTTCTGATTCACCCTCCAGACTTCACCTTCTCCTTCTCCTTCTTCTGATTCACCCTCCAGACTTCACCTTCTCCTTCTCCTTCTTCTACTTCTTCTGCTTCTCCCTCCAGACTTCACCTTCTCCTTCTCCTTCTTCTGCTTCTTCTGATTCACCCTCCAGACTTCACCTCCTCCTTCTCCTTCTTCTACTTCTTCTGATTCACCCTCCAGACATCACCTTCTCCTTCTCCTTCTTCTACTTCTTCTGATTCACCCTCCAGACTTCACCTTCTCCTTCTCCTTCTTCTACTTCTTCTGATTCACCCTCCTGACTTCACCTTCTCCTTCTCCTTCTTCTGCTTCTTCTGCTTCACCCTCCAGACTTCACCTTCTCGTTCTCCTTCTTCTGCTTCTTCTGCTTCACCCTCCAGACTTCACCTTCTCCTTCTCCTTCTTCTGCTTCTTCTGCTTCACCCTCCTGACTTCACCTTCTCCTTCTCCTTCTTCTACTCCTTCTGATTCACCCTCCAGACTTCACCTTCTCCTTTTCCTTCTTCTGCTTCTTCTGCTTCACCCTCCAGACTTCACCTTCTCCTTCTCCTTCATCTGCTTCTTCTGCTTCGCCCTCCAGACTTCACCTTCTCCTTCTCCTTCTTCTGCTTCTTCTGCTTCTTCCTCCAGACTTCACATTCTCCTTCTCCTTCTTCTGCTTCTTCTGCTTCACCCTCCTGACTTCACCTTCTCCTTCTCCTTCTTCTGCTTCTTCTGATTCACCCTCCAGACTTCACCTTCTCCTTCTCCTTCTTCTGCTTCTTCTGCTTCACCCTCCAGACTTCACCTTCTCCTTTTCCTTCTTCTGCTTCTTCTGCTGCGCCCTCCAGACTTCACCTTCTCCTTCTCCTTCTTCTGCTTCTTCTGCTTCACCCTCCTGACTTCACCTTCTCCTTCTCCTTCTTCTACTTCTTCTGCTTCACCCCCCTGACTTCACCTTCTCCTTCTCCTTCTTCTGCTTCTTCTGATTCACCCTCCTAACTTCACCTTCTCCTTCTCCTTCTTCTGCTTCTTCTGATTCACCCTCCTGACTTCACCTTCTCCTTCTCCTTCTTCTGCTTCTTCTGATTCACCCTCCAGACCTCACCTTCTCCTTCTCCTTCTTCTACTTCTTCTGATTCACCCTCCAGATTTCATCTTCTCCTTCTCCTTCTTCTGATTCTTCTGATTCACCCTCCAGACTTCACCTTCTCCTTCTCCTTCTTCTGCTTCTTCTGATTCACCCTCCAGACTTCACCTTCTCCTTCTCCTTCTTCTGATTCTTCTGATTCACCCTCCAGACTTCACCTTCTCCTTCACCTTCTTCTGCTTCTTCTGATTCACCCTCCTGACTTCACCTTCTCCTTCTCCTTCTTCTACTTCTTCTGATTCACCCTCCTGATTTCACCTTCTCCTTCTCCTTCTTCTACTTCTTCTGCTTCACCCTCCAGACTTCACCTTCTCCTTCTCCTTCTTCTGCTTCTTCTGATTCACCCTCCTGACTTCACCTTCTCCTTCTCCTTCTTCTACTTATTCTGATTCACCCTGCTGATTTCACCTTCTCCTTCTCCTTCTTCTACTTCTTCTGATTCACCCTCCAGACTTCATCTTCTCCTTCTCCTTCTTCTGTTTCTTCTGATTCACCCTCCAGACTTCACCTTCTCCTTCTCCTTCTTCTGCTTCTTCTGATCCACCCTCCTGACTTCACCTTCTCCTTCTCCTTCTTCTGCTTCTTCTGTTTCACCCTCCAGACTTCACCTTCTCCTTCTCCTTCTTCTACTTCTTCTGATTCACCCTCCAGACTTCACCTTCTCCTTCTACTTCTTCTGCTTCTTCTGATTCACCCTCCAGACTTCACCTTCTCCTTCTCCTTCTTCTACTTCTTCTGATTCACCCTCCAGACTTCACCTTCTCCTTCTCCTTCTTCTGCTTCTTCTGATTCACCCTCCAGACTTCACCTTCTCCTTCTCCTTCTTCTGCTTCTTCTGATTCACCCTCCAGACTTCATCTTCTCCTTCTCCTTCTTCTACTTCTTCTGATTCACCCGCCAGACTTCATCTTCTCCTTCTCCTTCTTCTGCTTCTTCTGATTCACCCTCCAGACTTCACCTTCTCCTTCTCCTTCGTCTACTTCTTCTGATTCACCCTCCATACTACACCTTCTCCTTCTCCTTCTTCTACTTCTTCTGCTGCGCCCTCCAGACTTCAGCTTCTCCTTCTCCTTCTTCTGCTTCTTCTGCTTCACCCTCCTGACTTCACCTTCTCCTTCTCCTTCTTCTACTTCTTCTGCTTCACCCCCCTGACTTCACCTTCTACTTCTCCTTCTTCTGCTTCTGCTGATTCACCCTCCTGACTTCACCTTCTCCTTCTCCTTCTTCTGCTTCTTCTGATTCACCCTCCAGACTTCACCTTCTCCTTCTCCTTCTTCTGCTTCTTCTGATTCACCCTCCAGATTTCATCTTCTCCTTCTCCTTCTTCTGCTTCTTCTGATTCACCCTCCAGACCTCACCTTCTCCTTCTCCTTCTTCTACTTCTTCTGATTCACCCTCCAGATTTCATCTTCTCCTTCTCCTTCTTCTGCTTCTTCTGATTCACTCTCCTGACTTCACCTTCTCCTTCTCCTTCTTCTACTTCTTCTGATTCACCCTCCTGACTTCACCTTCTCCTTCTCCTTCTTCTACTTCTTCTGCTTCACCCTCCAGACTTCACCTTCTCCTTCTCCTTCTTCTACTTCTTCTGATTCACCCTCCAGACTTCACCTTCTCCTTCTCCTTCTTCTGCTTCTTCTGATTCACCCTCCAGACTTCAGCTTCTCCTTCTCCTTATTCTGCTTCTTCTGATTCACCCTCCAGGCTTCACCTTCTCCTTCTCCTTCTTCTGCTTCTTCTGCTTCACCCTCCAGACTTCACCTTCTCCTTCTCCTTCTTCTGCTTCTTCTGATTCACCCTCCAGACTTCACCTTCTCCTTCTCCTTCTTCTACTTCTTCTGATTCACCCTCCAGATTTCATCTTCTCCTTCTCCTTCTTCTGCTTCTTCTGATTCACCCTCCAGACATCACCTTCTCCTTCTCCTTCTTCTGCTTCTTCTGTTTCACCCTCCAGACTTCACCTTCTCCTTCTCCTTCTTCTACTTCTTCTGATTCACCCTCCAGACTTCACCTTCTCCTTCTCCTTCTTCTACTTCTTCTGATTCACCCTTCAGACTTCACCTTCTCCTTCTCCTTTTCTGCTTCTTCTGATTCACCCTCCAGACCTCACCTTCACCTTCTCCTTCTTCTACTTCTTCTGATTCACCCTCCTAACTTCACCTTCTCCTTCTCCTTCTTCTGCTTCTTCTGATTCTCCCTCCTGACTTCACCTTCTCCTTCTCCTTCTTCTGCTTCTTCTGATTCACTTTCCAGACTTCACCTTCTCCTTCTCCTTCTTCTGCTTCTTCTGATTCACCCTCCAGACTTCACCTTCTCCTTCTCCTTCTTCAGCTTCTTCTGATTCACCCTCCAGACCTCACCTTCTCCTTCTCCTTCTTCTACTTCTTCTGATTCACCCTCCAGACTTCATCTTCTCCTTCTCCTTCTTCTGCTTCTTCTGATTCACCCTCCAGACTTCACCTTCTCCTTCTCTTTCTTCTGCATCTTCTGATTCACCCTCCAGACTTCACCTTCTCCTTCTCCTTCTTCTGATTCTTCTGATTCACCCTCCAGACATCCCTTCTCCTTCTCCTTCTTCTGCTTCTTCTGATTCACTCTCCTGACTTCACCTTCTCCTTCTCCTTCTTCTACTTCTTCTGATTCACCCTCCTGACTTCACCTTCTCCTTCTCCTTCTTCAACTTCTTCTGCTTCACCCTCCAGACTTCACCTTCTCCTTCTCCTTCTTCTACCTCTTCTGATTCACCCTCCAGACTTCACCTTCTCCTTCTCCTTCTTCTGCTTCTTCTGATTCACCCTCCAGACTTCACCTTCTCCTTCTCCTTATTCTGCTTCTTCTGATTCATCCTCCAGACTTCACCTTCTCCTTCTCCTTCTTCTGCTTCTTCTGCTTCACCCTCCAGACTTCACCTTCTCCTTCTCCTTCTTCTGCTTCTTCTGATTCACCCTCCAGATTTCACCTTCTCCTTCTCCTTCTTCTACTTCTTCTGATTCACCCTCCAGATTTCATCTTCTCCTTCTCCTTCTTCTGCTTCTTCTGATTCACCCTCCAGACATCACCTTCTCCTTCTCCTTCTTCTGCTTCTTCTGATTCACCCTCCAGACTTCACCTTCTCCTTCTCCTTCTTCTACTTCTTCTGATTCACCCTCCAGACTTCACCTTCTCCTTCTCCTTCTTCTACTTCTTCTGATTCACCCTTCAGACTTCACCTTCTCCTTCTCCTTCTTCTGCTTCTTCTGATTCACCCTCCAGACCTCACCTTCTCCTTCTCCTTCTTCTACTTCTTTTGATTCACCCTCCAGACTTCATCTTCTCCGTCTCCTTCTTCTGCTTCTTCTGATTCACCCTCCAGACTTCACCTTCTCCTTCTCCTTCTTCTGCTTCTTCTGATTCACCCTCCAGACTTCGCCTTCTCCTTCTCCTTCTTCTACTTCTTCTGATTCACCCTCCAGACTTCACCTTCTCCTTCTCTTTCTTCTACTTCTTCTGATTCACCCTCAGTCTTCACCTTCTCCATCTCCTTCTTCTGCTTCTTCTGATTCACCCTCCAGACTTCACCTTCTCCTTCTCCTTCTTCTGCTTCTTCTGATTCACCCTCCTGACTTCACCTTCTCCTTCTCCTTC
This sequence comes from Somniosus microcephalus, assembly GCF_052327205.1. Taxonomy (NCBI): domain Eukaryota; kingdom Metazoa; phylum Chordata; class Chondrichthyes; order Squaliformes; family Somniosidae; genus Somniosus; species Somniosus microcephalus. The sequence goes on from NW_028225500.1 coordinate 222,540, forward strand.
TTCTGCTTCTTCTGATTCACCCTCCAGACTTCACCTTCTCCTTCTCCTTCTTCTGCTTCTTCTGATTCACCCTCCTGACTTCACCTTCTCCTTCTCCTTCTTCTGCTTCTTCTGATTCACCCTCCAGACTTCACCTTCTCCTTCTCCTTCTTCTACTTCTTCTGATTCACCCTCCAGACTTCGCCTTCTCCTTCTCCTTCTTCTGCTTCTTCTGATTCACCCTCCAGACATCACCTTCTCCTTCTCCTTCTTCTGCTTCTTCTGTTTCACCCTCCAGACTTCACCTTCTCCTTCTCCTTCTTCTACTTCTTCTGATTCACCCTCCAGACTTCACCTTCTCCTTCTCCTTCTTCTACTTCTTCTGATTCACCCTTCAGACTTCACCTTCTCCTTCTCCTTTTCTGCTTCTTCTGATTCACCCTCCAGACCTCACCTTCACCTTCTCCTTCTTCTACTTCTTCTGATTCACCCTCCTAACTTCACCTTCTCCTTCTCCTTCTTCTGCTTCTTCTGATTCTCCCTCCTGACTTCACCTTCTCCTTCTCCTTCTTCTGCTTCTTCTGATTCACTTTCCAGACTTCACCTTCTCCTTCTCCTTCTTCTGCTTCTTCTGATTCACCCTCCAGACTTCACCTTCTCCTTCTCCTTCTTCAGCTTCTTCTGATTCACCCTCCAGACCTCACCTTCTCCTTCTCCTTCTTCTACTTCTTCTGATTCACCCTCCAGACTTCATCTTCTCCTTCTCCTTCTTCTGCTTCTTCTGATTCACCCTCCAGACTTCACCTTCTCCTTCTCTTTCTTCTGCATCTTCTGATTCACCCTCCAGACTTCACCTTCTCCTTCTCCTTCTTCTGATTCTTCTGATTCACCCTCCAGACTTCCCTTCTCCTTCTCCTTCTTCTGCTTCTTCTGATTCACTCTCCTGACTTCACCTTCTCCTTCTCCTTCTTCTACTTCTTCTGATTCACCCTCCTGACTTCACCTTCTCCTTCTCCTTCTTCAACTTCTTCTGCTTCACCCTCCAGACTTCACCTTCTCCTTCTCCTTCTTCTACCTCTTCTGATTCACCCTCCAGACTTCACCTTCTCCTTCTCCTTCTTCTGCTTCTTCTGATTCACCCTCCAGACTTCACCTTCTCCTTCTCCTTATTCTGCTTCTTCTGATTCATCCTCCAGACTTCACCTTCTCCTTCTCCTTCTTCTGCTTCTTCTGCTTCACCCTCCAGACTTCACCTTCTCCTTCTCCTTCTTCTGCTTCTTCTGATTCACCCTCCAGATTTCACCTTCTCCTTCTCCTTCTTCTACTTCTTCTGATTCACCCTCCAGATTTCATCTTCTCCTTCTCCTTCTTCTGCTTCTTCTGATTCACCCTCCAGACATCACCTTCTCCTTCTCCTTCTTCTGCTTCTTCTGATTCACCCTCCAGACTTCACCTTCTCCTTCTCCTTCTTCTACTTCTTCTGATTCACCCTCCAGACTTCACCTTCTCCTTCTCCTTCTTCTACTTCTTCTGATTCACCCTTCAGACTTCACCTTCTCCTTCTCCTTCTTCTGCTTCTTCTGATTCACCCTCCAGACCTCACCTTCTCCTTCTCCTTCTTCTACTTCTTTTGATTCACCCTCCAGACTTCATCTTCTCCGTCTCCTTCTTCTGCTTCTTCTGATTCACCCTCCAGACTTCACCTTCTCCTTCTCCTTCTTCTGCTTCTTCTGATTCACCCTCCAGACTTCGCCTTCTCCTTCTCCTTCTTCTACTTCTTCTGATTCACCCTCCAGACTTCACCTTCTCCTTCTCTTTCTTCTACTTCTTCTGATTCACCCTCAGTCTTCACCTTCTCCATCTCCTTCTTCTGCTTCTTCTGATTCACCCTCCAGACTTCACCTTCTCCTTCTCCTTCTTCTGCTTCTTCTGATTCACCCTCCTGACTTCACCTTCTCCTTCTCCTTCTTCTGCTTCTTCTGATTCACCCTCCAGACTTCACCTTCTCCTTCTCCTTCTTCTACTTCTTCTGATTCACCCTCCAGACTTCGCCTTCTCCTTCTACTTCTTCTGCTTCTTCTGATTCACCCTCCAGACTTCACCTTCTCCTTCTCCTTATTCTGCTTCTTCTGATTCACCCTCCAGACTTCACCTTCTCCTTCTCCTTCGTCTACTTCTTCTGATTCACCCTCCAGACTACACCTTCTCCTTCTCCTTCTTCTACTTCTTCTGATTCACCCTCCAGACTTCACCTTCTCCTTCTCCTTCTTCTGCTTCTTCTGATTCACCCTCCAGACTTCACCTTCTCCTTCTCCTTCTTCTACTTCTTCTGATTCACCCTCCAGACTTCACCTTCTCCTTCTCCTTCTTCTGCTTCTTCTGATTCACCCTCCAGATTTCATCTTCTCCTTCTCCTTCTTCTGCTTCTTCTGATTCACCCTCCAGACCTCACCTTCTCCTTCTCCTTCTTCTACTTCTTCTGATTCACCCTCCAGATTTCATCTTCTCCTTCTCCTTCTTCTGCTTCTTCTGATTCACTCTCCTGACTTCACCTTCTCCTTCTCCTTCTTCTACTTCTTCTGATTCACCCTCCTGACTTCACCTTCTCCTTCTCCTTCTTCTACTTCTTCTGCTTCACCCTCCAGACTTCACCTTCTCCTTCTCCTTCTTCTACTTCTTCTGATTCACCCTCCAGACTTCACCTTCTCCTTCTCCTTCTTCTGCTTCTTCTGATTCACCCTCCAGACTTCAGCTTCTCCTTCTCCTTATTCTGCTTCTTCTGATTCACCCTCCAGGCTTCACCTTCTCCTTCTCCTTCTTCTGCTTCTTCTGCTTCACCCTCCAGACTTCACCTTCTCCTTCTCCTTCTTCTGCTTCTTCTGATTCACCCTCCAGACTTCACCTTCTCCTTCTCCTTCTTCTACTTCTTCTGATTCACCCTCCAGATTTCATCTTCTCCTTCTCCTTCTTCTGCTTCTTCTGATTCACCCTCCAGACATCACCTTCTCCTTCTCCTTCTTCTGCTTCTTCTGTTTCACCCTCCAGACTTCACCTTCTCCTTCTCCTTCTTCTACTTCTTCTGATTCACCCTCCAGACTTCACCTTCTCCTTCTCCTTCTTCTACTTCTTCTGATTCACCCTTCAGACTTCACCTTCTCCTTCTCCTTTTCTGCTTCTTCTGATTCACCCTCCAGACCTCACCTTCACCTTCTCCTTCTTCTACTTCTTCTGATTCACCCTCCTAACTTCACCTTCTCCTTCTCCTTCTTCTGCTTCTTCTGATTCTCCCTCCTGACTTCACCTTCTCCTTCTCCTTCTTCTGCTTCTTCTGATTCACTTTCCAGACTTCACCTTCTCCTTCTCCTTCTTCTGCTTCTTCTGATTCACCCTCCAGACTTCACCTTCTCCTTCTCCTTCTTCAGCTTCTTCTGATTCACCCTCCAGACCTCACCTTCTCCTTCTCCTTCTTCTACTTCTTCTGATTCACCCTCCAGACTTCATCTTCTCCTTCTCCTTCTTCTGCTTCTTCTGATTCACCCTCCAGACTTCACCTTCTCCTTCTCTTTCTTCTGCATCTTCTGATTCACCCTCCAGACTTCACCTTCTCCTTCTCCTTCTTCTGATTCTTCTGATTCACCCTCCAGACTTCCCTTCTCCTTCTCCTTCTTCTGCTTCTTCTGATTCACTCTCCTGACTTCACCTTCTCCTTCTCCTTCTTCTACTTCTTCTGATTCACCCTCCTGACTTCACCTTCTCCTTCTCCTTCTTCAACTTCTTCTGCTTCACCCTCCAGACTTCACCTTCTCCTTCTCCTTCTTCTACCTCTTCTGATTCACCCTCCAGACTTCACCTTCTCCTTCTCCTTCTTCTGCTTCTTCTGATTCACCCTCCAGACTTCACCTTCTCCTTCTCCTTATTCTGCTTCTTCTGATTCATCCTCCAGACTTCACCTTCTCCTTCTCCTTCTTCTGCTTCTTCTGCTTCACCCTCCAGACTTCACCTTCTCCTTCTCCTTCTTCTGCTTCTTCTGATTCACCCTCCAGATTTCACCTTCTCCTTCTCCTTCTTCTACTTCTTCTGATTCACCCTCCAGATTTCATCTTCTCCTTCTCCTTCTTCTGCTTCTTCTGATTCACCCTCCAGACATCACCTTCTCCTTCTCCTTCTTCTGCTTCTCTGATTCACCCTCCAGACTTCACCTTCTCCTTCTCCTTCTTCTACTTCTTCTGATTCACCCTCCAGACTTCACCTTCTCCTTCTCCTTCTTCTACTTCTTCTGATTCACCCTTCAGACTTCACCTTCTCCTTCTCCTTCTTCTGCTTCTTCTGATTCACCCTCCAGACCTCACCTTCTCCTTCTCCTTCTTCTACTTCTTTTGATTCACCCTCCAGACTTCATCTTCTCCGTGTCCTTCTTCTGCTTCTTCTGATTCACCCTCCAGACTTCACCTTCTCCTTCTCCTTCTTCTGCTTCTTCTGATTCACCCTCCAGACTTCGCCTTCTCCTTCTCCTTCTTCTACTTCTTCTGATTCACCCTCCAGACTTCACCTTCTCCTTCTCTTTCTTCTACTTCTTCTGATTCACCCTCAGTCTTCACCTTCTCCATCTCCTTCTTCTGCTTCTTCTGATTCACCCTCCAGACTTCACCTTCTCCTTCTCCTTCTTCTGCTTCTTCTGATTCACCCTCCTGACTTCACCTTCTCCTTCTCCTTCTTCTGCTTCTTCTGATTCACCCTCCAGACTTCACCTTCTCCTTCTCCTTCTTCTACTTCTTCTGATTCACCCTCCAGACTTCGCCTTCTCCTTCTACTTCTTCTGCTTCTTCTGATTCACCCTCCAGACTTCACCTTCTCCTTCTCCTTATTCTGCTTCTTCTGATTCACCCTCCAGACTTCACCTTCTCCTTCTCCTTCGTCTACTTCTTCTGATTCACCCTCCAGACTACACCTTCTCCTTCTCCTTCTTCTACTTCTTCTGATTCACCCTCCAGACTTCACCTTCTCCTTCTCCTTCTTCTGCTTCTTCTGATTCACCCTCCAGACTTCACCTTCTCCTTCTCCTTCTTCTACTTCTTCTGATTCACCCTCCAGACTTCACCTTCTCCTTCTCCTTCTTCTGATTCACCCTCCAGACTTCACCTTCTCCTTCTCCTTCTTCTACTTCTTCTGCTTCTCCCTCCAGACTTCACCTTCTCCTTCTCCTTCTTCTGCTTCTTCTGATTCACCCTCCAGACTTCACCTCCTCCTTCTCCTTCTTCTACTTCTTCTGATTCACCCTCCAGACATCATCTTCTCCTTCTCCTTCTTCTACTTCTTCTGATTCACCCTCCAGACTTCACCTTCTCCTTCTCCTTCTTCTACTTCTTCTGATTCACCCTCCAGACTTCACCTTCTCCTTCTCCTTCTTCTGCTTCTTCTGCTTCACCCTCCAGACTTCACCTCCTCCTTCTCCTTCATCTGCTTCTTCTGCTTCGCCCTCCAGACTTCACCTTCTCCTTCTCCTTCTTCTGCTTCTTCTGCTTCACCCTCCAGACTTCACATTCTCCTTCTCCTTCTTCTGCTTCTTCTGCTTCACCCTCCTGACTTCACCTTCTCCTTCTCCTTCTTCTACTTCTTCTGATTCACCCTCCAGACTTCACCTTCTCCTTCTCCTTCTTCTGCTTCTTCTGCTTCACCCTCCAGACTTCACCTTCTCCTTTTCCTTCTTCTGCTTCTTCTGCTGCGCCCTCCAGACTTCACCTTCTCCTTCTCCTTCTTCTGCTTCTTCTGCTTCACCCTCCTGACTTCACCTTCTCCTTCTCCTTCTTCTACTTCTTCTGCTTCACCCCCCTGACTTCACCTTCTCCTTCTCCTTCTTCTGCTTCTTCTGATTCACCCTCCTAACTTCACCTTCTCCTTCTCCTTCTTCTGCTTCTTCTGATTCACCCTCCTGACTTCACCTTCTCCTTCTCCTTCTTCTGCTTCTTCTGATTCACCCTCCAGACTTCACCTTCTCTTTCTCCTTCTTCTGCTTCTTCTGATTCACCCTCCAGACTTCACCTTCTCCTACTCCTTCTTCTGCTTCTTCTGATTCTCCCTCCAGACCTCACCTTCTCCTTCTCCTTCTTCTACTTCTTCTGATTCACCCTCCAGATTTCATCTTCTCCTTCACCTTCTTCTGATTCTTCTGATTCACCCTCCAGACTTCACCTTCTCCTTCTCCTTCTTCTGCTTCTTCTGATTCACCCTCCAGACTTCACCTTCTCCTTCTCCTTCTTCTGATTCTTCTGATTCACCCTCCAGACTTCACCTTCTCCTTCTCCTTCTTCTGCTTCTTCTGATTCACCCTCCTGACTTCACCTTCTCCTTCTCCTTCTTCTACTTCTTCTGATTCACCCTCCTGATTTCACCTTCTCCTTCTCCTTCTTCTACTTCTGCTGCTTCACCCTCCAGACTTCACCTTCTCCTTCTCCTTCTTCTACTTCTTCTGATTCACCCTCCAGACTTCATCTTCTCCTTCTCCTTCTTCTGTTTCTTCTGATTCACCCTCCAGACTTCACCTTCTCCTTCTCCTTCTTCTGCTTCTTCTGATTCACCCTCCTGACTTCACCTTCTCCTTCTCCTTCTTCTGCTTCTTCTGTTTCACCCTCCAGACTTCACCTTCTCCTTCTCCTTCTTCTACTTCTTCTGATTCACCCTCCAGACTTCACCTTCTCCTTCTACTTCTTCTGCTTCTTCTGATTCACCCTCCAGACTTCACCTTCTCCTTCTCCTTCTTCTGCTTCTTCTGATTCACCCTCCAGACTTCACCTTCTCCTTCTCCTTCTTCTGCTTCTTCTGATTCACCCTCCAGACTTCACCTTCTCCTTCTCCTTCTTCTGCTTCTTCTGATTCACCCTCCAGACTTCATCTTCTCCTTCTCCTTCTTCTACTTCTTCTGATTCACCCGCCAGACTTCACCTTCTCCTTCTCCTTCTTCTGCTTCTTCTGATTCACCCTCCAGAGTTCACCTTCTCCTTCTCCTTCTTCTGCTTCTTCTGATTCACCCTCCAGACTTCAGCTTCTCCTTCTCCTTCTTCTGCTTCTTCTGCTTCACCCTCCTGACTTCACCTTCTCCTTCTCCTTCTTCTACTTCTTCTGCTTCACCCCCCTGACTTCACCTTCTCCATCTCCTTCTTCTGCTTCTTCTGATTCATACTCCTAACTTCACCTTCGACTTCTCCTTCTTCTGCTTCTGCTGATTCACCCTCCTGACTTCACCTTCTCCTTCTCCTTCTTCTGCTTCTTCTGATTCACCCTCCAGACTTCACCTTCTCCTTCTCCTTCTTCTGCTTCTTCTGATTCACCCTCCAGATTTCATCTTCTCCTTCTCCTTCTTCTGCTTCTTCTGATTCACCCTCCAGACCTCACCTTCTCCTTCTCCTTCTTCTACTTCTTCTGATTCACCCTCCAGATTTCATCTTCTCCTTCTCCTTCTTCTGCTTCTTCTGATTCACCCTCCAGACTTCACCTTCTCCTTCTCCTTCTTCTGCTTCTTCTGATTCACCCTCCAGACTTCACCTTCTCCTTCTCCTTCTTCTATTCTTCTGATTCACCCTCCAGACTTCACCTTCTCCTTCTCCTTCTTCTACTTCTTCTGATTCACCCTCCAGTCTTCACCTTCTCCTTCTCCTTCTTCTGCTTCTTCTGCTTCACCCTCCAGACTACACCTTCTCCTTCTCTTTCTTCTGCTTCTTCTGATTCACCCTCCAGACTTCACCTTCTCCTTCTCCTTCTTCTGATTCTTCTGATTCACCCTCCAGACTTCACCTTCTCCTTCTCCTTCTTCTGCTTCTTCTGATTCACCCTCCTGACTTCACCTTCTCCTTCTCCTTCTTCTCCTTCTTCTGATTCACCCTCCTGACTTCACCTTCTCCTTCTCCTTCTTCTACTTCTTCTGCTTCACCCTCCAGACTTCACCTTCTCCTTCTCCTTCTTCTACTTCTTCTGATTCACCCTCCAGACTTCACCTTCTCCTTCTCCTTCTTCTGCTTCTTCTGATTCACCCTCCAGACTTCACCTTCTCCTTCTCCTTCTTCTGCTTCTTCTGATTCACCCTCCTGACTTCACCTTCTCCTTCTCCTTCTTCTGCTTCTTCTAATTCACCCTCCAGACTTCACCTTTTCCTTCTCCTTCTTCTACTTCTTCTGATTCACCCTCCAGACTTCACCTTCTCCTTCTACTTCTTCTGCTTCTTCTGATTCACCCTCCAGACTTCACCTTCTCCTTCTCCTTCTTCTGCTTCTTCTGATTCACCCTCCAGACTTCACCTTCTCCTTCTCCTTCTTCTGCTTCTTCTGATTCACCCTCCAGACTTCACCTTCTCCTTCTCCTTCTTCTACTTCTTCTGATTCACCCGCCAGACTTCCCCTTCTCCTTCTCCTTCTTCTGCTTCTTCTGATTCACCCTCCAGACTTCACCTTCTCCTTCTCCTTCGTCTACTTCTTCTGATTCAACCTCCAGACTACACCTTCTCCTTCTCCTTCTTCTACTTCTTCTGATTCACCCTCCAGACTTCACCTTCTCCTTCTCCTTCTTCTGCTTCTTCTGATTCACCCTCCAGACTTCACCTTCTCCTTCTCCTTCTTCTACTTCTTCTGATTCACCCTCCAGACTTCACCTTCTCCTTCTCCTTCTTCTACTTCTTCTGATTCACCCTCCAGACTTCACCTTCTCCTTCTCCTTCTTCTGCTTCTTCTCATTCACCTTCCAGACTTCACCTTCTCCTTCTCCTTCTTCTGCTTCTTCTGATTCACTCTCCTGACTTCACCTTCTCCTTCTCCTTCTTCTGCTTCTTCTGATTCACCCTCCGGACTTCACCTTCTACTTCTCCTTCTGCTACTTCTTCTGATTCACCCTCCAGACTTCACCTTCTCCTTCTCCTTCTTCTGCTTCTTCTGATTCACATTCCAGACTTCACCTTCTCCTTCTCCTTCTACTGCTTCTTCTGATTCACCCTCCAGACTTCACCTTCTCCTTCTCCTTCTTCTGCTTCTTCTGATTCACATTCCAGACTTCACCTTCTCCTTCTCCTTCTTCTGCTTCTTCTGATTCACCCTCCAGACTTCACCTTCTCCTTCTCCTTCTTCTGCGTCTTCTGATTCACCCTCCAGACTTCATCTTCTCCTTCTCCTTCGTCTACTTCTTCTGATTCACCCTCCAGACTACACCTTCTCCTTCTCCTTCTTCTACTTCTTCTGATTCACCCTCCAGACTTCACCTTCTCCTTCTCCTTCTTCTGCTTCTTCTGATTCACCTTCCAGACTTCACCTTCTCCTTCTACTTCTTCTGCTTCTTCTGATTCACCCTCCAGACTTCACCTTCTCCTTCTCCTTCTTCTGCTTCTTCTGATTCACCCTTCAGACTTCACCTTCTCCTTCTCCTTCTTCTGCTTCTTCTGCTTCACCCTCCTGACTTCACCATCTCCTTCTCCTTCTTCTACTTCTTCTGCTTCACCCTCCTGACTTCACCTTCTCCTTCTCCTTCTTCTGCTTCTTCTGATTCATACTCCTAACTTCACCTTCTCCTTCTCCTTCTTCTGCTTCTTCTGATTCACCCTCCTGACTGCACCTTCTCCTTCTCCTTCTTCTGCTACTTCTGATTCACCCTCCAGACTTCACCTTCTCCTTCTCCTTCTTCTGCTTCTTCTGATTCACCCTCCAGACTTCACCTTCTCCTTCTCCTTATCCTGCTTCTTCTGATTCACCCTCCAGACTTCACCTTCTCCTTCTCCTTCTTCTGCTTCTTCTGCTTCACCCTCCAGACTTCACCTTCTCCTTCTCTTTCTTCTGCTTCTTCTGATTCACCCTCCAGACTTCACCTTCTCCTTCTCCTTCTTCTGATTCTTCTGATTCACCCTCCAGACTTCACCTTCTCCTTCTCCTTCTTCTGCTTCTTCTGATTCACCCTCCTGACTTCACCTTCTCCTTCTCCTTCTTCTACTTCTTCTGATTCACCCTCCTGACTTCACCTTCTCCTTCTCCTTCTTCTGCTTCTTCTGCTTCACCCTCCAGACTTCACCTTCTCCTTCTCCTTCTTCTAGTTCTTCTGATTCAACCTCCAGACTTCACCTTCTCCTTCTCCTTCTTCTGCTTCTTCTGATTCACTCTCCAGACTTCACCTTCTCCTTCTCCTTATCCTGCTTCTTCTGATTCACCCTCCAGACTTCACCTTCTCCTTCTCCTTCTTCTGCTTCTTCTGATTCACCCTCCAGACTTCACCTTCTCCTTCTCCTTCTTCTGCTTCTTCTGATTCACCCTCCAGACTTCACCTTCTCCTTCTCCTTCTTCTGCTTCTTCTGATTCACCCTCCAGACTTCATCTTCTCCTTCTCCTTCTTCTACTTCTTCTGATTCACCCTCCAGACTTCACCTTCTCCTTCTCCTTCTTCTACTTCTTCTGATTCACCCTCCAGACTTCACCTTCTCCTTCTCCTTCTTCTGCATCTTCTGATTCACCCTCCAGACTTCATCTTCTCCTTCTCCTTCTTCTGCTTCTTCTGATTCACCCTCCAGACTTCACCTTCTCCTTCTCCTTCTTCTACTTCTTCTGATTCACCCTCCAGACTTCACCTTCTCCTTCTCCTTCTTCTGCTTCTTCTGATTCACCCTCCAGACTTCACTTTCTCCTTCTCCTTCTTCTGCTTCTTCTGATTCACCCTCCAGACTTCACCTTCTCCTTCTCCTTCTTCTGCTTCTTCTGATTCACCCTCCAGACCTCACCTTCTCCTTCTCCTTCTTCTACTTCTTCTGATTCACCCTCCAGACTTCATCTTCTCCTTCTCCTTCTTCTGCTTTTTCTGATTCACCCTCCAGACTTCACCTTCTCCTTCTCCTTCTTCTGCTTCTTCTGATACCCCCCACCCCCCAGTCTTCGCCTTCTCCTTCTCCTTCTTCTACTTCTTCTGATTCACCCTCCAGACTTCACCTTCTCCTTCTCCTTCTTCTACTTCTTCTGATTCACCCTCCAGTCTTCACCTTCTCCTTCTCCTTCTTCTGCTTCATCTGACTCACACTCCAGACTTCACCTTCTCCTTCTCCTTCTTCTGCTTCTTCCGATTCACCCTCCTGACTTCACCTTCTCCTTCTCCTTCTTCTGCTTCTTCTGATTCACCCTCCAGACTTCACCTTCTCCTTCTCCTTCTTCTGCTTCTTCTGCTTCACCCCCCTGACTTCACCTTCTCCTTCTCCTTCTGCTTCTTCTGATTCACCCTCCTAACTTCACCTTCTCCTTCTCCTTCTTCTGCTTCTTCTGATTCACCCTCCTGACTTCACCTTCTCCTTCTCCTTCTTCTGCTTCTTCTGATTCACCCTCCAGACTTCACCTTCTCCTCCTTCTTCTGCTTCTTCTGATTCACCCTCCAGACTTCACCTTCTCCTTCTCCTTCTTCTGCTTCTTCTGATTCACCCTCCAGACCTCACCTTCTCCTTCTCCTTCTTCTACTTCTTCTGATTCACCCTCCAGATTTCATCTTCTCCTTCTCCTTTTTCTGCTTCTTCTGATTCACCCTCCAGACTTCACCTTCTCCTTCTCCTTCTTCTGCTTCTTCTGATTCACCCTCCAGACTTCACCTTCTCCTTCTCCTTCTTCTACTTCTTCTGATTCACCCTCCAGACTTCACCTTCTCCTTCTCCTTCTTCTACTTCTTCTGATTCACCCTCCAGTCTTCACCTTCTCCTTCTCCTTCTTCTGCTTCTTCTGCTTCACCCTCCAGACTTCACCTTCTCCTTCTCTTTCTTCTGCTTCTTCTGATTCACCTTCCAGACCTCACCTTCTCCTTCTCCTTCTTCTGATTCTTCTGATTCACCCTCCAGACTTCACCTTCTCCTTCTCCTTCTTCTGCTTCTTCTGATTCACCCTCCTGACTTCACCTTCTCCTTCTCCTTCTTCTACTTCTTCTGATTCACCCTCCAGACTTCACCTTCTCCTTCTACTTCTTCTGCTTCTTCTGATTCACCCTCCAGACTTCACCTTCTCCTTCTTCTGCTTCTTCTGATTCACCCTCCAGACTTCACGTTCTCCTTCTCCTTCTTCTGCTTCTTCTGATTCACCCTCCAGACTTCACCTTCTCCTTCTCCTTCTTCTGCTTCTTCTGATTCACACTCCAGACTTCATCTTCTCCTTCTCCTTCTTCTACTTCTTCTGATTCACCCGCCAGACTTCACCTTCTCCTTCTCCTTCTTCTGCTTCTTCTGATTCACCCTCCAGACTTCACCTTCTCCTTCTCCTTCGTCTACTTCTTCTGATTCACCCGCCAGACTTCACCTTCTCCTTCTCCTTGGTCTACTTCTTCTGATTCAGCCTCCAGACTACACCTTCTCCTTCTCCTTCTTCTACTTCTTCTGCTGCGCCCTCCAGACTTCACCTTCTCCTTCTCCTTCTTCTGCTTCTTCTGCTTCACCCTCCTGACTTCAACATCTCCTTCTCCTTCTTCTACTTCTTCTGCTTCACCCCCCTGACTTCACCTTCTCCTTCTCCTTCTTCTGCTTCTTCTGATTCATACTCCTAACTTCACCTTCTCCTTCTCCTTCTTCTGCTTCTTCTGATTCACCCTCCTGACTGCACCTTCTCCTTCTCCTTCTTCTGCTACTTCTGATTCACCCTCCAGACTTCACCTTCTCCTTCTCCTTCTTCTGCTTCTTCTGATTCACCCTCCAGACTTCACCTTCTCCTTCTCCTTCTTCTGCTTTTTCTGATTCACCCTCCAGACCTCACCTTCTCCTTCTCCTTCTTCTACTTCTTCTGATTCACCCTCCAGATTTCATCTTCTCCTTCTCCTTCTTCTGCTTCTTCTGATTCACCCTCCAGACTTCACCTTCTCCTTCTCCTTCTTCTGCTTCTTCTGATTCACCCTCCAGACTTCACCTTCTCCTTCTCCTTCTTCTACTCCTTCTGAATCACCCTCCAGACTTCAATTTCTCCTTCTCCTTCTTCTACTTCTTCTGATTCACCCTCCAGTCTTCACCTTCTCCTTCTCCTTCTTCTGCTTCTTCTGCTTCACCCTCCAGACTACACCTTCTCCTTCTCTTTCTTCTGCTTCTTCTGATTCACCCTCCAGACTTCACCTTCTCCTTCTCCTTCTTCTGATTCTTCTGATTCTCCCTCCAGACTTCACCTTCTCCTTCTCCTTCTTCTGCTTCTTCTGATTCACCCTCCTGACTTCACCTACTCCTTCTCCTTCTTCTCCTTCTTCTGATTCACCCTCCTGACATCACCTTCTCCTTCTCCTTCTTCTACCTCTTCTGCTTCACCCTCCAGACTTCACCTTCTCCTTCTCCTTCTTCTACTTCTTCTGCTTCACCCTCCAGACTTCACCTTCTCCTTCTCCTTCTTCTGCTTCTTCTGATTCACCCTCCAGACTTCACCTTCTCCTTCTCCTTCTTCTGCTTCTTCTGATTCACCCTCCTGACTTCACCTTCTCCTTCTCCTTCTTCTGCTTCTTCTAATTCACCCTCCAGACTTCACCTTTTCCTTCTCCTTCTTCTACTTCTTCTGATTCACCCTCCAGACTTCACCTTCTCCTTCTACTTCTTCTGCTTCTTCTGATTCACCCTCCAGACTTCACCTTCTCCTTCTCCTTCTTCTGCTTCTTCTGCTTCACCCCCCTGACTTCACCTTCTCCTTCTCCTTCTGCTTCTTCTGATTCACCCTCCTAACTTCACCTTCTCCTTCTCCTTCTTCTGCTTCTTCTGATTCACCCTCCTGACTTCACCTTCTCCTTCTCCTTCTTCTGCTTCTTCTGATTCACCCTCCAGACTTCACCTTCTCCTCCTTCTTCTGCTTCTTCTGATTCACCCTCCAGACTTCACCTTCTCCTTCTCCTTCTTCTGCTTCTTCTGATTCACCCTCCAGACCTCACCTTCTCCTTCTCCTTCTTCTACTTCTTCTGATTCACCCTCCAGATTTCATCTTCTCCTTCTCCTTTTTCTGCTTCTTCTGATTCACCCTCCAGACTTCACCTTCTCCTTCTCCTTCTTCTGCTTCTTCTGATTCACCCTCCAGACTTCACCTTCTCCTTCTCCTTCTTCTACTTCTTCTGATTCACCCTCCAGACTTCACCTTCTCCTTCTCCTTCTTCTACTTCTTCTGATTCACCCTCCAGTCTTCACCTTCTCCTTCTCCTTCTTCTGCTTCTTCTGCTTCACCCTCCAGACTTCACCTTCTCCTTCTCTTTCTTCTGCTTCTTCTGATTCACCTTCCAGACCTCACCTTCTCCTTCTCCTTCTTCTGATTCTTCTGATTCACCCTCCAGACTTCACCTTCTCCTTCTCCTTCTTCTGCTTCTTCTGATTCACCCTCCTGACTTCACCTTCTCCTTCTCCTTCTTCTACTTCTTCTGATTCACCCTCCAGACTTCACCTTCTCCTTCTACTTCTTCTGCTTCTTCTGATTCACCCTCCAGACTTCACCTTCTCCTTCTTCTGCTTCTTCTGATTCACCCTCCAGACTTCACGTTCTCCTTCTCCTTCTTCTGCTTCTTCTGATTCACCCTCCAGACTTCACCTTCTCCTTCTCCTTCTTCTGCTTCTTCTGATTCACACTCCAGACTTCATCTTCTCCTTCTCCTTCTTCTACTTCTTCTGATTCACCCGCCAGACTTCACCTTCTCCTTCTCCTTCTTCTGCTTCTTCTGATTCACCCTCCAGACTTCACCTTCTCCTTCTCCTTCGTCTACTTCTTCTGATTCACCCGCCAGACTTCACCTTCTCCTTCTCCTTGGTCTACTTCTTCTGATTCAGCCTCCAGACTACACCTTCTCCTTCTCCTTCTTCTACTTCTTCTGCTGCGCCCTCCAGACTTCACCTTCTCCTTCTCCTTCTTCTGCTTCTTCTGCTTCACCCTCCTGACTTCAACATCTCCTTCTCCTTCTTCTACTTCTTCTGCTTCACCCCCCTGACTTCACCTTCTCCTTCTCCTTCTTCTGCTTCTTCTGATTCATACTCCTAACTTCACCTTCTCCTTCTCCTTCTTCTGCTTCTTCTGATTCACCCTCCTGACTGCACCTTCTCCTTCTCCTTCTTCTGCTACTTCTGATTCACCCTCCAGACTTCACCTTCTCCTTCTCCTTCTTCTGCTTCTTCTGATTCACCCTCCAGACTTCACCTTCTCCTTCTCCTTCTTCTGCTTTTTCTGATTCACCCTCCAGACCTCACCTTCTCCTTCTCCTTCTTCTACTTCTTCTGATTCACCCTCCAGATTTCATCTTCTCCTTCTCCTTCTTCTGCTTCTTCTGATTCACCCTCCAGACTTCACCTTCTCCTTCTCCTTCTTCTGCTTCTTCTGATTCACCCTCCAGACTTCACCTTCTCCTTCTCCTTCTTCTACTCCTTCTGAATCACCCTCCAGACTTCAATTTCTCCTTCTCCTTCTTCTACTTCTTCTGATTCACCCTCCAGTCTTCACCTTCTCCTTCTCCTTCTTCTGCTTCTTCTGCTTCACCCTCCAGACTACACCTTCTCCTTCTCTTTCTTCTGCTTCTTCTGATTCACCCTCCAGACTTCACCTTCTCCTTCTCCTTCTTCTGATTCTTCTGATTCTCCCTCCAGACTTCACATTCTCCTTCTCCTTCTTCTGCTTCTTCTGATTCACCCTCCTGACTTCACCTACTCCTTCTCCTTCTTCTCCTTCTTCTGATTCACCCTCCTGACATCACCTTCTCCTTCTCCTTCTTCTACCTCTTCTGCTTCACCCTCCAGACTTCACCTTCTCCTTCTCCTTCTTCTACTTCTTCTGCTTCACCCTCCAGACTTCACCTTCTCCTTCTCCTTCTTCTGCTTCTTCTGATTCACCCTCCAGACTTCACCTTCTCCTTCTCCTTCTTCTGCTTCTTCTGATTCACCCTCCTGACTTCACCTTCTCCTTCTCCTTCTTCTGCTTCTTCTAATTCACCCTCCAGACTTCACCTTTTCCTTCTCCTTCTTCTACTTCTTCTGATTCACCCTCCAGACTTCACCTTCTCCTTCTACTTCTTCTGCTTCTTCTGATTCACCCTCCAGACTTCACCTTCTCCTTCTCCTTCTTCTGCTTCTTCTGATTCACCCTCCAGACTTCACCTTCTCCTTCTCCTTCTTCTGCTTCTTCTGATTCACCCTCCAGACTTCACCTTCTCCTTCTCCTTCTTCTTCTTCTTCTGATTCACCCTCCAGACTTCACCTTCTCCTTCTCCTTCTTCTACTTCTTCTGATTCACCCGCCAGACTTCACCTTCTCCTTCTCCTTCTTCTGCTTCTTCTGATTCACCCTCCAGACTTCACCTTCTCCTTCTCCTTCGTCTACTTCTTCTGATTCACCCTCCAGACTACACCTTCTCCTTCTCCTTCTTCTTCTTCTTCTGATTCACCCTCCAGACTTCACCTTCTCCTTCTCCTTCTTCTGCTTCTTCTGATTCACCCTCCAGACTTCACCTTCCCCTTCTCCTTCTTCTACTTCTTCTGATTTACCCTCCAGACTTCACCTTCTCCTTCTCCTTCTTCTACTTCTTCTGATTCACCCTCCAGACTTCACCTTCTCCTTCTCCTTCTTCTACATCTTCTGCTTCTCCCTCCAGACTTCACCTTCTCCTTCTCCTTCTTCTGCTTCTTCTGATTCACCCTCCAGACTTCACCTTCTCCTTCTCCTTCTTCTGCTTCTTCTGATTCACCCTCATGACTTCACCTTCTCCTTCTCCTTCTTCTGCTTCTTCTGATTCACCCTCCAGACTTCACCTTCTCCTTCTCCTTCTTCTACTTCTTCTGATTCACCCTCCAGACTTCACCTTCTCCTTCTACTTCTTCTGCTTCTTCTGATTCACCCTCCAGACTTCACCTTCTCCTTCTCCTTCTTCTGCTTCTTCTGATTCACCCTCCAGACTTTACCTTCTCCTTCTCCTTCTTCTGCTTCTTCTGATTCACCCTCCAGACATCACCTTCTCATTCTCCTTCTTCTGCTTCTTCTGATTCACCCTCCAGACTTCACCTTCTCCTTCTCCTTCTTCTGCTTCTTCTGCTTCACCCTCCTGACTTCACCTTCTCCTTCTCCTTCTTCTACTTCTTCTGATTCACCCTCCAGACTTCACCTTCTCCTTCTCCTTCTTCTGCTTCTTCTGCTTCACCCTCCAGACTTCAGCTTCTCCTTCTCCTTCTTCTGCTTCTTCTGCTTCGCCCTCCAGACTTCACCTTCTCCTTCTCCTTCTTCTGCATCTTCTGCTTCACCCTCCATACTTCACCTTCTCCTTCTCCTTCTACTGCTTCTTCTGCTTCACCCTCCTGACTTCACCTCCTTCTCCTTCTTCTACTTCTTCTGATTCACGCTCCAGTCTTCACCTTCTCCTTCTCCTTCTCCTGCTTCTTCTGACTCACACTCCAGACTTCACCTACTCCTTCTCCTTCTTCTGCTTCTTCTGCTTCACCCTCCTGACTTCACCTTCTCCTTCTCCTTCTTCTGCTTCTTCTGCTTCAACCCCCTGACTTCACCTTCTCCTTCTCCTTCTTCTGCTTCTTCTGATTCACCCTCCTAACTTCACCTTCTCCTTCTCCTTCTTCTGCTTCTTCTGATTCACCCTCCTGACTTCACCTTCTCCTTCTCCTTCTTCTGCTTCTTCTGATTCACCCTCCAGACTTCACCTTCTCCTCCTTCTTCTGCTTCTTCTGATTCACCCTCCAGACTTCACATTCTCCTTCTCCTTCTTCTGCTTCTTCTGATTCACCCTCCAGACCTCACCTTCTCCTTCTCCTTCTTCTACTTCTTCTGATTCACCCTCCAGATTTCATCTTCTCCTTCTCCCTCTTCTGCTTCTTCTGATTCACCCTCCTGACTTCACCTTCTCCTTCTCCTTCTTCTGCTTCTTCTGATTCACCCTCCAGACTTCACCTTCCCCTTCTCCTTCTTCTGCTTCTTCTGTTTCACCCTCCTGACTTCAACATCTCCTTCTCCTTCTTCTACTTCTTCTGCTTCACCCCCCTGACTTCACCTTCTCCTTCTCCTTCTTCTGCTTCTTCTGATTCATACTCCTAACTTCACCTTCTCCTTCTCCTTCTTCTGCTTCTTCTGATTCACCCTCCTGACTGCACCTTCTGCTTCTCCTTCTTCTGCTACTTCTGATTCACCCTCCAGACTTCACCTTCTCCTTCTCCTTCTTCTGCTTCTTCTGATTCACCCTCCAGACTTCACCTTCTCCTTCTCCTTCTTCTGCTTTTTCTGATTCACCCTCCAGACCTCACCTTCTCCTTCTCCTTCTTCTACTTCTTCTGATTCACCCTCCAGATTTCATCTTCTCCTTCTCCTTCTTCTGCTTCTTCTGATTCACCCTCCAGACTTCACCTTCTCCTTCTCCTTCTTCTGCTTCTTCTGATTCACCCTCCAGACTTCACCTTCTCCTTCTCCTTCTTCTACTTCTTCTGAATCACCCTCCAGACTTCAATTTCTCCTTCTCCTTCTTCTACTTGTTCTGATTCACCCTCCAGTCTTCACCTTCTCCTTCTCCTTCTTCTGCTTCTTCTGCTTCACCCTCCAGACTACACCTTCTCCTTCTCTTTCTTCTGCTTCTTCTGATTCACCCTCCAGACTTCACCTTCTCCTTCTCCTTCTTCTGATTCTTCTGATTCACCCTCCAGACTTCACCTTCTCCTTCTCCTTCTTCTGCTTCTTCTGATTCACCCTCCTGACTTCACCTACTCCTTCTCCTTCTTCTCCTTCTTCTGATTCACCCTCCTGACATCACCTTCTCCTTCTCCTTCTTCTACTTCTTCTGCTTCACCCTCCAGACTTCACCTTCTCCTTCTCCTTCTTCTACTTCTTCTGCTTCACCCTCCAGACTTCACCTTCTCCTTCTCCTTCTTCTGCTTCTTCTGATTCACCCTCCAGACTTCACCTTCTCCTTCTCCTTCTTCTGCTTCTTCTGATTCACCCTCCTGACTTCACCTTCTCCTTCTCCTTCTTCTGCTTCTTCTAATTCACCCTCCAGACTTCACCTTTTCCTTCTCCTTCTTCTACTTCTTCTGATTCACCCTCCAGACTTCACCTTCTCCTTCTACTTCTTCTGCTTCTTCTGATTCACCCTCCAGACTTCACCTTCTCCTTCTCCTTCATCTGCTTCTTCTGATTCACCCTCCAGACTTCACCTTCTCCTTCTCCTTCTTCTGCTTCTTCTGGTTCACCCTCCAGACTTCACCTTCTCCTTCTCCTTCTTCTTCTTCTTCTGATTCACCCTCCAGACTTCACCTTCTCCTTCTCCTTCTTCTACTTCTTCTGATTCACCCGCCAGACTTCACCTTCTCCTTCTCCTTCTTCTGCTTCTTCTGATTCACCCTCCAGACTTCACCTTCTCCTTCTCCTTCGTCTACTTCTTCTGATTCACCCTCCAGACTACACCTTCTCCTTCTCCTTCTTCTTCTTCTTCTGATTCACCCTCCAAACTTCACCTTCTCCTTCTCCTTCTTCTGCTTCTTCTGATTCACCCTCCAGACTTCACCTTCCCCTTCTCCTTCTTCTACTTCTTCTGATTTACCCTCCAGACTTCACCTTCTCCTTCTCCTTCTTCTACTTCTTCTGATTCACCCTCCAGACTTCACCTTCTCCTTCTCCTTCTTCTACATCTTCTGCTTCTCCCTCCAGACTTCACCTTCTCCTTCTCCTTCTTCTGCTTCTTCTGATTCACCCTCCAGACTTCACCTTCTCCTTCTCCTTCTTCTGCTTCTTCTGATTCACCCTCCTGACTTCACCTTCTCCTTCTCCTTCTTCTGCTTCTTCTGATTCACCCTCCAGACTTCACCTTCTCCTTCTCCTTCTTCTACTTCTTCTGATTCACCCTCCAGACTTCACCTTCTCCTTCTACTTCTTCTGCTTCTTCTGATTCACCCTCCAGACTTCACCTTCTCCTTCTCCTTCTTCTGCTTCTTCTGATTCACCCTCCAGACTTCACCTTCTCCTTCTCCTTCTTCTGCTTCTTCTGATTCACCCTCCAGACTTCACCTTCTCATTCTCCTTCTTCTGCTTCTTCTGATTCACCCTCCAGACTTCACCTTCTCCTTCTCCTTCTTCTGCTTCTTCTGATTCACCCTCCAGACTTCACCTTCTCCTTCTCCTTCTTCTGCTTCTTCTGATTCACCCTCCTGACTTCACCTTCTCCTTCTCCTTCTTCTGCTTCTTCTGATTCACCCTCCAGACTTCACCTTCTCCTTCTCCTTCTTCTGCTTCTTCTGATTCACCCTCCAGACTTCACCTTCTCCTTCTCCTTCTTCTGCTTCTTCTGATTCACCCTCCTGACTTCACCTTCTCCTTCTCCTTCTTCTGCTTCTTCTGATTCACCCTCCAGACTTCACCTTCTCCTTCTCCTTCTTCTGCTTCTTCTGATTCACCCTCCAGACTTCACCTTCTCCTTCTCCTTCTTCTGCTTCTTCTGATTCACCCTCCAGACTTCACCTTCTCCTTCTCCTTCTTCTGCTTCTTCTGATTCACCCTCCTGACTTCACCTTCTCCTTCTCCTTCTTCTGCTTCTTCTGATTCACCCTCCAGACTTCACCTTCTCCTTCTCCTTCTTCTACTTCTTCTGATTCACCCTCCAGACTTCACCTTCTCCTTCTACTTCTTCTGCTTCTTCTGATTCACCCTCCAGACTTCACCTTCTCCTTCTCCTTCTTCTGCTTCTTCTGATTCACCCTCCAGACTTCACCTTCTCCTTCTCCTTCTTCTGCTTCTTCTGATTCACCCTCCAGACTTCACCTTCTCATTCTCCTTCTTCTGCTTCTTCTGATTCACCCTCCAGACTTCACCTTCTCCTTCTCCTTCTTCTGCTTCTTCTGCTTCACCCTCCTGACTTCACCTTCTCCTTCTCCTTCTTCTACTTCTTCTGATTCACCCTCCAGACTTCACCTTCTCCTTCTCCTTCTTCTGCTTCTTCTGCTTCACCCTCCAGACTTCAGCTTCTCCTTCTCCTTCTTCTGCTTCTTCTGCTTCGCCCTCCAGACTTCACCTTCTCCTTCTCCTTCTTCTGCTTCTTCTGCTTCACCCTCCAGACTTCACCTTCTCCTTCTCCTTCTACTGCTTCTTCTGCTTCACCCTCCTGACTTCACCTCCTTCTCCTTCTTCTACTTCTTCTGATTCACCCTCCAGTCTTCACCTTCTCCTTCTCCTTCTCCTGCTTCTTCTGACTCACACTCCAGACTTCACCTTCTCCTTCTCCTTCTTCTGCTTCTTCTGCTTCACCCTCCTGACTTCACCTTCTCCTTCTCCTTCTTCTGCTTCTTTTGCTTCAACCCCCTGACTTCACCTTCTCCTTCTCCTTCTTCTGCTTCTTCTGATTCACCCTCCTGACTTCACCTTCTCCTTCTCCTTCTTCTGCTTCTTCTGATTCACCCTCCAGACTTCACCTTCTCCTCCTTCTTCTGCTTCTTCTGATTCACCCTCCAGACTTCACATTCTCCTTCTCCTTCTTCTGCTTCTTCTGATTCACCCTCCAGACCTCACCTTCTCCTTCTCCTTCTTCTACTTCTTCTGATTCACCCTCCAGATTTCATCTTCTCCTTCTCCCTCTTCTGCTTCTTCTGATTCACCCTCCTGACTTCACCTTCTCCTTCTCCTTCTTCTGCTTCTTCTGATTCACCCTCCAGACTTCACCTTCTCCTCCTTCTTCTGCTTCTTCTGATTCACCCTCCAGACTTCACATTCTCCTTCTCCTTCTTCTGCTTCTTCTGATTCACCCTCCAGACCTCACCTTCTCCTTCTCCTTCTTCTACTTCTTCTGATTCACCCTCCAGACTTCACCTTCTCCTTCTCCTTCTTCTTCTTCTTCTGATTCACCCTCCAGACTTCACCTTCTCCTTCTCCTTCTTCTGCTTCTTCTGCTTCACCCTCCAGACTTCACCTTCTCCTTCTCCTTCTACTGCTTCTTCTGCTTCACCCTCCTGACTTCACCTCCTTCTCCTTCTTCTACTTCTTCTGATTCACGCTCCAGTCTTCACCTTCTCCTCCTCCTTCTCCTGCTTCTTCTGACTCACACTCCAGACTTCACCTTCTCCTTCTCCTTCTTCTGCTTCTTCTGCTTCACCCTCCTGACTTCACCTTCTCCTTCTCCTTCTTCTGCTTCTTCTGCTTCAACCCCCTGACTTCACCTTCTCCTTCTCCTTCTTCTGCTTCTTCTGATTCACCCTCCTAACTTCACCTTCTCCTTCTCCTTCTTCTGCTTCTTCTGATTCACCCTCCTGACTTCACCTTCTCCTTCTCCTTCTTCTGCTTCTTCTGATTCACCCTCCAGACTTCACCTTCTCCTCCTTCTTCTGCTTCTTCTGATTCACCCTCCAGACTTCACATTCTCCTTCTCCTTCTTCTGCTTCTTCTGATTCACCCTCCAGACCTCACCTTCTCCTTCTCCTTCTTCTACTTCTTCTGATTCACCCTCCAGATTTCATCTTCTCCTTCTCCCTCTTCTGCTTCTTCTGATTCACCCTCCTGACTTCACCTTCTCCTTCTCCTTCTTCTGCTTCTTCTGATTCACCCTCCAGACTTCACCTTCCCCTTCTCCTTCTTCTGCTTCTTCTGTTTCACCCTCCTGACTTCAACATCTCCTTCTCCTTCTTCTACTTCTTCTGCTTCACCCCCCTGACTTCACCTTCTCCTTCTCCTTCTTCTGCTTCTTCTGATTCATACTCCTAACTTCACCTTCTCCTTCTCCTTCTTCTGCTTCTTCTGATTTACCCTCCTGACTGCACCTTCTGCTTCTCCTTCTTCTGCTACTTCTGATTCACCCTCCAGACTTCACCTTCTCCTTCTCCTTCTTCTGCTTCTTCTGATTCACCCTCCAGACTTCACCTTCTCCTTCTCCTTCTTCTGCTTTTTCTGATTCACCCTCCAGACCTCACCTTCTCCTTCTCCTTCTTCTACTTCTTCTGATTCACCCTCCAGATTTCATCTTCTCCTTCTCCTTCTTCTGCTTCTTCTGATTCACCCTCCAGACTTCACCTTCTCCTTCTCCTTCTTCTGCTTCTTCTGATTCACCCTCCAGACTTCACCTTCTCCTTCTCCTTCTTCTACTTCTTCTGAATCACCCTCCAGACTTCAATTTCTCCTTCTCCTTCTTCTACTTCTTCTGATTCACCCTCCAGTCTTCACCTTCTCCTTCTCCTTCTTCTGCTTCTTCTGCTTCACCCTCCAGACTACACCTTCTCCTTCTCTTTCTTCTGCTTCTTCTGATTCACCCTCCAGACTTCACCTTCTCCTTCTCCTTCTTCTGATTCTTCTGATTCACCCTCCAGACTTCACCTTCTCCTTCTCCTTCTTCTGCTTCTTCTGATTCACCCTCCTGACTTCACCTACTCCTTCTCCTTCTTCTCCTTCTTCTGATTCACCCTCCTGACATCACCTTCTCCTTCTCCTTCTTCTACTTCTTCTGCTTCACCCTCCAGACTTCACCTTCTCCTTCTCCTTCTTCTACTTCTTCTGCTTCACCCTCCAGACTTCACCTTCTCCTTCTCCTTCTTCTGCTTCTTCTGATTCACCCTCCAGACTTCACCTTCTCCTTCTCCTTCTTCTGCTTCTTCTGATTCACCCTCCTGACTTCACCTTCTCCTTCTCCTTCTTCTGCTTCTTCTAATTCACCCTCCAGACTTCACCTTTTCCTTCTCCTTCTTCTACTTCTTCTGATTCACCCTCCAGACTTCACCTTCTCCTTCTACTTCTTCTGCTTCTTCTGATTCACCCTCCAGACTTCACCTTCTCCTTCTCCTTCTTCTGCTTCTTCTGATTCACCCTCCAGACTTCACCTTCTCCTTCTCCTTCTTCTGCTTCTTCTGATTCACCCTCCAGACTTCAACTTCTCCTTCTCCTTCTTCTTCTTCTTCTGATTCACCCTCCAGACTTCACCTTCTCCTTCTCCTTCTTCTACTTCTTCTGATTCACCCGCCAGACTTCACCTTCTCCTTCTCCTTCTTCTGCTTCTTCTGATTCACCCTCCAGACTTCACCTTCTCCTTCTCCTTCGTCTACTTCTTCTGATTCACCCTCCAGACTACACCTTCTCCTTCTCCTTCTTCTTCTTCTTCTGATTCACCCTCCAGACTTCACCTTCTCCTTCTCCTTCTTCTGCTTCTTCTGATTCACCCTCCAGACTTCACCTTCCCCTTCTCCTTCTTCTACTTCTTCTGATTTACCCTCCAGACTTCACCTTCTCCTTCTCCTTCTTCTACTTCTTCTGATTCACCCTCCAGACTTCACCTTCTCCTTCTCCTTCTTCTACATCTTCTGCTTCTCCCTCCAGACTTCACCTTCTCCTTCTCCTTCTTCTGCTTCTTCTGATTCACCCTCCAGACTTCACCTTCTTCTGCTTCTTCTGATTCACCCTCCTGACTTCACCTTCTCCTTCTCCTTTTTCTGCTTCTTCTGATTCACCCTCCAGACTTCACCTTCTCCTTCTCCTTCTTCTACTTCTTCTGATTCACCCTCCAGACTTCACCTTCTCCTTCTCCTTCTTCTGCTTCTTCTGATTCACCCTCCAGACTTCACCTTCTCCTTCTCCTTCTTCTGCTTCTTCTGATTCACCCTCCAGACTTCACCTTCTCATTCTCCTTCTTCTGCTTCTTCTGATTCACCCTCCAGACTTCACCTTCTCCTTCTACTTCTTCTGCTTCTTCTGATTCACCCTCCAGACTTCAACTTCTCCTTCTCCTTCTTCTGCTTCTTCTGATTCACCCTCCAGACTTCACCTTCTCCTTCTCCTTCTTCTGCTTCTTCTGATTCACCCTCCAGACTTCACCTTCTCATTCTCCTTCTTCTGCTTCTTCTGATTCACCCTCCAGACTTCACCTTCTCCTTCTCCTTCTTCTGCTTCTTCTGCTTCACCCTCCTGACTTCACCTTCTCCTTCTCCTTCTTCTACTTCTTCTGATTCACCCTCCAGACTTCACCTTCTCCTTCTCCTTCTTCTGCTTCTTCTGCTTCACCCTCCAGACTTCAGCTTCTCCTTCTCCTTCTTCTGCCTCTTCTGCTTCGCCCTCCAGGCTTCACCATCTCCTTCTCCTTCTTCTGCTTCTTCTGCTTCACCCTCCAGACTTCACCTTCTCCTTCTCCTTCTACTGCTTCTTCTGCTTCACCCTCCTGACTTCACCTCCTTCTCCTTCTTCTACTTCTTCTGATTCACCCTCCAGTCTTCACCTTCTCCTTCTCCTTCTCCTACTTCTTCTGACTCACACTCCAGACTTCACCTTCTCCTTCTCCTTCTTCTGCTTCTTCTGCTTCACCCTCCTGACTTCACCTTCTCCTTCTCCTTCTTCTGCTTCTTCTGCTTCAACCCCCTGACTTCACCTTCTCCTTCTCCTTCTTCTGCTTCTTCTGATTCACCCTCCTAACTTCACCTTCTCCTTCTCCTTCTTCTGCTTCTTCTGATTCACCCTCCTGACTTCACCTTCTCCTTCTCCTTCTTCTGCTTCTTCTGATTCACCCTCCAGACTTCACCTTCTCCTCCTTCTTCTGCTTCTTCTGATTCACCCTCCAGACTTCACATTCTCCTTCTCCTTCTTCTGCTTCTTCTGATTCAACCTCCAGACCTCACCTTCTCCTTCTCCTTCTTCTACTTCTTCTGATTCACCCTCCAGATTTCATCTTCTCCTTCTCCCTCTTCTGCTTCTTCTGATTCACCCTCCTGACTTCACCTTCTCCTTCTCCTTCTTCTGCTTCTTCTGATTCACCCTCCAGACTTCACCTTCTGCTCCTTCTTCTGATTCACCCTCCAGACTTCACATTCTCCTTCTCCTTCTTCTGCTTCTTCTGATTCACCCTCCAGACCTCACCTTCTCCTTCTCCTTCTTCTACTTCTTCTGATTCACCCTCCAGACTTCACCTTCTCCTTCTCCTTCTTCTGCTTCTTCAGATTCACCCTCCAGACTTCACCTTCTCCTTCTCCTTCTTCTACTTCTTCTGATTCACCCTCCAGACTTCACCTTCTCCTTCTCCTTCTTCTACTTCTTCTAATTCACCCTCCAGTCTTCACCTTCTCCTTCTCCTTCTTCTGCTTCTTCTGCTTCACCCTCCAGACTTCACCTTCTCCTTCTCTTTCTTCTGCTTCTTCTGATTCACCTTCCAGACTTCACCTTCTCCTTCTCCTTCTTCTGATTCTTCTGATTCACACTCCAGACTTCACCTTCTCCTTCTCCTTCTTCTGCTTCTTCTGCTTCACCCTCCTGACTTCACCTTCTCCTTCTCCTTCTTCTGCTTCTTCTGCTTCAACCCCCTGACTTCACCTTCTCCTTCTCCTTCTTCTGCTTCTTCTGATTCACCCTCCTAACTTCACCTTCTCTTCTCCTTCTTCTGCTTCTTCTGATTCACCCTGCTGACTTCACCTTCTCCTTCTCCTTCTTCTGCTTCTTCTGATTCACCCTCCAGACTTCACCTTCTCCTCCTTCTTCTGCTTCTTCTGATTCACCCTCCAGACTTCACATTCTCCTTCTCCTTCTTCTGCTTCTTCTGATTCACCCTCCAGACCTCACCTTCTCCTTCTCCTTCTTCTACTTCTTCTGATTCACCCTCCAGATTTCATCTTCTCCTTCTCCCTCTTCTGCTTCTTCTGATTCACCATCCAGACTTCACCTTCTCCTTCTCCTTCTTCTGCTTCTTCTGATTCACCCTCCAGACTTCACCTTCTCCTTCTCCTTCTTCTACTTCTTCTGATTCACCCTCCAGACTTCACCTTCTCCTTCTCCTTCTTCTACTTCTTCTAATTCACCCTCCAATCTTCACCTTCTCCTTCTCCTTCTTCTGCTTCTTCTGCTTCACCCTCCAGACTTCACCTTCTCCTTCTCTTTCTTCTGCTTCTTCTGATTCACCTTCCAGACTTCACCTTCTCCTTCTCCTTCTTCTGATTCTTCTGATTCACCCTCCAGACTTCACCTTCTCCTTCTCCTTCTACTGCTTCTTCTGCTTCACCCTCCTGACTTCACCTCCTTCTCCTTCTTCTACTTCTTCTGATTCACCCTCCAGTCTTCACCTTCTCCTTCTCCTTCTCCTGCTTCTTCTGACTCACACTCCAGACTTCACCTTCTCCTTCTCCTTCTTCTGCTTCTTCTGCTTCACCCTCCTGACTTCACCTTCTCCTTCTCCTTCTTCTGCTTCTTCTGCTTCAACCCCCTGACTTCACCTTCTCCTTCTCCTTCTTCTGCTTCTTCTGATTCACCCTCCTAACTTCACCTTCTCCTTCTCCTTCTTCTGCTTCTTCTGATTCACCCTCCTGACTTCACCTTCTCCTTCTCCTTCTTCTGCTTCTTCTGATTCACCCTCCAGACTTCACCTTCTCCTCCTTCTTCTGCTTCTTCTGATTCACCCTCCAGACTTCACATTCTCCTTCTCCTTCTTCTGCTTCTTCTGATTCACCCTCCAGACCTCACCTTCTCCTTCTCCTTCTTCTACTTCTTCTGATTCACCCTCCAGATTTCATCTTCTCCTTCTCCCTCTTCTGCTTCTTCTGATTCACCCTCCTGACTTCACCTTATCCTTCTCCTTCTTCTGCTTCTTCTGATTCACCCTCCAGACTTCACCTTCTGCTCCTTCTTCTGCTTCTTCTGATTCACCCTCCAGACTTCACATTCTCCTTCTCCTTCTTCTGCTTCTTCTGATTCACCCTCCAGACCTCACCTTCTCCTTCTCCTTCTTCTACTTCTTCTGATTCACCCTCCAGACTTCACCTTCTCCTTCTCCTTCTTCTGCTTCTTCTGATTCACCCTCCAGACTTCACCTTCTCCTTCTCCTTCTTCTACTTCTTCTGATTCACCATCCAGACTTCACCTTCTCCTTCTCCTTCTTCTACTTCTTCTAATTCACCCTCCAGTCTTCACCTTCTCCTTCTCCTTCTTCTGCTTCTTCTGCTTCACCCTCCAGACTTCACCTTCTCCTTCTCTTTCTTCTGCTTCTTCTGATTCACCTTCCAGACTTCACCTTCTCCTTCTCCTTCTTCTGATTCTTCTGATTCACACTCCAGACTTCACCTTCTCCTTCTCCTTCTTCTGCTTCTTCTGCTTCACCCTCCTGACTTCACCTTCTCCTTCTCCTTCTTCTGCTTCTTCTGCTTCAACCCCCTGACTTCACCTTCTCCTTCTCCTTCTTCTGCTTCTTCTGATTCACCCTCCTAACTTCACCTTCTCCTTCTCCTTCTTCTGCTTCTTCTGATTCACCCTGCTGACTTCACCTTCTCCTTCTCCTTCTTCTGCTTCTTCTGATTCACCCTCCAGACTTCACCTTCTCCTCCTTCTTCTGCTTCATCTGATTCACCCTCCAGACTTCACATTCTCCTTCTCCTTCTTCTGCTTCTTCTGATTCACCCTCCAGACCTCACCTTCTCCTTCTCCTTCTTCTACTTCTTCTGATTCACCCTCCAGATTTCATCTTCTCCTTCTCCCTCTTCTGCTTCTTCTGATTCACCATCCAGACTTCACCTTCTCCTTCTCCTTCTTCTGCTTCTTCTGATTCACCCTCCAGACTTCACCTTCTCCTTCTCCTTCTTCTACTTCTTCTGATTCACCCTCCAGACTTCACCTTCTCCTTCTCCTTCTTCTACTTCTTCTAATTCACCCTCCAGTCTTCACCTTCTCCTTCTCCTGCTTCTGCTTCTTCTGCTTCACCCTCCAGACTTCACCTTCTCCTTCTCTTTCTTCTGCTTCTTCTGATTCACCTTCCAGACTTCACCTTCTCCTTCTCCTTCTTCTGATTCTTCTGATTCACCCTCCAGACTTCACCTTCTCCTTCTCCTTCTTCTGCTTCTTCTGATTCACCCTCCTGACTTCACCTTCTCCTTCTCCTTCTTCTACTTCTTCTGATTCACCCTCCTGACTTCACTTTCTCCTTCTCCTTCTTCTATTTCTTCTGCTTCACCCTCCAGGATTCACCTTCTCCTTCTCCTTCTTCTACTTCTTCTGATTCACCCTCCAGACTTCACCTTCTCCTTCTCCTTCTTCTACTTCTTCTGATTCACCCTCCAGACTTCACCTTCTCCTTCTCCTTCTTCTGCTTCTTCTGATTCACCCTCCTGACTTCACCTTCTCCTTCTCCTTCTTCTGCTTCTTCTGATTCACCCTCCAGACTTCACCTTCTCCTTCTCCTTCTTCTACTTCTTCTGATTCACCCTCCAGACTTCACCTTCTCCTTCTACTTCTTCTGCTTCTTCTGATTCACCCTCCAGACTTCACCTTCTCCTTCTCCTTCTTCTGCTTCTTCTGATTCACACTCCAGACTTCATCTTCTCCTTCTCCTTCTTCTACTTCTTCTGATTCACCCGCCAGACTTCACCTTCTCCTTCTCCTTCTTCTGCTTCTTCTGATTCACCCTCCAGACTTTACCTTCTCCTTCTCCTTCGTCTACTTCTTCTGATTCACCCTCCAGACTACACCTTCTCCTTCTCCTTCTTCTACTTCTTCTGCTGCGCCCTCCAGACTTCACCTTCTCCTTCTCCTTCTTCTGCTTCTTCTGCTTCACCCTCCTGACTTCACCATCTCCTTCTCCTTCTTCTACTTCTTCTGCTTCACCCCCCTGACTTCACCTTCTCCTTCTCCTTCTTCTGCTTCTTCTGATTCATACTCCTAACTTCACCTTCTCCTTCTCCTTCTTCTGCTTCTTCTGATTCACCCTCCTGACTGCACCTTCTCCTTCTCCTTCTTCTGCTACTTCTGATTCACCCTCCAGACTTCACCTTCTCCTTCTCCTTCTTCTGCTTCTTCTGATTCACCCTCCAGAATTCACCTTCTCCTTCTCCTTCTTCTGCTTCTTCTGATTCACCCTCCAGACCTCACCTTCTCCTTCTCCTTCTTCTACTTCTTCTGATTCACCCTCCAGATTTCATCTTCTCCTTCTCCTTCTTCTGCTTCTTCTGATTCACCCTCCAGACTTCACCTTCTCCTTCTCCTTCTTCTGCTTCTTCTGATTCACCCTCCAGACTTCACCTTCTCCTTCTCCTTCTTCTACTTCTTCTGATTCACCCTCCAGACATCAATTTCTCCTTCTCCTTCTTCTACTTCTTCTGATTCACCCTCCAGTCTTCACCTTCTCCTTCTCCTTCTTCTGCTTCTTCTGCTTCACCCTCCAGACTACACCTTCTCCTTCTCTTTCTTCTGCTTCTTCTGATTCACCCTCCAGACTTCACCTTCTCCTTCTCCTAATCTGATTCTTCTGATTCACCCTCCAGACTTCACCTTCTCCTTCTCCTTCTTCTGCTTCTTCTGATTCACCCTCCTGACTTCACCTACTCCTTCTCCTTCTTCTCCTTCTTCTGATTCACCCTCCTGACTTCACCTTCTCCTTCTCCTTCTTCTACTTCTTCTGCTTCACCCTCCAGACTTCACCTTCTCCTTCTCCTTCTTCTACTTCTTCTGCTTCACCCTCCAGACTTCACCTTCTCCTTCTCCTTCTTCTGCTTCTTCTGATTCACCCTCCAGACTTCACCTTCTCCTTCTCCTTCTTCTGCTTCTTCTTTTTCACCCTCCTGACTTCACCTTCTCCTTCTCCTTCTTCTGCTTCTTCTGATTCACCCTCCAGATTTCACCTTCTCCTTCTCCTTATTCTGCTTCTTCTGATTCACCCTCCAGACTTCACCTTCTCCTTCTCCTTCTTCTGCTTCTTCTGATTCATCCTCCAGCCTTCACCTTCTCCTTCTCCTTCTTCTGCTTCTTCTGATTTACTCTCCAGACTTCACCTTCTCCTTCTCCTTCTTCTACTTCTTCTGATTCACCCTCCAGACTTCATCTTCTCCTTCTCCTTCTTCTGCTTCTTCTGATTCACCCTCCAGACTTCACCTTCTCCTTCTCCTTCTTCTGCTTCTTCTGATTCACCCTCCAGACTTCACCTTCTCCTTCTCCTTCTTCTACTTCTTCTGATTCACCCTCCAGACTTCACCTTCTCCTTCTCCTTCTTCTACTTCTTCTGATTCACCCTCCAGACTTCACCTTCTCCTTCTCCTTCTTCTGCTTCTTCTGATTTACCCTCCAGACTTCACCTTCTCCTTCTCCTTCTTCTGCTTCTTCTGATTCACCCTCCAGACTTCAACTTCCCCTTCTCCTTCTTCTGCTTCTTTTGATTCACTCTTCAGACTTCACTTTCTCCTTCTCCTTCTTCGGCTTCTTCTGATTCACCCTCCAGACTTCATCTTCTCCTTCTCCTTCTTCTGCTTCTTCTGATTCACCCTCCAGACTTCACCTTCTCCTTCTCCTTCTTCTACTTCTTCTGATTCACCCTCCAGACTTCACCTTCTCCTTCTCCTTCTTCTGCTTCTTCTGATTCACCCTCCAGGCTTCACCTTCTCCTTCTCCTTCGTCTACTTCTTCTGATTCACCCTCCAGACTGCACCTTCTCCATCTCCTTCTTCCAATTCTTCTGATTCACCCTCCAGACTTCACCTTCTCCTTCTCCTTCTTCTGCTTCTTCTGATTCACCCTCCAGACTTCACCTTCTCCATCTCCTTCTTCTGCTTCTTCTGATTCACCCTCCAGACTTGACCTTCTCCTTCTCCTTCTTCTACTTCTTCTGATTCACCCTCCAGACTTCACCTTCTCCTTCTCCTTCTTCTACTTCTTCTGCTTCTCCCTCCAGACTTCACCTTCTCCTTCTCCTTCTTCTGCTTCTTCTGCTTCACCCTCCTGACTTCACCTTCTCCTTCTCCTTCTTCTACTTCTTCTGCTTCACCCCCCTGACTTCACATTCTCCTTCTCCTTCTTCTACTTCTTCTGCTTCACCCTCCAGACTTTACCTTCTCCTTCTCCTTCTTCTGCTTCTTCTGCTTCACCCTCCAGACTTCACCTTCTTCTTCTCCTTCTTCTGCTACTTCTGATTCACCCTCCAGACTTCACCTTCTCCTTCTCCTTCTTCTGTTTCTTCTGATTCACCCTTCAGACTTCACCTTCTCCTTCTCCTTCTTCTGCTTCTTCTGATTCACCCTCCAGACCTCACCTTCTCCTTCTCCTTCTTCTACTTCTTCTGATTCACCCTCCAGACTTCATCATCTCCTTCTCCTTCTTCTGCTTCTTCTGATTCACCCTCCAGACTTCACCTTCTCCTTCTCCTTCTTCTGCTTCTTCTGATTCACCCTCCAGACTTCACCTTCTCCTTCTCCTTCTTCTACATCTTCTGATTCACCCTCCAGACTTCACCTTCTCCTTCTCCTTCTTCTGCTTCTTCTGATTCACCCTCCAGACTTCACCTTCTCCTTCTCCTTCTTCTGCTTCTTCTGATTCACCCTCCAGACTTCACCTTCTCCTTCTCCTTCTTCTGCTTCTTCTGATTCACCCTTCAGACATCACCTTCTCCTTCTCCTTCTTCTGCTTCTTCTGATTCACCCTCCAGACCTCACCTTCTCCTTCTCCTTCTTCTACTTCTTCTGATTCACCCTCCAGACTTCATCTTCTCCTTCTCCTTCTTCTACTTCTTCTGATTCACCCTCCAGACTTCATCTTCTCCTTCTCCTTCTTCTGCTTCTTCTGATTCACCCTCCAGACTTCACCTTCTCCTTCTCCTTCTTCTGCTTCTTCTGATTCACCCTCCAGACCTCACCTTCTCCTTCTCCGTCTTCTACTTCTTCTGATTCACCCTCCAGATTTCATCATCTCCTTCTCCTTCTTCTGCTTCTTCTGATTCACCCTCCAGACTTCACCTTCTCCTTCTCCTTCTTCTGCTTCTTCTGATTCACCCTCCAGACTTCGCCTTCTCCTTCTCCTTCTTCTACTTCTTCTGATTCACCCTCCAGACTTCACCTTCTCCTTCCCCTTCTTCTACTTCTTCTGATTCACCCTCCAGTCTTCACCTTCTCCTTCTCCTTCTTCTGCTTCTTCTGATTCACCCTCCAGACCACCTCCTCCTTCTCCTTCTTCTGCTTCTTCTGATTCAACCTCCTGACTTCACCTTCTTCTTCTCCTTCTTCTGCTTCTTCTGATTCACCCTCCAGACTTCACCTTCTCCTTCTCCTTCTTCTACTTCTTCTGATTCACCCTCCAGACTTCACCTTCTCCTTCTACTTCTTCTGCTTCTTCTGATTCACCCTCCAGACTTCACCTTCTCCTTCTCCTTCTTCTGCTTCTTCTGATTCACCCTCCAGACTTCACCTTCTCCTTCTCCTTCTTCGGCTTCTTCTGATTCACTCTCCAGACTTCACCTTCTCCTTCTCCTTCTTCTGCTTCTTCTGATTCACCCTCCAGACTTCACCTTCTCCTTCTCCTTCTTCTACTTCTTCTGATTCACCCTCCAGACTTCACCTTCTCCTTCTCCTTCTTCTGCTTCTTCTGATTCACCCTCCAGACTTCTACCTTCTCCTTCACCTTCGTCTACTTCTTCTGATTCACCCTCCAGACTACACCTTCTCCTTCTCCTTCTTCTACTTCTTCTGATTCACCCTCCAGACTTCACCTTCTCCTTCTCCTTCTTCTGCTTCTTCTGATTCACCCTCCAGACTTCACCTTCTCCTTCTCCTTCGTCTACTTCTTCTGATTCACCCTCCAGACTACACCTTCTCCTTCTCCTTCTTCTACTTCTTCTGATTCACCCTCCAGACTTCACCTTCTCCTTATCCTTCTTCTGCTTCTTCTGATTCACCCTCCAGACTTTACCTTCTCCTTCTCCTTCTTCTACTTCTTCTGCTTCACCCTCCAGGCTTCACCTTCTCCTTCTCCTTCTTCTACTTCTTCTGATTCACCCTCCAGACTTCACCTTCTCCTTCTCCTTCTTCTGCTTCTTCTGATTCACCCTCCAGATTTCACCTTCTCCTTCTCCTTATTCTGCTTCTTCTGATTCACCCTCCAGACTTCACCTTCTCCTTCTCCTTCTTCTGCTTCTTCTGATTCACCCTCCAGCCTTCACCTTCTCCTTCTCCTTCTTCTGCTTCTTCTGATTTACCCTCCAGACTTCACCTTCTCCTTCTCCTTCTTCTACTTCTTCTGATTCACCCTCCAGACTTCATCTTCTCCTTCTCCTTCTTCTGCTTCTTCTGATTCACCCTCCAGACTTCACCTTCTCCTTCTCCTTCTTCTGCTTCTTCTGATTCACCCTCCAGACTTCACCTTCTCCTTCTCCTTCTTCTACTTCTTCTGATTCACCCTCCAGACTTCACCTTCTCCTTCTCCTTCTTCTACTTCTTCTGATTCACCCTCCAGACTTCACCTTCTCCTTCTCCTTCTTCTGCTTCTTCTGATTTACCCTCCAGACTTCACCTTCTCCTTCTCCTTCTTCTGCTTCTTCTGATTCACCCTCCAGACTTCAACTTCCCCTTCTCCTTCTTCTGCTTCTTTTGATTCACTCTTCAGACTTCACTTTCTCCTTCTCCTTCTTCGGCTTCTTCTGATTCACCCTCCAGACTTCATCTTCTCCTTCTCCTTCTTCTGCTTCTTCTGATTCACCCTCCAGACTTCACCTTCTCCTTCTCCTTCTTCTACTTCTTCTGATTCACCCTCCAGACTTCACCTTCTCCTTCTCCTTCTTCTGCTTCTTCTGATTCACCCTCCAGGCTTCACCTTCTCCTTCTCCTTCGTCTACTTCTTCTGATTCACCCTCCAGACTGCACCTTCTCCTTCTCCTTCTTCCAATTCTTCTGATTCACCCTCCAGACTTCACCTTCTCCTTCTCCTTCTTCTGCTTCTTCTGATTCACCCTCCAGACTTCACCTTCTCCATCTCCTTCTTCTGCTTCTTCTGATTCACCCTCCAGACTTGACCTTCTCCTTCTCCTTCTTCTACTTCTTCTGATTCACCCTCCAGACTTCACCTTCTCCTTCTCCTTCTTCTACTTCTTCTGCTTCTCCCTCCAGACTTCACCTTCTCCTTCTCCTTCTTCTGCTTCTTCTGCTTCACCCTCCTGACTTCACCTTCTCCTTCTCCTTCTTCTACTTCTTCTGCTTCACCCCCCTGACTTCACCTTCTCCTTCTCCTTCTTCTACTTCTTCTGCTTCACCCTCCAGACTTTCCCTTCTCCTTCTCCTTCTTCTGCTTCTTCTGCTTCACCCTCCAGACTTCACCTTCTTCTTCTCCTTCTTCTGCTACTTCTGATTCACCCTCCAGACTTCACCTTCTCCTTCTCCTTCTTCTGTTTCTACTGATTCACCCTTCAGACTTCACCTTCTCCTTCTCCTTCTTCTGCTTCTTCTGATTCACCCTCCAGACCTCACCTTCTCCTTCTCCTTCTTCTACTTCTTCTGATTCACCCTCCAGACTTCATCATCTCCTTCTCCTTCTTCTGCTTCTTCTGATTCACCCTCCAGACTTCACCTTCTCCTTCTCCTTCTTCTGCTTCTTCTGATTCACCCTCCAGACTTCGCCTTCTCCTTCTCCTTCTTCTACTTCTTCTGATTCACCCTCCAGACTACACCTTCTCCTTCTCCTTCTTCTACTTCTTCTGATTCACCCTCCAGACTTCACCTTCTCCTTCTCCTTCTTCTGCTTCTTCTGATTCACCCTCCAGACTTCACCTTCTCCTTCTCCTTCGTCTACTTCTTCTGATTCACCCTCCAGACTACACCTTCTCCTTCTCCTTCTTCTACTTCTTCTGATTCACCCTCCAGACTTCACCTTCTCCTTATCCTTCTTCTGCTTCTTCTGATTCACCCTCCAGACTTTACCTTCTCCTTCTCCTTCTTCTACTTCTTCTGCTTCACCCTCCAGGCTTCACCTTCTCCTTCTCCTTCTTCTACTTCTTCTGATTCACCCTCCAGACTTCACCTTCTCCTTCTCCTTCTTCTGCTTCTTCTGATTCACCCTCCAGATTTCACCTTCTCCTTCTCCTTATTCTGCTTCTTCTGATTCACCCTCCAGACTTCACCTTCTCCTTCTCCTTCTTCTGCTTCTTCTGATTCACCCTCCAGCCTTCACCTTCTCCTTCTCCTTCTTCTGCTTCTTCTGATTTACCCTCCAGACTTCACCTTCTCCTTCTCCTTCTTCTACTTCTTCTGATTCACCCTCCAGACTTCATCTTCTCCTTCTCCTTCTTCTGCTTCTTCTGATTCACCCTCCAGACTTCACCTTCTCCTTCTCCTTCTTCTGCTTCTTCTGATTCACCCTCCAGACTTCACCTTCTCCTTCTCCTTCTTCTACTTCTTCTGATTCACCCTCCAGACTTCACCTTCTCCTTCTCCTTCTTCTACTTCTTCTGATTCACCCTCCAGACTTCACCTTCTCCTTCTCCTTCTTCTGCTTCTTCTGATTTACCCTCCAGACTTCACCTTCTCCTTCTCCTTCTTCTGCTTCTTCTGATTCACCCTCCAGACTTCAACTTCCCCTTCTCCTTCTTCTGCTTCTTTTGATTCACTCTTCAGACTTCACTTTCTCCTTCTCCTTCTTCGGCTTCTTCTGATTCACCCTCCAGACTTCATCTTCTCCTTCTCCTTCTTCTGCTTCTTCTGATTCACCCTCCAGACTTCACCTTCTCCTTCTCCTTCTTCTACTTCTTCTGATTCACCCTCCAGACTTCACCTTCTCCTTCTCCTTCTTCTGCTTCTTCTGATTCACCCTCCAGGCTTCACCTTCTCCTTCTCCTTCGTCTACTTCTTCTGATTCACCCTCCAGACTGCACCTTCTCCTTCTCCTTCTTCCAATTCTTCTGATTCACCCTCCAGACTTCACCTTCTCCTTCTCCTTCTTCTGCTTCTTCTGATTCACCCTCCAGACTTCACCTTCTCCATCTCCTTCTTCTGCTTCTTCTGATTCACCCTCCAGACTTGACCTTCTCCTTCTCCTTCTTCTACTTCTTCTGATTCACCCTCCAGACTTCACCTTCTCCTTCTCCTTCTTCTACTTCTTCTGCTTCTCCCTCCAGACTTCACCTTCTCCTTCTCCTTCTTCTGCTTCTTCTGCTTCACCCTCCTGACTTCACCTTCTCCTTCTCCTTCTTCTACTTCTTCTGCTTCACCCCCCTGACTTCACCTTCTCCTTCTCCTTCTTCTACTTCTTCTGCTTCACCCTCCAGACTTTCCCTTCTCCTTCTCCTTCTTCTGCTTCTTCTGCTTCACCCTCCAGACTTCACCTTCTTCTTCTCCTTCTTCTGCTACTTCTGATTCACCCTCCAGACTTCACCTTCTCCTTCTCCTTCTTCTGTTTCTACTGATTCACCCTTCAGACTTCACCTTCTCCTTCTCCTTCTTCTGCTTCTTCTGATTCACCCTCCAGACCTCACCTTCTCCTTCTCCTTCTTCTACTTCTTCTGATTCACCCTCCAGACTTCATCATCTCCTTCTCCTTCTTCTGCTTCTTCTGATTCACCCTCCAGACTTCACCTTCTCCTTCTCCTTCTTCTGCTTCTTCTGATTCACCCTCCAGACTTCGCCTTCTCCTTCTCCTTCTTCTACTTCTTCTGATTCACCCTCCAGACTTCACCTTCTCCTTCTCCTTCTTCTACTTCTTCTGATTCACCCTCCAGTCTTCACCTTCTCCTTCTCCTTCTTCTGCTTCTTCTGATTCACCCTCCAGACTTCACCTCCTCCTTATCCTTCTTCTGCTTCTTCTGATTCAACCTCCTGACTTCACCTTCTTCTTCTCCTTCTTCTGCTTCTTCTGATTCACCCTCCAGGCTTCACCTTCTCCTTCTCTTTCTTCTACTTCTTCTGATTCACCCTCCAGACTTCACCTTCTCCTTCTACTTCTTCTGCTTCTTCTGATTCACCCTCCAGACTTCACCTTCTCCTTCTCCTTCTTCTGCTTCTTCTGATTCACCCTCCAGACTTCACCTTCTCCTTCTCCTTCTTCGGCTTCTTCTGATTCACCCTCCAGACTTCACCTTCTCCTTCTCCTTCTTCTGCTTCTTCTGATTCACCCTCCAGACTTCACCTTCTCCTTCTCCTTCTTCTACTTCTTCTGATTCACCCTCCAGACTTCACCTTCTCCTTCTCCTTCTTCTGCTTCTTCTGATTCACCCTCCAGACTTCACCTTCTCCTTCTCCTTCGTCTACTTCTTCTGATTCACCCTCCAGACTACACCTTCTCCTTCTCCTTCTTCTACTTCTTCTGATTCACCCTCCAGACTTCACCTTCTCCTTATCCTTCTTCTGCTTCTTCTGAATCACCCTCCAGACTTCACCTTCTCCTTCTCCTTCTTCTACTTCTTCTGATTCACCCTCCAGACTTCACCTTCTCCTTCTCCTTCTTCTACTTCTTCTGATTCACCCTCCAGACTTCACCTTCTCCTTCTCCTTCTTCTACTTCTTCTGCTTCTCCCTCCAGACTTCACCTTCTCCTTCTCCTTCTTCTGCTTCTTCTGCTTCACCCTCCTGACTTCACCTTCTCCTTCTCCTTCTTCTACTTCTTCTGCTTCACCCCCCTGACTTCACCTTCTCCTTCTCCTTCTTCTACTTCTTCTGATTCACCCTCCAGACTTCACCTTCTCCTTCTCCTTCTTCTACTTCTTCTGATTCACCCTCCAGACTTCACCTTCTCCTTCTCCTTCTTCTACTTCTTCTGCTTCTCCCTCCAGACTTCACCTTCTCCTTCTCCTTCTTCTGCTTCTTCTGATTCACCCTCCAGACTTCACCTTCTCCTTCTCCTTATTCTGCTTCTTCTGATTCACCCTCCAGACTTCACCTTCTCCTTCTCCTCTTCTGCTTCTTCTGATTCACCCTCCAGACTTCATCTTCTCCTTCTCCTTCTTCTGCTTCTTCTGATTCACCCTCCAGACTTCACCTTCTCCTTCTCCTTCTTCTGCTTCTTCTGATTCACCCTCCAGACTTCACCTTCTCCTTCTCCTTCTTCTACATCTTCTGATTCACCCTCCAGACTTCACCTTCTCCTTCTCCTTCTTCTGCTTCTTCTGATTCACCCTCCAGACTTCACCTTCTCCTTCTCCTTCTTCTGCTTCTTCTGATTCACCCTCCAGACTTCACCTTCTCCTTCTCCTTCTTCTGCTTCTTCTGATTCACCCTTCAGACATCACCTTCTCCTTCTCCTTCTTCTGCTTCTTCTGATTCACCCTCCAGACCTCACCTTCTCCTTCTCCTTCTTCT
Source organism: Somniosus microcephalus (assembly GCF_052327205.1). Classification (NCBI taxonomy): domain Eukaryota; kingdom Metazoa; phylum Chordata; class Chondrichthyes; order Squaliformes; family Somniosidae; genus Somniosus; species Somniosus microcephalus. Next base: position 261,438 of record NW_028225500.1, read on the forward strand.
ACTTCTTCTGATTCAGCCTCCAGACTTCATCTTCACCTTCTCCTTCTTCTACTTCTTCTGATTCACCCTCCAGACTTCATCTTCTCCTTCTCCTTCTTCTGCTTCTTCTGATTCACCCTCCAGACTTCACCTTCTCCTTCTTCTTCTTCTGCTTCTTCTGATTCACCCTCCAGACCTCACCTTCTCCTTCTCCTTCTTCTACTTCTTCTGATACACCCTCCAGACTTCATCATCTCCTTCTCCTTCTTCTGCTTCTTCTGATTCACCCTCCAGACTTCACCTTCTCCTTCTCCTTCTTCTGCTTCTTCTGATTCACCCTCCAGACTTCGCCTTCTCCTTCTCCTTCTTCTACTTCTTCTGATTCACCCTCCAGACATCACCTTCTCCTTCTCCTTCTTCTACTTCTTCTGATTCACCCTCCAGTCTTCACCTTCTCCTTCTCCTTCTTCTGCTTCTTCTGATTCACCCTCCAGACTTCACCTCCTCCTTCTCCTTCTTCTGCTTCTTCTGATTCAACCTCCTGACTTCACCTTCTTCTTCTCCTTCTTCTGCTTCTTCTGATTCACCCTCCAGACTTCACCTTCTCCTTCTCCTTCTTCTACTTCTTCTGATTCACCCTCCAGACTTCACCTTCTCCTTCTACTTCTTCTGCTTCTTCTGATTCACCCTCCAGACTTCACCTTCTCCTTCTCCTTCTTCTGCTTCTTCTGATTCACCCTCCAGACTTCACCTTCTCCTTCTCCTTCTTCGGCTTCTTCTGATTCACCCTCCAGACTTCACCTTCTCCTTCTCCTTCTTCTGCTTCTTCTGATTCACCCTCCAGACTTCACCTTCTCCTTCTCCTTCTTCTACTTCTTCTGATTCACCCTCCAGACTTCACCTTCTCCTTCTCCTTCTTCTGCTTCTTCTGATTCACCCTCCAGACTTCACCTTCTCCTTCTCCTTCTTCTACTTCTTCTGATTCACCCTCCAGACTTCACCTTCTCCTTCTTCTACTTCTTCTGATTCACCCTCCAGACTTCACCTTCTCCTTCTCCTTCTTCTACTTCTTCTGCTTCTCCCTCCAGACTTCACCTTCTCCTTCTCCTTCTTCTGCTTCTTCTGCTTCACCCTCCTGACTTCACCTTCTCCTTCTCCTTCTTCTACTTCTTCTGCTTCACCCCCCTGACTTCACCTTCTCCTTCTCCTTCTTCTACTTCTTCTGATTCACCCTCCAGACTTCACCTTCTCCTTCTCCTTCTTCTACTTCTTCTGATTCACCCTCCAGACTTCACCTTCTCCTTCTCCTTCTTCTACTTCTTCTGCTTCTCCCTCCAGACTTCACCTTCTCCTTCTCCTTCTTCTGCTTCTTCTGATTCACCCTCCAGACTTCACCTTCTCCTTCTCCTTATTCTGCTTCTTCTGATTCACCCTCCAGACTTCACCTTCTCCTTCTCCTCTTCTGCTTCTTCTGATTCACCCTCCAGACTTCATCTTCTCCTTCTCCTTCTTCTGCTTCTTCTGATTCACCCTCCAGACTTCACCTTCTCCTTCTCCTTCTTCTGCTTCTTCTGATTCACCCTCCAGACTTCACCTTCTCCTTCTCCTTCTTCTACATCTTCTGATTCACCCTCCAGACTTCACCTTCTCCTTCTCCTTCTTCTGCTTCTTCTGATTCACCCTCCAGACTTCACCTTCTCCTTCTCCTTCTTCTGCTTCTTCTGATTCACCCTCCAGACTTCACCTTCTCCTTCTCCTTCTTCTGCTTCTTCTGATTCACCCTTCAGACATCACCTTCTCCTTCTCCTTCTTCTGCTTCTTCTGATTCACCCTCCAGACCTCACCTTCTCCTTCTCCTTCTTCTACTTCTTCTGATTCACCCTCCAGACTTCATCTTCTCCTTCTCCTTCTTCTACTTCTTCTGATTCACCCTCCAGACTTCATCTTCTCCTTCTCCTTCTTCTGCTTCTTCTGATTCACCCTCCAGACTTCACCTTCTCCTTCTCCTTCTTCTGCTTCTTCTGATTCACCCTCCAGACCTCACCTTCTCCTTCTCCTTCTTCTACTTCTTTTGATTCACCCTCCAGACTTCATCATCTCCTTCTCCTTCTTCTGCTTCTTCTGATTCACCCTCCAGACTTCACCTTCTCCTTCTCCTTCTTCTGCTTCTTCTGATTCACCCTCCAGACTTCGCCTTCTCCTTCTCCTTCTTCTACTTCTTCTGATTCACCCTCCAGACATCACCTTCTCCTTCTCCTTCTTCTACTTCTTCTGATTCACCCTCCAGTCTTCACCTTCTCCTTCTCCTTCTTCTGCTTCTTCTGATTCACCCTCCAGACTTCACCTCCTCCTTCTCCTTCTTCTGCTTCTTCTGATTCAACCTCCTGACTTCACCTTCTTCTTCTCCTTCTTCTGCTTCTTCTGATTCACCCTCCAGACTTCACCTTCTCCTTCTCCTTCTTCTACTTCTTCTGATTCACCCTCCAGACTTCACCTTCTCCTTCTACTTCTTCTGCTTCTTCTGATTCACCCTCCAGACTTCACCTTCTCCTTCTCCTTCTTCTGCTTCTTCTGATTCACCCTCCAGACTTCACCTTCTCCTTCTCCTTCTTCTACTTCTTCTGATTCACCCTCCAGACTTCACCTTCTCCTTCTCCTTCTTCTGCTTCTTCTGATTCACCCTCCAGACTTCACCTTCTCCTTCTCCTTCGTCTACTTCTTCTGATTCACCCTCCAGACTACACCTTCTCCTTCTCCTTCTTCTACTTCTTCTGATTCACCCTCCAGACTTCACCTTCTCCTTATCCTTCTTCTGCTTCTTCTGATTCACCCTCCAGACTTCACCTTCTCCTTCTCCTTCTTCTACTTCTTCTGATTCACCCTCCAGACTTCACCTTCTCCTTCTCCTTCTTCTACTTCTTCTGATTCACCCTCCAGACTTCATCTTCTCCTTCTCCTTCTTCTACTTCTTCTGCTTCTCCCTCCAGACTTCACCTTCTCCTTCTCCTTCTTCTGCTTCTTCTGCTTCACCCTCCTGACTTCACCTTCTCCTTCTCCTTCTTCTACTTCTTCTGCTTCACCCCCCTGACTTCACCTTCTCCTTCTCCTTCTTCTACTTCTTCTGATTCACCCTCCAGACTTCACCTTCTCCTTTTCCTTCTTCTACTTCTTCTGATTCACCCTCCAGACTTCACCTTCTCCTTCTCCTTATTCTGCTTCTTCTGATTCACCCTCCAGACTTCACCTTCTCCTTCTCCTCTTCTGCTTCTTCTGATTCACCCTCCAGACTTCATCTTCTCCTTCTCCTTCTTCTGCTTCTTCTGATTCACCCTCCAGACTTCACCTTCTCCTTCTCCTTCTTCTGCTTCTTCTGATTCACCCTCCAGACTTCACCTTCTCCTTCTCCTTCTTCTACATCTTCTGATTCACCCTCCAGACTTCACCTTCACCTTCTCCTTCTTCTGCTTCTTCTGATTCACCCTCCAGACTTCACCTTCTCCTTCTCCTTCTTCTGCTTCTTCTGATTCACCCTCCAGACTTCACCTTCTCCTTCTCCTTCTTCTGCTTCTTCTGATTCACCCTTCAGACATCACCTTCTCCTTCTCCTTCTTCTGCTTCTTCTGATTCACCCTCCAGACCTCACCTTCTCCTTCTCCTTCTTCTACTTCTGCTGATTCACCCTCCAGACTTCATCTTCTCCTTCTCCTTCTTCTACTTCTTCTGATTCACCCTCCAGACTTCACCTTCTCCTTCTCCTTCTTCTGCTTCTTCTGATTCACCCTCCAGACTTCGCCTTCTCCTTCTCCTTCTTCTACTTCTTCTGATTCACCCTCCAGACTTCACCTTCTCCTTCTCCTTCTTCTACTTCTTCTGATTCACCCTCCAGTCTTCACCTTCTCCTTCTCCTTCTTCTGCTTCTTCTGGTTCACCCTGCAGACTTCATCTTCTCCTTCTCCTTCTTCTGCTTCTTCTGATTCACCCTCCTGACCTCACCTTCTCCTTCTCCTTCTTCTGCTTCTTCTAATTCACCCTCCAGACTTCACCTTCTCCTTCTCCTTCTTCTACTTCTCCTGATTCACCATCCAGACTTCACCTTCTCCTTCTACTTCTTCTGCTTCTTCTGATTCACCCTCCAGACTTCACCTTCTCCTTCTCCTTCTTGTGCTTCTTCTGATTCACCCTCCAGACCTCACCTTCTCCTTCTCCTTCTTCTGCTTCTTCTGATTCACCCTCCAGACTTCACCTTCTCCTTCTCCTTCGTCTGCTTCTTCTGATTCACCCTCCAGACTTCACCTTCTCCTTCTCCTTCTTCTACTTCTTCCGATACACCCTCCAGACTTCACCTTCTCCTTCTCCTTCTTCTGCTTCTTCTGATTCACCCTCCAGACTTCACCTTCTCCTTCTCCTTCTTCTACTTCTTCTGATTCACCTCCAGACTTCACCTTCTCCTTCTCCTTTTTCTACTTCTTCTGATTCACCCTCCAGACTTCACCTTCTCCTTCTCCTTCTTCTACTTCTTCTGCTTCTCCCTCCAGACTTCACCTTCTCCTTCTCCTTCTTCTGCTTCTTCTGATTCACCCTCCAGACTTCACCTTCTCCTTCTCCTTCTTCTACTTCTTCTCATTCACCCTCCAGACTTCACCTTCTCCTTCTCCTTCTTCTACTTCTTCTGATTCACCCTCCAGACTTCACCTTCTCCTTCTCCTTCTTCTACTTCTTCTGATTCACCCTCCTGACTTCAGCTTCTCCTTCTCCTTCTTCTGCTTCTTCTGCTTCACCCTCCAGACTTCACCTTCTCCTTCTCCTTCTTCTGCTTCTTGTGCTTCACCCTCCAGACTTCAGCTTCTCCTTCTCCTTCTTCTGCTTCTTCTGCTTCACCCTCCTGACTTCACCTTATCCTTCTCCTTCTTCTACTTCTTCTGATTCTCCCTCCAGACTTCACCTTCTCCTTCTCCTTCGTCTGCTTCTTCTGCTTCACCCTCCAGACTTCACCTTCTCCTTCTCCTTCTTCTGCTTCTTCTGCTTCGCCCTCCAGACTTCACCTTCTCCTTCTCCTTCTTCTGCTTCTTCTGCTTCACCCTCCAGACTTCACCTTCTCCTTCTCCTTCTTCTGCTTCTTCTGCTTCACCCTCTGACTTCACCTTCTCCTTCTCCTTCTTCTACCTCTTCTGATTCACCCTCCAGACTTCTCCTTCTCCTTCTCCTTCTTCTGCTTCTTCTGCTTCACCCTCCAGACTTCACCTTCTCCTTCTCCTTCTTCTGCTTCTTCTGCTGCGCCCTCCAGACTTCACCTTCTCCTTCTCCTTCTTCTGCTTCTTCTGCTTCACCCTCCTGACTTCACCTTCTCCTTCTCCTTCTTCTACTTCTTCTGCTTCACCCCCCTGACTTCACCATCTCCTTCTCCTTCTTCTGCTTCTTCTGATTCACCCTCCAGACTTCACCTTCTCCTTCTCCTTCTTCTACTTCTTCTGATTCACCCTCCAGACTTCATCTTCTCCTTCTCCTTCTTCTGCTTCTTCTGATTCACCCTCCAGACTTCACCTTCTCCTTCTCCTTCTTCTGCTTCTTCTGATTCACCCTCCAGACTTCACCTTCTCCTTCTCCTTCTTTTGCTTCTTCTGATGCACCCTCCAGACTTCACCTTCTCCTTCTCTTTCTTCTGCTTCTTCTGATTCACCCTCCAGACTTCACCTTCTCCTTCTCCTTCTCCTGCTTCTTCTGCTTCACCCTCCAGACTTCACCTTCTCCTTCTCCTTCTTCTGCTTCTTCTGCTTCGCCCTCCAGACTTCACCTTCTCCTTCTCCTTCTTCTGCTTCTTCTGCTTCGCCCTCCAGACTTCACCTTCTCCTTCTCCTTCTTCTGCTTCTTCTGCTTCACCCTCCATACTTCACCTTCTCCTTCTCCTTCTTCTGCTTCTTCTGCTTCACCCTCCTGACTTCACCTTCTCCTTCTCCTTCTTCTACTTCTTCTGATTCACCCTCCAGACTTCACCTTCTCCTTCTCCTTCTTCTACTTCTTCTGATTCACCCTCCAGACTTCACCTTCTCCTTCTCCTTCTTCTACTTCTTCTGCTTCTCCCACCAGACTTCACCTTCTCCTTCTCCTTCTTCTGCTTCTTCTGCTTCACCCTCCAGACTTCACCTTCTCCTTCTCCTTCTTCTACTTCTTCTGCTTCACCCCCCTGACTTCACCTTCTCCTTCTCCTTCTTCTACTTCTTCTGATTCACCCTCCAGACCTCAACATCTCCTTCTCCTTCTTCTACTTCTTCTGATTCACCCTCCAGACTTCACCTTCTCCTTCTCCTTCTTCTACTTCTTCTGCTTCTCCCTCCAGACTTCACCTTCTCCTTCTCCTTCTTCTGCTTCTTCTGATTCACCCTCCAGACTTCACCTTCTCCTTCTCCTTATTCTGCTTCTTCCGATTCACCCTCCAGACTTCACCTTCTCCTTCTCCTCTTCTGCTTCTTCTGATTCACCCTCCAGACTTCATCTTCTCCTTCTCCTTCTTCTGCTTCTTCTGATTCACCCTCCAGACTTCACCTTCTCCTTCTCCTTCTTCTGCTTCTTCTGATTCACCCTCCAGACTTCACCTTCTCCTTCTCCTTCTTCTACTTCTTCTGATTCACCCTCCAGACTTCACCTTCTCCTTCTCCTTCTTCTGCTTCTTCTGATTCACCCTCCAGACTTCACCTTCTCCTTCTCCTTCTTCTGCTTCTTCTGCTTCACCCTCCAGACCTCACCTTCTCCTTCTCCTTCTTCTACCTCTTCTGATTCACCCTCCAGACTTCATCTTCTCCTTCTGCTTCTTCTGCTTCTTCTGATTCACCCTCCAGACTTCACCTTCTCCTTCTCCTTCTTCTGCTTCTTCTGATTCACCCTCCAGACTTCGCCTTCTCCTTCTCCTTCTTCTACTTCTTCTGATTCTCCCTCCAGACTTCACCTTCTCCTTCTCCTTCTTCTACTTCTTCTGATTCACCCTCCAGTCTTCACCTTCTCCTTCTCCTTCTTCTGCTTCTTCTGATTCACCCTCCAGACTTCATCTTCTCCTTCTCCTTCTTCTGCTTCTTCTGATTCACCCTCCTGACTTCACCTTCTCTTTCTCCTTCTTCTGCTTCTTCTGATTCACCCTCCAGAATTCACCTTCTCCTTCTCCTTCTTCTACTTCTCCTGATTCACCCTCCAGACTTCACCTTCTCCTTCTACTTCTTCTGCTTCTTCTGATTCACCCTCCAGACTTCACCTTCTCCTTCTCCTTCTTCTGCTTCTTCTGATTCACCCTCCAGACTTCACCTTCTCCTTCTCCTTCTTCTGCTTCTTCTGATTCACCCTCCAGACTTCACCTTCTCCTTCTCCTTCGTCTGCTTCTTCTGATTCACCCTCCAGACTTCACCTTCTCCTTCTCCTTCTTCTACTTCTTCCGATTCACCCTCCAGACTTCACCTTCTCCTTCTCCTTCTTCTGCTTCTTCTGATTCACCCTCCAGACTTCACCTTCTCCTTCTCCTTCTTCTACTTCTTCTGATTCACCTCCAGACTTCACCTTCTCCTTCTCCTTTTTCTACTTCTTCTGATTCACCCTCCAGACTTCACCTTCTCCTTCTCCTTCTTCTACTTCTTCTGCTTCTCCCTCCAGACTTCACCTTCTCCTTCTCCTTCTTCAGCTTCTTCTGATTCACCCTCCAGACTTCACCTTCTCCTTCTCCTTCTTCTACTTCTTCCGATTCACCTTCCAGACTTCACCTTCTCCTTCTCCTTCTTCTACTTCTTCTGATTCACCCTCCAGACTTCACCTTCTCCTTCTCCTTCTTCTACTTCTTCTGATTCACCCTCCTGACTTCAGCTTCTCCTTCTCCTTCTTCTGCTTCTTCTGCTTCACCCTCCAGACTTCACCTTCTCCTTCTCCTTCTTCTGCTTCTTCTGCTTCACCCTCCAGACTTAAGCTTCTCCTTCTCCTTCTTCTGCTTCTTCTGCTTCACCCTCCTGACTTCACCTTATCCTTCTCCTTCTTCTACTTCTTCTGATTCTCCCTCCAGACTTCACCTTCTCCTTCTCCTTCTTCTGCTTCTTCTGCTTCACCCTCCAGACTTCACCTTCTCTTCTCCTTCTTCTGCTTCTTCTGCTTCGCCCGCCAGACTTCACCTTCTCCTTCTCCTTCTTCTGCTTCTTCGGCTTCACCCTCCAGACTTCACCTTCTCCTTCTCCTTCTTCTGCTTCTTCTGCTTCACCCTCCTGACTTCACCTTCTCCTTCTCCTTCTTCTACTTCTTCTGATTCACCCTCCAGACTTCACCTTCTACTTCTCCTTCTTCTGCTTCTTCTGCTTCACCCTCCAGACTTCACCTTCTCCTTCTCCTTCTTCTGCTTCTTCTGCTGCGCCCTCCAGACTTCACCTTCTACTTCTCCTTCTTCTGCTTCTTCTGCTTCACCCTCCTGACTTCACCTTCTCCTTCTCCTTCTTCTACTTCTTCTGCTTCACCCCCCTGACTTCACCATCTCCTTCTCCTTCTTCTGCTTCTTCTGATTCACCCTCCAGACTTCACCTTCTCCTTCTCCTTCTTCTACTTCTTCTGATTCACCCTCCAGACTTCATCTTCTCCTTCTCCTTCTTCTGCTTCTTCTGATTCACCCTCCAGACTTCACCTTCTCCTTCTCCTTCTTCTGCTTCTTCTGATTCACCCTCCAGACTTCACCTTCCCCTTCTCCTTCTTCTACTTCTTCTGATGTACCCTCCAGACTTCACCTTCTCCTTCTCTTTATTCTGCTTCTTCTGATTCACCCTCCAGACTTCACCTTCTCCTTCTCCTTCTTCTGATTCTTCTGATTCACCCTCCAGACTTCACCTTCTCCTTCTCCTTCTTCTGCTTCTTCTGATTCACCCTCCAGACTTCACCTTTTCCTTCTCCTTCTTCTACTTCTTCTGATGCACCCTCCAGACTTCACCTTCTCCTTCTCTTTCTTCTGCTTCATCTGATTCACCCTCCAGACTTCACCTTCTCCTTCTCCTTCTTCTGATTCTTCTGATTCATCCTCCAGACTTCACCTTCTCCTTCTCCTTCTTCTGCTTCTTCTGATTCACCCTCCTGACTTCACCTTCTCCTTCTCCTTCTTCTACTTCTTCTGATTCACCCTCCAGACTTCACCTTCTCCTTCTCCTTCTTCTACTTCTTCTGCTTCTCCCTCCAGACTTCACCTTCTCCTTCTCCTTCTTCTGCTTCTTCTGCTTCACCCTCCTGACTTCACCTTCTCCTTCTCCTTCTTCTACTTCTTCTGCTTCACCCCCCTGACTTCACCTTTTCCTTCTCCTTCTTCTACTTCTTCTGATTCACCCTCCAGACTTCACCTTCTCCTTCTCCTTCTTCTACTTCTTCTGATTCACCCTCCAGACTTCACCTTCTCCTTCTCCTTCTTCTACTTCTTCTGCTTCTCCCTCCAGACTTCACCTTCTCCTTCTCCTTCTTCTGCTTCTTCTGATTCACCCTCCAGACTTCACCTTCTCCTTCTCCTTATTCTGCTTCTTCTGATTCACCCTCCAGACTTCACCTTCTCCTTCTCCTCTTCTGCTTCTTCTGATTCACCCTCCAGACTTCATCTTCTCCTTCTCCTTCTTCTGCTTCTTCTGATTCACCCTCCAGACTTCACCTTCTCCTTCTCCTTCTTCTGCTTCTTCTGATTCACCCTCCAGACTTCACCTTCTCCTTCTCCTTCTTCTACATCTTCTGATTCACCCTCCAGACTTCACCTTCTCCTTCTCCTTCTTCTGCTTCTTCTGATTCACCCTCCAGACTTCACCTTCTCCTTCTCCTTCTTCTGCTTCTTCTGATTCACCCTCCAGACTTCACCTTCTCCTTCTCCTTCTTCTGCTTCTTCTGATTCACCCTTCAGACATCACCTTCTCCTTCTCCTTCTTCTGCTTCTTCTGATTCACCCTCCAGACCTCACCTTCTCCTTCTCCTTCTTCTACTTCTTCTGATTCACCCTCCAGACTTCATCTTCTCCTTCTCCTTCTTCTACTTCTTCTGATTCACCCTCCAGACTTCATCTTCTCCTTCTCCTTCTTCTGCTTCTTCTGATTCACCCTCCAGACTTCACCTTCTCCTTCTCCTTCTTCTGCTTCTTCTGATTCACCCTCCAGACTTCGCCTTCTCCTTCTCCTTCTTCTACTTCTTCTGATTCACCCTCCAGACTTCACCTTCACCTTCTCCTTCTTCTACTTCTTCTGATTCACCCTCCAGTCTTCACCTTCTCCTTCTCCTTCTTCTGCTTCTTCTGATTCACCCTGCAGACTTCATCTTCTCCTTCTCCTTCTTCTGCTTCTTCTGATTCACCCTCCTGACCTCACCTTCTCCTTCTCCTTCTTCTGCTTCTTCTGATTCACCCTCCAGACTTCACCTTCTCCTTCTCCTTCTTCTACTTCTCCTGATTCACCCTCCAGACTTCACCTTCTCCTTCTACTTCTTCTGCTTCTTCTGATTCACCCTCCAGACTTCACCTTCTCCTTCTCCTTCTTGTGCTTCTTCTGATTCACCCTCCAGACCTCACCTTCTCCTTCTCCTTCTTCTGCTTCTTCTGATTCACCCTCCAGACTTCACCTTCTCCTTCTCCTTCTTCTACTTCTTCTGATTCACCCTCCAGACTTCATCTTCTCCTTCTCCTTCTTCTGCTTCTTCTGATTCACCCTCCAGACTTCACCTTCTCCTTCTCCTTCTTCTGCTTCTTCTGATTCACCCTCCAGACTTCACCTTCCCCTTCTCCTTCTTCTACTTCTTCTGATGTACCCTCCAGACTTCACCTTCTCCTTCTCTTTATTCTGCTTCTTCTGATTCACCCTCCAGACTTCACCTTCTCCTTCTCCTTCTTCTGATTCTTCTGATTCACCCTCCAGACTTCACCTTCTCCTTCTCCTTCTTCTGCTTCTTCTGATTCACCCTCCAGACTTCACCTTCTCCTTCTCCTTCTTCTACTTCTTCTGATGCACCCTCCAGACTTCACCTTCTCCTTCTCTTTCTTCTGCTTCTTCTGATTCACCCTCCAGACTTCACCTTCTCCTTCTCCTTCTTCTGATTCTTCTGATTCATCCTCCAGACTTCACCTTCTCCTTCTCCTTCTTCTGCTTCTTCTGATTCACCCTCCTGACTTCACCTTCTCCTTCTCCTTCTTCTACTTCTTCTGATTCACCCTCCAGACTTCACCTTCTCCTTCTCCTTCTTCTACTTCTTCTGCTTCTCCCTCCAGACTTCACCTTCTCCTTCTTCTGCTTCTTCTGCTTCACCCTCCTGACTTCACCTTCTCCTTCTCCTTCTTCTACTTCTTCTGCTTCACCCCCCTGACTTCACCTTCTCCTTCTCCTTCTTCTACTTCTTCTGATTCACCCTCCAGACTTCACCTTCTCCTTCTCCTTCTTCTACTTCTTCTGATTCGCCCTCCAGACTTCACCTTCTCCTTCTTCTTCTTCTACTTCTTCTGCTTCTCCCTCCAGACTTCACCTTCTCCTTCTCCTTCTTCTGCTTCTTCTGATTCACCCTCCAGACTTCACCTTCTCCTTCTCCTTATTCTGCTTCTTCTGATTCACCCTCCAGACTTCACCTTCTCCTTCTCCTCTTCTGCTTCTTCTGATTCACCCTCCAGACTTCATCTTCTCCTTCTCCTTCTTCTGCTTCTTCTGATTCACCCTCCAGACTTCACCTTCTCCTTCTGCTTCTTCTGCTTCTTCTGATTCACCCTCCAGAATTCACCTTCTCCTTCTCCTTCTTCTACATCTTCTGATTCACCCTCCAGACTTCACTTCTCCTTCTCCTTCTTCTGCTTCTTCTGATTCACCCTCCAGACTTCACCTTCTCCTTCTCCTTCTTCTGCTTCTTCTGATTCACGCTCCAGACTTCACCTTCTCCTTCTCCTTCTTCTGCTTCTTCTGATTCACCCTTCAGACATCATCTTCTCCTTCTCCTTCTTCTGCTTCTTCTGATTCACCCTCCAGACCTCACCTTCTCCTTCTCCTTCTTCTACTTCTTCTGATTCACCCTCCAGACTTCATCTCCTCCTTCTCCTTCTTCTACTTCTTCTGATTCACCCTCCAGACTTCATCTTCTCCTTCTCCTTCTTCTGCTTCTTCTGATTCACCCTCCAGACTTCACCTTCTCCTTCTCCTTCTTCTGCTTCTTCTGATTCACCCTCCAGACTTCGCCTTCTCCTTCTCCTTCTTCTACTTCTTCTGATTCACCCTCCAGACTTCACCTTCTCCTTCTCCTTCTTCTACTTCTTCTGATTCACCCTCCAGTCTTCACCTTCTCCTTCTCCTTCTTCTGCTTCTTCTGATTCACCCTGCAGACTTCATCTTCTCCTTCTCCTTCTTCTGCTTCTTCTGATTCACCCTCCTGACCTCACCTTCTCCTTCTCCTTCTTCTGCTTCTTCTGATTCACCCTCCAGACTTCACCTTCTCCTTCTCCTTCTTCTACTTCTCCTGATTCACCCTCCAGACTTCACCTTCTCCTTTTACTTCTTCTGCTTCTTCTGATTCACCCTCCAGACTTTACCTTCTCCTTCTCCTTCTTGTGCTTCTTCTGATTCACCCTCCAGACCTCACCTTCTCCTTCTCCTTCTTCTGCTTCTTCTGATTCACCCTCCAGACTTCACCTTCTCCTTCTCCTTCGTCTGCTTCTTCTGGTTCACCCTCCAGACTTCACCTTCTCCTTCTCCTTCTTCTACTTCTTCCGATTCACCCTCCAGACTTCACCTTCTCCTTCTCCTTCTTCTGCTTCTTCTGATTCACCCTCCAGACTTCACCTTCTCCTTCTCCTTCTTCTACTTCTTCTGATTCACCTCCAGACTTCACCTTCTCCTTCTCCTTTTTCTACTTCTTCTGATTCACCCTCCAGACTTCACCTTCTCCTTCTCCTTCTTCTACTTCTTCTGCTTCTCCCTCCAGACTTCACCTTCTCCTTCTCCTTCTTCTGCTTCTTCTGATTCACCCTCCAGACTTCACCTTCTCCTTCTCCTTCTTCTACTTCTTCTCATTCACCCTCCAGACTTCACCTTCTCCTTCTCCTTCTTCTACTTCTTCTGATTCACCCTCCAGACTTCACCTTCTCCTTCTCCTTCTTCTGCTTCTTCTGATTCACCCTCCTGACCTCACCTTCTCCTTCTCCTTCTTCTGCTTCTTCTGATTCACCCTCCAGACTTCACCTTCTCCTTCTCCTTCTTCTACTTCTCCTGATTCACCCTCCAGACTTCACCTTCTCCTTCTACTTCTTCTGCTTCTTCTGATTCACCCTCCAGACTTCACCTTCTCCTTCTCCTTCTTGTGCTTCTTCTGATTCACCCTCCAGACCTCACCTTCTCCTTCTCCTTCTTCTGCTTCTTCTGATTCACCCTCCAGACTTCACCTTCTCCTTCTCCTTCTTCTACTTCTTCTGATTCACCCTCCAGACTTCATCTTCTCCTTCTCCTTCTTCTGCTTCTTCTGATTCACCCTCCAGACTTCACCTTCTCCTTCTCCTTCTTCTGCTTCTTCTGATTCACCCTCCAGACTTCACCTTCCCCTTCTCCTTCTTCTACTTCTTCTGATGTACCCTCCAGACTTCACCTTCTCCTTCTCTTTATTCTGCTTCTTCTGATTCACCCTCCAGACTTCACCTTCTCCTTCTCCTTCTTCTGATTCTTCTGATTCACCCTCCAGACTTCACCTTCTCCTTCTCCTTCTTCTGCTTCTTCTGATTCACCCTCCAGACTTCACCTTCTCCTTCTCCTTCTTCTACTTCTTCTGATGCACCCTCCAGACTTCACCTTCTCCTTCTCTTTCTTCTGCTTCTTCTGATTCACCCTCCAGACTTCACCTTCTCCTTCTCCTTCTTCTGATTCTTCTGATTCATCCTCCAGACTTCACCTTCTCCTTCTCCTTCTTCTGCTTCTTCTGATTCACCCTCCTGACTTCACCTTCTCCTTCTCCTTCTTCTACTTCTTCTGATTCACCCTCCAGACTTCACCTTCTCCTTCTCCTTCTTCTACTTCTTCTGCTTCTCCCTCCAGACTTCACCTTCTCCTTCTCCTTCTTCTGCTTCTTCTGCTTCACCCTCCTGACTTCACCTTCTCCTTCTCCTTCTTCTACTTCTTCTGCTTCACCCCCCTGACTTCACCTTCTCCTTCTCCTTCTTCTACTTCTTCTGATTCACCCTCCAGACTTCACCTTCTCCTTCTCCTTCTTCTACTTCTTCTGATTCGCCCTCCAGACTTCACCTTCTCCTTCTTCTTCTTCTACTTCTTCTGCTTCTCCCTCCAGACTTCACCTTCTCCTTCTCCTTCTTCTGCTTCTTCTGATTCACCCTCCAGACTTCACCTTCTCCTTCTCCTTATTCTGCTTCTTCTGATTCACCCTCCAGACTTCACCTTCTCCTTCTCCTCTTCTGCTTCTTCTGATTCACCCTCCAGACTTCATCTTCTCCTTCTCCTTCTTCTGCTTCTTCTGATTCACCCTCCAGACTTCACCTTCTCCTTCTGCTTCTTCTGCTTCTTCTGATTCACCCTCCAGACTTCACCTTCTCCTTCTCCTTCTTCTACATCTTCTGATTCACCCTCCAGACTTCACTTCTCCTTCTCCTTCTTCTGCTTCTTCTGATTCACCCTCCAGACTTCACCTTCTCCTTCTCCTTCTTCTGCTTCTTCTGATTCACGCTCCAGACTTCACCTTCTCCTTCTCCTTCTTCTGCTTCTTCTGATTCACCCTTCAGACATCATCTTCTCCTTCTCCTTCTTCTGCTTCTTCTGATTCACCCTCCAGACCTCACCTTCTCCTTCTCCTTCTTCTACTTCTTCTGATTCACCCTCCAGACTTCATCTCCTCCTTCTCCTTCTTCTACTTCTTCTGATTCACCCTCCAGACTTCATCTTCTCCTTCTCCTTCTTCTGCTTCTTCTGATTCACCCTCCAGACTTCACCTTCTCCTTCTCCTTCTTCTGCTTCTTCTGATTCACCCTCCAGACTTCGCCTTCTCCTTCTCCTTCTTCTACTTCTTCTGATTCACCCTCCAGACTTCACCTTCTCCTTCTCCTTCTTCTACTTCTTCTGATTCACCCTCCAGTCTTCACCTTCTCCTTCTCCTTCTTCTGCTTCTTCTGATTCACCCTGCAGACTTCATCTTCTCCTTCTCCTTCTTCTGCTTCTTCTGATTCACCCTCCTGACCTCACCTTCTCCTTCTCCTTCTTCTGCTTCTTCTGATTCACCCTCCAGACTTCACCTTCTCCTTCTCCTTCTTCTACTTCTCCTGATTCACCCTCCAGACTTCACCTTCTCCTTTTACTTCTTCTGCTTCTTCTGATTCACCCTCCAGACTTTACCTTCTCCTTCTCCTTCTTGTGCTTCTTCTGATTCACCCTCCAGACCTCACCTTCTCCTTCTCCTTCTTCTGCTTCTTCTGATTCACCCTCCAGACTTCACCTTCTCCTTCTCCTTCGTCTGCTTCTTCTGGTTCACCCTCCAGACTTCACCTTCTCCTTCTCCTTCTTCTACTTCTTCCGATTCACCCTCCAGACTTCACCTTCTCCTTCTCCTTCTTCTGCTTCTTCTGATTCACCCTCCAGACTTCACCTTCTCCTTCTCCTTCTTCTACTTCTTCTGATTCACCTCCAGACTTCACCTTCTCCTTCTCCTTTTTCTACTTCTTCTGATTCACCCTCCAGACTTCACCTTCTCCTTCTCCTTCTTCTACTTCTTCTGCTTCTCCCTCCAGACTTCACCTTCTCCTTCTCCTTCTTCTGCTTCTTCTGATTCACCCTCCAGACTTCACCTTCTCCTTCTCCTTCTTCTACTTCTTCTCATTCACCCTCCAGACTTCACCTTCTCCTTCTCCTTCTTCTACTTCTTCTGATTCACCCTCCAGACTTCACCTTCTCCTTCTCCTTCTTCTACTTCTTCTGATTCACCCTCCTGACTTGAGCTTCTCCTTCTCCTTCTTCTGCTTCTTCTGCTTCACCCTCCAGACTTCACCTTCTCCTTCTCCTTCTTCTGCTTCTTGTGCTTCACCCTCCAGACTTCAGCTTCTCCTTCTCCTTCTTCTGCTTCTTCTGCTTCACCCTCCTGACTTCACCTTATCCTTCTCCTTCTTCTACTTCTTCTGATTCTCCCTCCAGACTTCACCTTCTCCTTCTCCTTCGTCTGCTTCTTCTGCTTCACCCTCCAGACTTCACCTTCTCCTTCTCCTTCTTCTGCTTCTTCTGCTTCGCCCTCCAGACTTCACCTTCTCCTTCTCCTTCTTCTGCTTCTTCTGCTTCACCCTCCAGACTTCACCTTCTCCTTCTTCTGCTTCTTCTGCTTCACCCTCCTGACTTCACCTTCTCCTTCTCCTTCTTCTACCTCTTCTGATTCACCCTCCAGACTTCACCTTCTCCTTCTCCTTCTTCTGCTTCTACTGCTTCACCCTCCAGACATCACCTTCTCCTTCTCCTTCTTCTACTTCTTCTGCTTCACCCCCCTGACTTCACCATCTCCTTCTCCTTCTTCTGCTTCTTCTGCTTCGCCCTCCAGACTTCACCTTCTCCTTCTCCTTCTTCTGCTTCTTCTGCTTCACCCTCCAGCCTTCACCTTCTCCTTCTTCTGCTTCTTCTGCTTCACCCTCCTGACTTCACCTTCTCCTTCTCCTTCTTCTACCTCTTCTGATTCACCCTCCAGACTTCACCTTCTCCTTCTCCTTCTTCTGCTTCTACTGCTTCACCCTCCAGACATCACCTTCTCCTTCTCCTTCTTCTACTTCTTCTGCTTCACCCCCCTGACTTCACCATCTCCTTCTCCTTCTTCTGCTTCTTCTGATTCACCCTCCAGACTTCACCTTCTCCTTCTCCTTCTTCTACTTCTTCTGATTCACCCTCCAGACTTCACCTTCTCCTTCTCCTTCTTCTACTTCTTCTGATTCACCCTCCAGACTTCATCTTCTCCTTCTCCTTCTTCTGCTTCTTCTGATTCACCCTCCAGACTTCACCTTCTCCTTCTCCTTCTTCTGCTTCTTCTGATTCACCCTCCAGACTTCACCTTCTCCTTCTCCTTCTTCTACTTCTTCTGATGCACCCTCCAGACTTCACCTTCTCCTTCTCTTTCTTCTGCTTCTTCTGATTCACCCTCCAGACTTCACCTTCTCCTTCTCCTTCTTCTGCTTCTTCTGCTTCACCCTCCAGACTTCACCTTCTCCTTCTCCTTCTTCTGCTTCTTCTGCTTCGCCCTCCAGACTTCACCTTCTCCTTCTCCTTCTTCTGCTTCTTCTGCTTCACCCTCCAAACTTCACCTTCTCCTTCTCCTTCTTCTGCTTCTTCTGCTTCACCCTCCTGACTTCACCTTCTCCTTCTCCTTCTTCTGCTTCTTCTGATTCACCCTCCAGACTTCAACTTCTCCTTCTCCTTCTTCTACTTCTTCTGATTCACCCTCCAGGCTTTACCTTCTCCTTCTCCTTCTTCTACTTCTTCTGATTCACCCTCCAGACTTCAACATCTCCTTCTCCTTCTTCTGCTTCTTCTGATTCACCCTCCAGACTTCACCTTCTTCTTCTCCTTCTTCTGCTACTTCTGATTCACCCTCCAGACTTCACCTTCTCCTTCTCCTTCTTCTGCTTCTTCTGATTCACCCTTCAGACTTCACCTTCTCCTTCTCCTTCTTCTGCTTCTTCTGATTCACCCTCCAGACCTCACCTTCTCCTTCTCCTTCTTCTACTTCTTCTGATTCACCCTCCAGACTTCATCATCTCCTTCTCCTTCTTCTGCTTCTTCTGATTCACCCTCCAGACTTCACCTTCTCCTTCTCCTTCTTCTGCTTCTTCTGATTCACCCTCCAGACTTCGCCTTCTCCTTCTCCTTCTTCTACTTCTTCTGATTCACCCTCCAGACTTCACCTTCTCCTTCTCCTTCTTCTTCTTCTTCTGATTCACCCTCCAGTCTTCACCTTCTCCTTCTCCTTCTTCTGCTTCTTCTGATTCACCCTCCAGACTTCACCTTCTCCTTCTCCTTCTTCTGCTTCTTCTGATTCACCCTCCTGACTTCACCTTCTTCTTCTCCTTCTTCTGCTTCTTCTGATTCACCCTCCAGACTTCACCTTCTCCTTCTCCTTCTTCTACTTCTTCTGATTCACCCTCCAGACTTCACCTTCTCCTTCTACTTCTTCTGCTTCTTCTGATTCACCCTCCAGACTTCACCTTCTCCTTCTCCTTCTTCTGCTTCTTCTGATTCACCCTCCAGACTTCACCTTCTCCTTCTCCTTGTTCGGCTTCTTCTGATTCACCCTCCAGACTTCACCTTCTCCTTCTCCTTCTTCTACTTCTTCTGCTTCACCCTCCAGACTTCACCTTCTCCTTCTCCTTCTTCTACTTCTTCTGCTTCACCCCCCTGACTTCACCATCTCCTTCTCCTTCTTCTACTTCTTCTGATTCACCCTCCAGACTTCACCTTCTCCTTCTCCTTCTTCTACTTCTTCTGCTTCTCCCTCCAGACTTCACCTTCTCCTTCTCCTTCTTCTGCTTCTTCTGATTCACCCTCCAGACTTCACCTTCTCCTTCTCCTTATTCTGCTTCTTCCGATTCACCCTCCAGACTTCACCTTCTCCTTCTCCTCTTCTGCTTCTTCTGATTCACCCTCCAGACTTCATCTTCTCCTTCTCCTTCTTCTGCTTCTTCTGATTCACCCTCCAGACTTCACCTTCTCCTTCTCCTTCTTCTGCTTCTTCTGATTCACCCTCCAGACTTCACCTTCTCCTTCTCCTTCTTCTACTTCTTCTGATTCACCCTCCAGACTTCACCTTCTCCTTCTCCTTCTTCTGCTTCTTCTGATTCACCCTCCAGACTTCACCTTCTCCTTCTCCTTCTTCTGCTTCTTCTGATTCACCCTCCAGACTTCACCTTCTCCTTCTCCTTCTTCTGCTTCTTTTGATTCACCCTTCAGACATCACCTTCTCCTTCTCCTTCTTCTGCTTCTTCTGCTTCACCCTCCAGACCTCACCTTCTCCTTCTCCTTCTTCTACCTCTTCTGATTCACCCTCCAGACTTCATCTTCTCCTTCTGCTTCTTCTGCTTCTTCTGATTCACCCTCCAGACTTCACCTTCTCCTTCTCCTTCTTCTGCTTCTTCTGATTCACCCTCCAGACTTCGCCTTCTCCTTCTCCTTCTTCTACTTCTTCTGATTCTCCCTCCAGACTTCACCTTCTCCTTCTCCTTCTTCTACTTATTCTGATTCACCCTCCAGTCTTCACCTTCTCCTTCTCCTTCTTCTGCTTCTTCTGATTCACCCTCCAGACTTCATCTTCTCCTTCTCCTTCTTCTGCTTCTTCTGATTCACCCTCCTGACTTCACCTTCTCTTTCTCCTTCTTCTGCTTCTTCTGATTCACCCTCCAGAATTCACCTTCTCCTTCTCCTTCTTCTACTTCTCCTGATTCACCCTCCAGACTTCACCTTCTCCTTCTACTTCTTCTGCTTCTTCTGATTCACCCTCCAGACTTCACCTTCTCCTTCTCCTTCTTCTGCTTCTTCTGATTCACCCTCCAGACTTCACCTTCTCCTTCTCCTTCTTCTGCTTCTTCTGATTCACCCTCCAGACTTCACCTTCTCCTTCTCCTTCGTCTGCTTCTTCTGATTCACCCTCCAGACTTCTCCTTCTCCTTCTCCTTCTTCTACTTCTTCCGATTCACCCTCCAGACTTCACCTTCTCCTTCTCCTTCTTCTGCTTCTTCTGATCCACCCTCCAGACTTCACCTTCTCCTTCTCCTTCTTCTACTTCTTCTGATTCACCTCCAGACTTCACCTTCTCCTTCTCCTTTTTCTACTTCTTCTGATTCACCCTCCAGACTTCACCTTCTCCTTCTCCTTCTTCTACTTCTTCTGCTTCTCCCTCCAGACTTCACCTTCTCCTTCTCCTTCTTCTGCTTCTTCTGATTCACCCTCCAGACTTCGCCTTCTCCTTCTCCTTCTTCTACTTCTTCCGATTCACCTTCCAGACTTCACCTTCTCCTTCTCCTTCTTCTACTTCTTCTGAATCACCCTCCAGACTTCACCTTCTCCTTCTCCTTCTTCTACTTCTTCTGATTCACCCTCCTGACTTCAGCTTCTCCTTCTCCTTCTTCTGCTTCTTCTGCTTCACCCTCCAGACTTCACCTTCTCCTTCTCCTTCTTCTACTTCTCCTGATTCACCCTCCAGACTTCACCTTCTCCTTCTACTTCTTCTGCTTCTTCTGATTCACCCTCCAGACTTCACCTTCTCCTTCTCCTTCTTCTGCTTCTTCTGATTCACCCTCCAGACTTCACCTTCTCCTTCTGCTTCTTCTGCATCTTCTGCTTCACCCTCCAGTCTTCACCTTCTCCTTCTCTTTCTTCTGCTTCTTCTGATTCACCCTCCAGACTTCACCTTCTCCTTCTCCTTCTTCTGATTCTTCTGATTCACCCTCCAGACTTCACCTTCTCCTTCTCCTTCTTCTGCTTCTTCTGATTCACCCTCCAGACTTCACCTTCTCCTTCTCCTTCTTCTACTTCTTCTGATTCACCTCCAGACTTCACCTTCTCCTTCTCCTTTTTCTACTTCTTCTGATTCACCCTCCAGACTTCACCTTCTCCTTCTCCTTCTTCTACTTCTTCTGCTTCTCCCTCCAGACTTCACCTTCTCCTTCTCCTTCTTCTGCTTCTTCTGATTCACCCTCCAGACTTCACCTTCTCCTTCTCCTTCTTCTACTTCTTCCGATTCACCTTCCAGACTTCACCTTCTCCTTCTCCTTCTTCTACTTCTTCTGATTCACCCTCCAGACTTCACCTTCTCCTTCTCCTTCTTCTACTTCTTCTGATTCACCCTCCTGACTTCAGCTTCTCCTTCTCCTTCTTCTGCTTCTTCTGCTTCACCCTCCAGACTTCACCTTCTCCTTCTCCTTCTTCTGCTTCTTCTGCTTCACCCTCCAGACTTAAGCTTCTCCTTCTCCTTCTTCTGCTTCTTCTGCTTCACCCTCCTGACTTCACCTTATCCTTCTCCTTCTTCTACTTCTTCTGATTCTCCCTCCAGACTTCACCTTCTCCTTCTCCTTCTTCTGCTTCTTCTGCTTCACCCTCCAGACTTCACCTTCTCTTCTCCTTCTTCTGCTTCTTCTGCTTCGCCCGCCAGACTTCACCTTCTCCTTCTCCTTCTTCTGCTTCTTCTGCTTCACCCTCCAGACTTCACCTTCTCCTTCTCCTTCTTCTGCTTCTTCTGCTTCACCCTCCTGACTTCACCTTCTCCTTCTCCTTCTTCTACTTCTTCTGATTCACCCTCCAGACTTCACCTTCTCCTTCTCCTTCTTCTGCTTCTTCTGCTTCACCCTCCAGACTTCACCTTCTCCTTCTCCTTCTTCTGCTTCTTCTGCTGCGCCCTCCAGACTTCACCTTCTACTTCTCCTTCTTCTGCTTCTTCTGCTTCACCCTCCTGACTTCACCTTCTCCTTCTCCTTCTTCTACTTCTTCTGCTTCACCCCCCTGACTTCACCATCTCCTTCTCCTTCTTCTGCTTCTTCTGATTCACCCTCCAGACTTCACCTTCTCCTTCTCCTTCTTCTACTTCTTCTGATTCACCCTCCAGACTTCATCTTCTCCTTCTCCTTCTTCTGCTTCTTCTGATTCACCCTCCAGACTTCACCTTCTTCTTCTCCTTCTTCTGCTTCTTCTGATTCACCCTCCAGACTTCACCTTCCCCTTCTCCTTCTTCTACTTCTTCTGATGTACCCTCCAGACTTCACCTTCTCCTTCTCTTTATTCTGCTTCTTCTGATTCACCCTCCAGACTTCACCTTCTCCTTCTCCTTCTTCTGATTCTTCTGATTCACCCTCCAGACTTCACCTTCTCCTTCTCCTTCTTCTGCTTCTCCTGATTCACCCTCCAGACTTCACCTTCTCCTTCTCCTTCTTCTACTTCTTCTGATGCACCCTCCAGACTTCACCTTCTCCTTCTCTTTCTTCTGCTTCTTCTGATTCACCCTCCAGACTTCACCTTCTCCTTCTCCTTCTTCTGATTCTTCTGATTCATCCTCCAGACTTCACCTTCTCCTTCTCCTTCTTCTGCTTCTTCTGATTCACCCTCCTGACTTCACCTTCTCCTTCTCCTTCTTCTACTTCTTCTGATTCACCCTCCTGACTTCACCTTCTCATTCTCCTTCTTCTACTTCTTCTGCTTCACCCTCCAGACTTCACCTTCTCCTTCTCTTTCTTCTACTTCTTCTGATTCACCCTCCAGACTTCACCTTCTCCTTCTCCTTCTTCTGCTTCTTCTGATTCACCCTCCAGACTTCACCTTCTCCTTCTCCTTATTCTGCTTCTCCTGATTCACCCTCCAGACTTCACCTTCTCCTTCTCCTTCTTCTGCTTCTTCTGATACACCCTCCAGACTTCACCTTCTCCTTCTCCTTCTTCTGCTTCTTCTGATTCACCCTCCAGACTTCACCTTCTCCTTCTCCTTCCTCTACTTCTTCTGCTTCACCCTCGAGACTTCATCTTCTCCTTCTCCTTCTTCTGATTCTTCTGATTCACCCTCCAGACTTCACCTTCTCCTTCTCCTTCTTCTGCTTCTTCTGATTCACCCTCCAGACTTCACCTTCTCCTTCTCCTTCTTCTACTTCTTCTGATTCACCCTCCAGACTTCACCTTCTCCTTCTCCTTCTTCTACTTCTTCTGATTCACCCTCCAGACTTCACCTTATCCTTCTCCTTCTTCTGCTTCTTCTGATTCACCCTCCAGACTTCACCTTCTCCTTCTCCTTCTTCTGCTTCTTCTGATTCACCCTCCAGACGTCACCTTCTCCTTCTCCTTCTTCTACTTCTTCTGATTCACCCTCCAGACTTCACCTTCTCCTTCTCCTTCTTCTACTTCTTCTGATTCACCCTACAGACTTCACCTTCTCCTTCTCCTTCTTCTGCTTCTTCTGATTCACCCTCCAGACTTCACCTTCTCTTTCTCCTCCTTCTGCTCCTTCTGATTCACCCTCCAGACTTCACCTTCTCCTTCTCCTTTTTCTGCTTCTTCTGATTCACCCTCCAGACCTCACCTTCTCCTTCTCCTTCTTCTACTTCTTCTGATTCACCCTCCAGACTTCATCTTCTCCTTCTCCTTCTTCTGCTTCTTCTGATACACCCTCCAGACTTCACCTTCTCCTTCTCCTTCGTCTGCTTCTTCTGATTCACCCTCCAGACTTCACCTTCTCCTTCTCCTTCTTCTACTTCTTCTGATTCACCCTCCAGACTTCACCTTCTCCTTCTCCTTCTTCTACTTCTTCTGAATCACCCTCCATTCTTCACCTTCTCCTTCTGCTTCTTCTGCATCTTCTGCTTCACCCTCCAGTCTTCACCTTCTCCTTCTCTTTCTTCTGCTTCTTCTGATTCACCCTCCAGACTTCACCTTCTCCTTCTCCTTCTTCTGATTCTTCTGATTCACCCTCCAGACTTCACCTTCTCCTTCTCCTTCTTCTGCTTCTTCTGATTCACCCTCCTGACTTCACCTTCTCCTTCTCCTTCTTCTACTTCTTCTGATTCACCCTCCTGACTTCACCTTCTCCTTTTCCTTCTTCTACTTCTTCTGCTTCACCCTCCAGACTTCACCTTCTCCTTCTCCTTCTTCTACTTCTTCTGATTCACCCTCCAGACTTCACCTTCTCCTTCTCCTTCTTCTGCTTCTTCTGATTCACCCTCCAGACTTCACCTTCTCCTTCTCCCTATTCTGCTCCTTCTGATTCACCCTCCAGACTTCACCTTCTCCTTCTCCTTCTTCTGCTTCTTCTGATTCACCCTCCAGACTTCACCTTCTCCTTCTCCTTCTTCTACTTCCTCTGATTCACCCTCCAGACTTCATCTTCTCCTTCTCCTTCTTCTGCTTCTTCTGATTCACCCTCCAGACTTCACCTTCTCCTTCTCCTTCTTCTGCTTCTTCTGATTCACCCTCCAGACTTCACCTTCTCCTTCTCCTTCTTCTACTTCTTCTGATTCACCCTCCAGACTTCACCTTCTCCTTCTCCTTCTTCTCCTTCCTCTGATTCACCCTCCAGTCTTCACCTTCTCCTTCTCCTTCTTCTGCATCTTCTGCTTCACCCTCCAGACTTCACCTTCTCCTTCTCTTTCTTCTGCTTCTTCTGATTCACCCTCCAGACTTCACCTTCTCCTTCTCCTTCTTCTGATTCTTCTGATTCACCCTCCAGACTTCACCTTCTCCTTCTCCTTCTTCTACTTCTTCTGATTCACCCTCCAGACTTCACCTTCTCCTTCTCCTTCTTCTGCTTCTTCTGATTCACCCTCCAGACTTCACCTTCTGCTTCTCCTTTTTCTGCTCCTTCTGATTCACCCTCCAGACTTCACCTTCTCCTTCTCCTTCTTCTGCTTCTTCTGATTCACCCTCCAGACTTCACCATCTCCTTCTCCTTCTTCTGCTTCTTCTGATTCACCCTCCAGACTTCACCTTCTCCTTCTCCTTCTTCTACTTCTTCTGATTCACCCTCCAGACTTCACCTTCTCCTTCTCCTTCTTCTGATTCTTCTGATTCATCCTCCAGACTTCACCTTCTCCTTCTCCTTCTTCTGCTTCTTCTGATTCACCCTCCTGACTTCACCTTCTCCTTCTCCTTCTTCTACTTCTTCTGATTCACCCTCCTGACTTCACCTTCTCATTCTCCTTCTTCTACTTCTTCTGCTTCACCCTCCAGACTTCACCTTCTCCTTCTCCTTCTTCTACTTCTTCTGATTCACCCTCCAGACTTCACCTTCTCCTTCTCCTTCTTCGGCTTCTTCTGATTCACCCTCCAGACTTCACCTTCTCCTTCTCCTTATTCTGCTTCTCCTGATTCACCCTCCAGACTTCACCTTCTCCTTCTCCTTCTTCTGCTTCTTCTGATTCACCCTCCAGACTTCACCTTCTCCTTCTCCTTCCTCTACTTCTTCTGCTTCACCCTCCAGACTTCATCTTCTCCTTCTCCTTCTTCTGATTCTTCTGATTCACCCTCCAGACTTCACCTTCTCCTTCTCCTTCTTCTGCTTCTTCTGATTCACCCTCCAGACTTCACCTTCTCCTTCTCCTTCTTCTACTTCTTCTGATTCACCCTCCAGACTTCACCTTCTCCTTCTCCTTCTTCTACTTCTTCTGATTCACCCTCCAGACTTCACCTTATCCTTCTCCTTCTTCTGCTTCTTCTGATTCACCCTCCAGACTTCACCTTCTCCTTCTCCTTCTTCTGCTTCTTCTGATTCACCCTCCAGACGTCACCTTCTCCTTCTCCTTCTTCTACTTCTTCTGATTCACCCTCCAGACTTCACCTTCTCCTTCTCCTTCTTCTACTTCTTCTGATTCACCCTACAGACTTCACCTTCTCCTTCTCCTTCTTCTGCTTCTTCTGATTCACCCTCCAGACTTCACCTTCTCCTTCTCCTCCTTCTGCTCCTTCTGATTCACCCTCCAGACTTCAAATTCTCCTTCTCCTTTTTCTGCTTCTTCTGATTCACCCTCCAGACCTCACCTTCTCCTTCTCCTTCTTCTACTTCTTCTGATTCACCCTCCAGACTTCATCTTCTCCTTCTCCTTCTTCTGCTTCTTCTGATACACCCTCCAGACTTCACCTTCTCCTTCTCCTTCGTCTGCTTCTTCTGATTCACCCTCCAGACTTCACCTTCTCCTTCTCCTTCTTCTACTTCTTCTGATTCACCCTCCAGACTTCACCTTCTCCTTCTCCTTCTTCTACTTCTTCTGAATCACCCTCCATTCTTCACCTTCTCCTTCTGCTTCTTCTGCATCTTCTGCTTCACCCTCCAGTCTTCACCTTCTCCTTCTCTTTCTTCTGCTTCTTCTGATTCACCCTCCAGACTTCACCTTCTCCTTCTCCTTCTTCTGATTCTTCTGATTCACCCTCCAGACTTCACCTTCTCCTTCTCCTTCTTCTGCTTCTTCTGATTCACCCTCCTGACTTCACCTTCTCCTTCTCCTTCTAATACTTCTTCTGATTCACCCTCCTGACTTCACCTTCTCCTTTTCCTTCTTCTACATCTTCTGCTTCACCCTCCAGACTTCACCTTCTCCTTCTCCTTCTTCTACTTCTTCTGATTCACCCTCCAGACTTCACCTTCTCCTTCTCCTTCTTCTGCTTCTTCTGATTCACCCTCCAGACTTCACCTTCTCCTTCTCCCTATTCTGCTCCTTCTGATTCACCCTCCAGACTTCACCTTCTCCTTCTCCTTCTTCTGCTTCTTCTGATTCACCCTCCAGACTTCACCTTCTACTTCTCCTTCTTCTGCTTCTTCTGATTCAACCTCCAGACTTCACCTTCTCCTTCTCCTTCTTCTACTTCTTCTGATTCACCCTCCAGACTTCATCTTCTCCTTCTCCTTCTTCTGCTTCTTCTGATTCACCCTCCAGACTTCACCTTCTCCTTCTCCTTCTTTTGCTTCTTCTGATTCACCCTCCAGACTTCACCTTCTCCTTCTCCTTCTTCTACTTCTTCTGATTCACCCTCCAGACTTCACCTTCTCCTTCTCCTTCTTCTCCTTCCTCTGATTCACCCTCCAGTCTTCACCTTCTCCTTCTCCTTCTTCTGCATCTTCTGCTTCACCCTCCAGACTTCACCTTCTCCTTCTCTTTCTTCTGCTTCTTCTGATTCACCCTCCAGACTTCACCTTCTCCTTCTCCTTCTTCTGATTCTTCTGATTCACCCTCCAGACTTCACCTTCTCCTTCTCCTTCTTCTACTTCTTCTGATTCACCCTCCTGACTTCACCTTCTCCTTCTCCTTCTTCTGCTTCTTCTGATTCATCCTCCAGACTTCACCTTCTCCTTCTCCTTCTTCTGCTTCTTCTGATTCACCCTCCAGACTTCACCTTCTCCTTCTCCTTATTCTGCTTCTCCTGATTCACCCTCCAGACTTCACCTTCTCCTTCTCCTTCTTCTGCTTCTTCTGATTCACCCTCCAGACTTCACCTTCTCCTTCTCCTTCTTCTGCTTCTTCTGATTCACCCTCCAGACTTCACCTTCTCCTTCTCCTTCCTCTACTTCTTCTGCTTCACCCTCCAGACTTCATCTTCTCCTTCTCCTTCTTCTGATTCTTCTGATTCACCCTCCAGACTTCACCTTCTCCTTCTCCTTCTTCTGCTTCTTCTGATTCACCCTCCAGACTTCACCTTCTCCTTCTCCTTCTTCTACTTCTTCTGATTCACCCTCCAGACTTCACCTTCTCCTTCTCCTTCTTCTACTTCTTCTGATTCACCCTCCAGACTTCATCTTCTCCTTCTCCTTCTTCTGCTTCTTCTGATACACCCTCCAGACTTCACCTTCTCCTTCTCCTTCGTCTGCTTCTTCTGATTCACCCTCCAGACTTCACCTTCTCCTTCTCCTTCTTCTACTTCTTCTGATTCACCCTCCAGACTTCACCTTCTCCTTCTCCTTCTTCTACTTCTTCTGAATCACCCTCCATTCTTCACCTTCTCCTTCTGCTTCTTCTGCATCTTCTGCTTCACCCTCCAGTCTTCACCTTCTCCTTCTCTTTCTTCTGCTTCTTCTGATTCACCCTCCAGACTTCACCTTCTCCTTCTCCTTCTTCTGATTCTTCTGATTCACCCTCCAGACTTCACCTTCTCCTTCTCCTTCTTCTGCTTCTTCTGATTCACCCTCCTGACTTCACCTTCTCCTTCTCCTTCTAATACTTCTTCTGATTCACCCTCCTGACTCTGACTTCACCTTCTCCTTTTCCTTCTTCTACATCTTCTGCTTCACCCTCCAGACTTCACCTTCTCCTTCTCCTTCTTCTACTTCTTCTGATTCACCCTCCAGACTTCACCTTCTCCTTCTCCTTCTTCTGCTTCTTCTGATTCACCCTCCAGAACTTCACCTTCTCCTTCTCCTATTCTGCTCCTTCTGATTCACCCTCCAGACTTCACCTTCTCCTTCTCCTTCTTCTGCTTCTTCTGATTCACCCTCCAGACTTCACCTTCTACTTCTCCTTCTTCTGCTTCTTCTGATTCAACCTCCAGACTTCACCTTCTCCTTCTCCTTCTTCTACTTCTTCTGATTCACCCTCCAGACTTCATCTTCTCCTTCTCCTTCTTCTGCTTCTTCTGATTCACCCTCCAGACTTCACCTTCTCCTTCTCCTTCTTTTGCTTCTTCTGATTCACCCTCCAGACTTCACCTTCTCCTTCTCTTCTTCTACTTCTTCTGATTCACCCTCCAGACTTCACCTTCTCCTTCTCCTTCTTCTCCTTCCTTGATTCACCCTCCAGTCTTCACCTTCTCCTTCTCCTTCTTCTGCATCTTCTGCTTCACCCTCCAGACTTCACCTTCTCCTTCTCTTTCTTCTGCTTCTTCTGATTCACCCTCCAGACTTCACCTTCTCCTTCTCCTTCTTCTGATTCTTCTGATTCACCCTCCAGACTTCACCTTCTCCTTCTCCTTCTTCTACTTCTTCTGATTCACCCTCCTGACTTCACCTTCTCCTTCTCCTTCTTCTGCTTCTTCTGATTCATCCTCCAGACTTCACCTTCTCCTTCTCCTTCTTCTGCTTCTTCTGATTCACCCTCCAGACTTCACCTTCTCCTTCTCCTTATTCTGCTTCTCCTGATTCACCCTCCAGACTTCACCTTCTCCTTCTCCTTCTTCTGCTTCTTCTGATTCACCCTCCAGACTTCACCTTCTCCTTCTCCTTCTTCTGCTTCTTCTGATTCACCCTCCAGACTTCACCTTCTCCTTCTCCTTCCTCTACTTCTTCTGCTTCACCCTCCAGACTTCATCTTCTCCTTCTCCCTTCTTCTGATTCTTCTGATTCACCCTCCAGACTTCACCTTCTCCTTCTCCTTCTTCTGCTTCTTCTGATTCACCCTCCAGACTTCACCTTCTCCTTCTCCTTCTTCTACTTCTTCTGATTCACCCTCCAGACTTCACCTTCTCCTTCTCCTTCTTCTACTTCTTCTGATTCACCCTCCAGACTTCACCTTATCCTTCTCCTTCTTCTGCTTCTTCTGATTCACCCTCCAGACTTCACCTTCTCCTTCTCCTTCTTCTGCTTCTTCTGATTCACCCTCCAGACGTCACCTTCTCCTTCTCCTTCTTCTACTTCTTCTGATTCACCCTCCAGACTTCACCTTCTCCTTCTCCTTCTTCTACTTCTTCTGATTCACCCTACAGACTTCACCTTCTCCTTCTCCTTCTTCTGCTTCTTCTGATTCACCCTCCAGACTTCACCTTCTCCTTCTCCTCCTTCTGCTCCTTCTGATTCACCCTCCAGACTTCACCTTCTCCTTCTCCTTTTTCTGCTTCTTCTGATTCACCCTCCAGACCTCACCTTCTCCTTCTCCTTCTTCTACTTCTTCTGATTCACCCTCCAGACTTCATCTTCTCCTTCTCCTTCTTCTGCTTCTTCTGATACACCCTCCAGACTTCACCTTCTCCTTCTCCTTCGTCTGCTTCTTCTGATTCACCCTCCAGACTTCACCTTCTCCTTCTCCTTCTTCTACTTCTTCTGATTCACCCTCCAGACTTCACCTTCTCCTTCTCCTTCTTCTACTTCTTCTGAATCACCCTCCATTCTTCACCTTCTCCTTCTGCTTCTTCTGCATCTTCTGATTCACCCTCCAGACTTCACCTTCTCCTTCTCCTTCTTCTGCTTCTTCTGATTCACCCTCCTGACTTCACCTTCTCCTTCTCCTTCTTCTACTTCTTCTGATTCACCCTCCTGACTTCACGTTCTCCTTTTCCTACTTCTACTTCTTCTGATTCACCCTCCAGACTTCACCTTCTCCTTCTCCTTCTTCTGCTTCTTCTGATTCACCCTCCAGAATTCACCTTCTACTTCTCCTTCTTCTGCTTCTTCTGATTCACCCTCCAGACTTCACCTTCTCCTTCTCCTTCTTCTGCTCCTTCTGATTCACCCTCCAGACCTCACCTTCTCCTTCTCCTTCTTCTACTTCTTCTGATTCACCCTCCAGACTTCATCTTCTCCGTCTCCTTCTTCTGCTTCTTCTGATTCGCCCTCCAGACTTCACCTTCGCCTTCTCCTTCTTCTGCTTCTTCTGATTCACCCTCCAGACTTCGCCTTCTCCTTCTCCTTCTTCTACTTCTTCTGATTCACCCTCCAGACTTCACCTTCTCCTTCTCCTTCTTCTACTTCTTCTGATTCACCCTCCAGTCTTCACCTTCTCCATCTCCTTCTTCTGCTTCTTCTGATTCACCCTCCAGACTTCACCTTCTCCTTCTCCTTCTTCTACTTCTTCTGATTCATCCTCCAGACTTCACCTTCTCCTTCTCCTTCTTCTGCTTCTTCTGATTCACCCTCAAGACTTCACCTTCTCCTTCTCCTTCTTCTGCTTCTTCTGATTCACCCTCCTGACTTCACCTTCTCCTTCTCCTTCTTCTGCTTCTTCTGATTCACCCTCCAGACTTCACCTTCTCCTTCTCCTTCTTCTACTTCTTCTGATTCACCCTCCAGACTTCACCTTCTCCTTCTACTTCTTCTGCTTCTTCTGATTCACCCTCCAGACTTCACCTTCTCCTTCTCCTTCTTCTGCTTCTTCTGATTCACCCTCCAGACTTCACCTTCTCCTTCTCCTTCTTCTGCTTCTTCTGATTCACCCTCCAGACTTCACCTTCTCCTTCTCCTTCTTCTGCTTCTTCTGATTCACCCTCCAGACTTCACCTTCTCCTTCTCCTTCTTCTGCTTCTTCTGATTCACCCTCCAGTCTTCACCTTCTCCTTCTCCTTCGTCTACTTCTTCGGATTCACCCTCCAGACTACACCTTCTCCTTCTCCTTCTTCTACTTCTTCTGATTCACCCTCCAGACTTCACCTTCTCCTTCTTCTGCTTCTTCTGGTTCACCCTCCAGACTTCACCTTCTCCTTCTCCTTCTTCTACTTCTTCTGATTCACCCTCCAGACTTCACCTTCTCCTTCTCCTTCTTCTACTTCTTCTGATTCACCCTCCAGACTTCACCTTCTCCTTCTCCTTCTTCTACTTCTTCTGCTTCTCCCTCCGGACATCACCTTCTCCTTCTCCTTCTTCTGCTTCTTCTGATACACCCTCCAGAATTCACCTTCTCCTTCTCCTTCTTCTACTTCTTCTGATTCACCCTCCAGACTTCACCTTCCCATTCTCCTTCTTCTACTTCTTCTGATTCACCCTTCAGACTTCACCTTCTCCTTCTCCTTCTTCTGCTTCTTCTGCTTCACCCTCCTGACTTCACCTTCTCCTTCTCCTTCTTCTACTTCTTCTGATTCACCCTCCAGACTTCTCCTTCTCCTTCTCCTTCTTCTGCTTCTACTGCTTCACCCTCCAGACTTCAGCTTCTCCTTCTCCTTCTTCTGCTTCTTCTGCTTCGCCCTCCAGACTTCACCTTCTTCTTCTCCTTCTTCTGCTTCTTCTGCTTCACCCTCCAGTCTTCACCTTCTCCTTCTCCTTCTAATGCTTCTTCTGCTTCACCCTCCTGACTTCACCTTCTCCTTCTCCTTCTTCTACTTCTTCTGATTCTCCCTCCAGACTTCACCTTCTCCTTCTCCTTCTTCTGCTTCTTCTGCTTCACCCTCCAGACTTCACCTTCTCCTTCTCCTTCTTCTGCTTCTTCTGATTCTCCCTCCTGACTTCACCTTCTCCTTCTCCTTCTTCTGCTTCTTCTGATTCACTTTCCAGACTTCACCTTCTCCTTCTCCTTCTTCTGCTTCTTCTTATTCACCCTCCAGACTTCACCTTCTCCTTCTCCTTCTTCTGCTTCTTCTGATTCACCCTCCAGACCTCACCTTCTCCTTCTCCTTCTTCTACTTCTTCTGATTCACCCTCCAGACTTCATCTTCTCCTTCTCCTTCTTCTGCTTCTTCTGATTCACGCTCCAGACTTCACCTTCTCCTTCTCTTTCTTCTGCTTCTTCTGATTCACCCTCCAGACTTCACCTTCTCCTTCTCCTTCTTCTGATTCTTCTAATTCACCCTCCAGACTTCACCTTCTCCTTCTCCTTCTTCTGCTTCTTCTGATTCACTCTCCTGACTTCACCTTCTCCTTCTCCTTCTTCTACTTCTTCTGATTCACCCTCCAGACTTCTCCTTCTCCTTCTCCTTCTTCTGCTTCTTCTGCTTCACCCTCCAGACTTCAGCTTCTCCTTCTCCTTCTTCTGCTTCTTCTGCTTCGCCCTCCAGACTTCACCTTCTCCTTCTCCTTCTTCTGCTTCTTCTGCTTCACCCTCCAGACTTCACCTTCTCCTTCTCCTTCTACTGCTTCTTCTGCTTCACCCTCCTGACTTCACCTTCTCCTTCTCCTTCTTCTACTTCTTCTGATTCACCCTCCAGACTTCACCTTCTCCTTCTCCTTCTTCTGCTTCTTCTGCTTCACCCTCCAGACTTCACCTTCTCCTTCTCCTTCTTCTGCTTCTTCTGATTCTCCCTCCTGACTTCACCTTCTCCTTCTCCTTCTTCTGCTTCTTCTGATTCACTTTCCAGACTTCACCTTCTCCTTCTCCTTCTTCTGCTTCTTCTGATTCACCCTCCAGACTTCACCTTCCCCTTCTTCTTCTTCTGCTTCTTCTGATTCACCCTCCAGACCTCACCTTCTCCTTCTCCTTCTTCTACTTCTTCTGATACACCCTCCAGACTTCATCTTCTCCTTCTCCTTCTTCTGCTTCTTCTGATTCACGCTCCAGACTTCACCTTCTCCTTCTCTTTCTTCTGCTTCTTCTGATTCACCCTCCAGACTTCACCTTCTCCTTCTCCTTCTTCTGATTCTTCTGATTCACCCTCCAGACTTCACCTTCTCCTTCTCCTTCTTCTGCTTCTTCTGATTCACTCTCCTGACTTCACCTTCTCCTTCTCCTTCTTCTACTTCTTCTGATTCACCCTCCTGACTTCACCTTCTCCTTCTCCTTCTTCTACTTCTTCTGCTTCACCCTCCAGACTTCACCTTCTCCTTCTCCTTCTTCTACTTCTTCTGATTCACCCTCCAGACTTCACCTTCTCCTTCTCCTTCTTCTGCTTCTTCTGATTCACCCTCCAGACTTCACCTTCTCCTTCTCCTTATTCTGCTTCTTCTGATTCACCCTCCAGGCTTCACCTTCTCCTTCTCCTTCTTCTGCTTCTTCTGCTTCACCCTCCAGACTTCACCTTCTCCTTCTCCTTCTTCTGCTTCTTCTGATTCACCCTCCAGACTTCACCTTCTCCTTCTCCTTCTTCTACTTCTTCCGATTAAACCTCCAGATTTCACCTTCTCCTTCTCCTTCTTCTACTTCTTCTGCTTCACCCTCCAGACTTCACCTTCTCCTTCTCCTTCTTCTACTTCTTCTGATTCACCCTCCAGACTTCACCTTCTCCTTCTCCTTCTTCTACTTCTTCTGATTCACCCTCCTGACTTCACCTTCTCCTTCTCCTTCTTCTACTTCTTCTGCTTCACCCTCCAGACTTCACCTTCTCCTTCTCCTTCTTCTACTTCTTCTGATTCACCCTCCAGACTTCACCTTCTCCTTCTCCTTCTTCTGCTTCTTCTGATTCACCCTGCAGACATCACCTTCTCCTTCTCCTTCTTCTGCTTCTTCTGATTCACCCTCCAGACTTCACCTTCTCCTCCTCCTTCTTCTACTTCTTCTGATTCACCCTCCAGACTTCACCTTCTCCTTCTCCTTCTTCTACTTCTTCTGATTCACCCTTCAGACTTCAACTTCTCCTTCTCCTTCTTCTGCTTCTTCTGATTCACCCTCCTAACTTCACCTTCTCCTTCTCCTTCTTCTGCTTCTTCTGATTCACTTTCCAGACTTCACCTTCTCCTTCTTCTGCTTCTTCTGATTCACCCTCCAGACTTCACCTTCTCCTTCTCCTTCTTCTGCTTCTTCTGATTCACCCTCCAGACCTCACCTTCTCCTTCTCCTTCTTCTACTTCTTCTGATTCACCCTCCAGACTTCACCTTCTCCTTCTCCTTCTTCTGCTTCTTCTGATTCACTTTCCAGACTTCACCTTCTCCTTCTCCTTCTTCTGCTTCTTCTGATTCACCCTCCAGACTTCTCCTTCTCCTTCTCCTTCTTCTGCTTCTTCTGATTCACCCTCCAGACCTCACCTTCTCCTTCTCCTTCTTCTACTTCTTCTGATTCACCCTCCAGACTTCATCTTCTCCTTCTCCTTCTTCTGCTTCTTCTGATTCACCCTCCAGACTTCACCTTCTCCTTCTCTTTCTTCTGCTTCTTCTGATTCACCCTCCAGACTTCACCTTCTCCTTCTCCTTCTTCTGATTCTTCTGATTCACCCTCCAGACTTCACCTTCTCCTTCTCCTTCTTCTGCTTCTTCTGATTCACTCTCCTGACTTCACCTTCTCCTTCTCCTTCTTCTACTTCTTCTGATTCACCCTCCTGACTTCACCTTCTCCTTCTCCTTCTTCTACTTCTTCTGCTTCACCCTCCAGACTTCACCTTCTCCTTCTCCTTCTTCTACTTCTTCTGATTCACCCTCCAGACTTCACCTTCTCCTTCTCCTTCTTCTGCTTCTTCTGATTCACCCTCCAGACTTCACCTTCTCCTTCTCCTTATTCTGCTTCTTCTGATTCACCCTCCAGACTTCACCTTCTCCTTCTCCTTCTTCTGCTTCTTCTGCTTCACCCTCCAGACTTCACCTTCTCCTTCTCCTTCTTCTGCTTCTTCTGATTCACCCTCCAGACTTCACCTTCTCCTTCTCCATCTTCTACTTCTTCTGATTCACCCTCCAGATTTCATCTTCTCCTTCTCCTTCTTCTGCTTCTTCTGATTCACCCTACAGACATCACCTTCTCCTTCTCCTTCTTCTGCTTCTTCTGATTCACCCTCCAGACTTCACCTTCTCCTTCTCCTTCTTCTACTTCTTCTGATTCACCCTCCAGACTTCACCTTCTCCTTCTCCTTCTTCTACTTCTTCTGATTCACCCTTCAGACTTCGCCTTCTCCTTCTCCTTCTTCTGCTCCTTCTGATTCACCCTCCAGACCTCACCTTCTCCTTCTCCTTCTTCTACTTCTTCTGATTCACCCTCCAGACTTCATCTTCTCCGTCTCCTTCTTCTGCTTCTTCTGATTCGCCCTCCAGACTTCACCTTCTCCTTCTCCTTCTTCTGCTTCTTCTGATTCACCCTCCAGACTTCGCCTTCTCCTTCTCCTTCTTCTACTTCTTCTGATTCACCCTCCAGACTTCACCTTCTCCTTCTCCTTCTTCTACTTCTTCTGATTCACCCTCCAGTCTTCACCTTCTCCATCTCCTTCTTCTGCTTCTTCTGATTCACTCTCCAGACTTCACCTTCTCCTTCTCCTTCTTCTACTTCTTCTGATTCACCCTCCAGACTTCACCTTCTCCTTCTCCTTCTTCTGCTTCTTCTGATTCACCCTCAAGACTTCACCTTCTCCTTCTCCTTCTTCTGCTTCTTCTGATTCACCCTCCTGACTTCATCTTCTCCTTCTCCTTCTTCTGCTTCTTCTGATTCACCCTCCAGACTTCACCTTCTCCTTCTCCTTCTTCTACTTCTTCTGATTCACCCTCCAGACTTCACCTTCTCCTTCTACTTCTTCTGCTTCTTCTGATTCACCCTCCAGACTTCACCTTCTCCTTCTCCTTCTTCTGCTTCTTCTGATTCACCCTCCAGACTTCACCTTCTCCTTCTCCTTCTTCTGATTCACCCTCCAGACTTCACCTTCTCCTTCTCCTTCTTCTGCTTCTTCTGATTCACCCTCCAGACATCACCTTCTCCTTCTCCTTCTTCTGCTTCTTCTGATTCACCCTCCATTCTTCACCTTCTCCTTCTCCTTCGTCTACTTCTTCGGATTCACCCTCCAGACTACACCTTCTCCTTCTCCTTCTTCTACTTCTTCTGATTCACCCTCCAGACTTCACCTTCTCCTTCTTCTGCTTCTTCTGGTTCACCCTCCAGACTTCACCTTCTCCTTCTCCTTCTTCTACTTCTTCTGATTCACCCTCCAGACTTCACCTTCTCCTTCTCCTTCTTCTACTTCTTCTGATTCACCCTCCAGACTTCACCTTCTCCTTCTCCTTCTTCTACTTCTTCTGCTTCTCCCTCCGGACTTCACCTTCTCCTTCTCCTTCTTCTGCTTCTTCTGATTCACCCTCCAGAATTCACCTTCTCCTTCTCCTTCTTCTACTTCTTCTGATTCACCCTCCAGACTTCACCTTCCCATTCTCCTTCTTCTACTTCTTCTGATTCACCCTTCAGACTTCACCTTCTCCTTCTCCTTCTTCTGCTTCTTCTGCTTCACCCTCCTGACTTCACCTTCTCCTTCTCCTTCTTCTACTTCTTCTGATTCACCCTCCAGACTTCTCCTTCTCCTTCTCCTTCTTCTGCTTCTTCTGCTTCACCCTCCAGACTTCAGCTTCTCCTTCTCCTTCTTCTGCTTCCTCTGCTTCGCCCTCCAGACTTCACCTTCTCCTTCTCCTTCTTCGGCTTCACCCTCCAGACTTCACCTTCTCCTTCTCCTTCTACTGCTTCTTCTGCTTCACCCTCCTGACTTCACCTTCTCCTTCTCCTTCTTCTACTTCTTCTGTTCACCCTCCAGACTTCACCTTCTCCTTCTCCTTCTTCTGCTTCTTCTGCTTCACCCTCCAGACTTCACCTTCTCCTTCTCCTTCTTCTGCTTCTTCTGATTCACTTTCCAGACTTCACCTTCTCCTTCTCCTTCTTCTGCTTCTTCTGATTCACCCTCCAGACTTCACCTTCTCCTTCTCCTTCTTCTGATTCTTCTGATTCACCCTCCAGACTTCACCTTCTCCTTCTCCTTCTTCTGCTTCTTCTGATTCACTCTCCTGACTTCACCTTCTCCTTCTCCTTCTTCTACTTCTTCTGATTCACCCTCCTGACTTCACCTTCTCCTTCTCCTTCTTCTACTTCTTCTGCTTCACCCTCCAGACTTCACCTTCTCCTTCTCCTTCTTCTACTTCTTCTGATTCACCCTCCAGACTTCACCTTCTCCTTCTCCTTCTTCTGCTTCTTCTGATTCACCCTCCAGACTTCACCTTCTCCTTCTCCTTATTCTGCTTCTTCTGATTCACCCTCCAGGCTTCACCTTCTCCTTCTCCTTCTTCTGCTTGTTCTGCTTCACCCTCCAGACTTCACCTTCTCCTTCTCCTTCTTCTGCTTCTTCTGATTCACCCTCCAGAGTTCACCTTCTCCTTCTCCTTCTTCTACTTCTTCCGATTCAACCTCCAGATTTCATCTTCTCCTTCTCCTTCTTCTGCTTCTTCTGATTCACCCTGCAGACATCACCTTCTCCTTCTCCTTCTTCTGCTTCTTCTGATTCACCCTCCAGACTTCACCTTCTCCTTCTCCTTCTTCTACTTCTTCTGATTCACCCTCCAGACTTCACCTTCTCCTTCTCCTTCTTCTACTTCTTCTGATTCACCCTTCAGACTTCACCTTCTCCTTCTCCTTCTTCTGCTTCTTCTGATTCACCCTCCAGACCTCACCTTCTCCTTCTCCTTCTTCTACTTCTTCTGATTCACCCTCCTAACTTCACCTTCTCCTTCTCCTTCTTCTGCTTCTTCTGATTCTCCCTCCTGACTTCACCTTCTCCTTCTCCTTCTTCTGCTTCTTCTGATTCACTTTCCAGACTTCACCTTCTCCTTCTCCTTCTTCTGCTTCTTCTGATTCACCCTCCAGACTTTACCTTCTCCTTCTTCTTCTTCTGCTTCTTCTGATTCACCCTCCAGACCTCACCTTCTCCTTCTCCTTCTTCTACTTCTTCTGATTCACCCTCCAGACTTCATCTTCTCCTTCTCCTTCTTCTGCTTCTTCTGATTCACCCTCCAGACTTCACCTTCTCCTTCTCTTTCTTCTGCTTCTTCTGATTCACCCTCCAGACTTCACCTTCTCCTTCTCCTTCTTCTGATTCTTCTGATTCACCCTCCAGACTTCACCTTCTCCTTCTCCTTCTTCTGCTTCTTCTGATTCACTCTCCTGACTTCACCTTCTCCTTCTCCTTCTTCTACTGCTTCTGATTCACCCTCCTGACTTCACCTTCTCCTTCTCCTTCTTCTACTTCTTCTGCTTCACCCTCCAGACTTCACCTTCTCCTTCTCCTTCTTCTACTTCTTCTGATTCACCCTCCAGACTTCACCTTCTCCTTCTCCTTCTTCTGCTTCTTCTGATTCACCCTCCAGACTTCACCTTCTCCTTCTCCTTATTCTGCTTCTTCTGATTCACCCTCCAGACTTCACCTTCTCCTTCTCCTTCTTCTGCTTCTTCTGCTTCACCCTCCAGATTTCATCTTCTCCTTCTCCTTCTTCTGCTTCTTCTGATTCACACTCCAGACATCACCTTCTCCTTCTCCTTCTTCTGCTTCTTCTGATTCACCCTCCAGACTTCACCTTCTCCTTCTCCTTCTTCTACTTCTTCTGATTCACCCTCCAGACTTCACCTTCTCCTTCTCCTTCTTCTACTTCTTCTGATTCACCCTTCAGACTTCACCTTCTCCTTCTCCTTTTTCTGCTTCTTCTGATTCACCCTCCAGACCTCACCTCCTCCTTCTCCTTCTTCTACTTCTTCTGATTCACACTCCAGACTTCATCTTCTCCGTCTCCTTCTTCTGCTTCTTCTGATTCACCCTCCAGACTTCACCTTCTCCTTCTCCTTCTTCTGCTTCTTCTGATTCACCCTCCAGACTTCGCCTTCTCTTTCTCCTTCTTCTACTTCTTCTGATTCACCCTCCAGACTTCACCTTCTCCTTCTCCTTCTTCTACTTCTTCTGATTCACCCTCCAGTCTTCACCTTCTCCATCTCCTTCTTCTGCTTCTTCTGATTCACCCTCCAGACTTCACCTTCTCCTTCTCCTTCTTCTGCTTCTTCTGATTCACCCTCCTGACTTCACCTTCTCCTTCTCCTTCTTCTGCTTCTTCTGATTCACCCTCCAGACTTCACCTTCTCCTTCTCCTTCTTCTACTTCTTCTGATTCACCCTCCAGACTTCGCCTTCTCCTTCTACTTCTTCTGCTTCTTCTGATTCACCCTCCAGACTTCACCTTCTCCTTCTCCTTATTCTGCGTCTTCTGATTCACCCTCCAGACTTCACCTTCTCCTTCTCCTTCGTCTACTTCTTCTGATTCACCCTCCAGACTACACCTTCTCCTTCTCCTTCTTCTAATTCTTCTGATTCACCCTCCAGACTTCACCGTCTCCTTCTCCTTCTTCTGCTTCTTCTGATTCACCCTCCAGACTTCACCTTCTCCTTCTCCTTCTTCTACTTCTTCTGATTCACCCTCCAGACTTCACCTTCTCCTTCTCCTTCTTCTCCTTCTTCTGATTCACCCTCCAGACTTCACCTTCTCCTTCTCCTTCTTCTACTTCTTCTGCTTCTCCCTCCAGACTTCACCTTCTCCTTCTCCTTCTTCTGCTTCTTCTGATTCACCCTCCAGACTTCACCTCCTCCTTCTCCTTCTTCTACTTCTTCTGATTCACCCTCCAGACATCACCTTCTCCTTCTCCTTCTTCTACTTCTTCTGATTCACCCTCCAGACTTCACCTTCTCCTTCTCCTTCTTCTGCTTCTTCTGCTTCACCCTCCAGACTTCACCTTCTCGTTCTCCTTCTTCTGCTTCTTCTGCTTCACCCTCCAGACTTCACCTTCTCCTTCTCCTTCTTCTGCTTCTTCTGCTTCACCCTCCTGACTTCACCTTCTCCTTCTCCTTCTTCTACTTCTTCTGATTCGCCCTCCAGACTTCACCTTCTCCTTCTCCTTCTTCTGCTTCTTCTGCTTCACCCTCCAGACTTCACCTTCTCCTTCTCCTTCTTCTGCTTCTTCTGCTTCACCCTCCTGACTTCACCTTCTCCTTCTCCTTCTTCTACTTCTTCTGATTCACCCTCCAGACTTCACCTTCTCCTTCTCCTTCTTCTGCATCTTCTGCTTCACCCTCCAGACTTCACCTTCTCCTTTTCCTTCTTCTGCTTCTTCTGCTGCGCCCTCCAGACTTCACCTTCTCCTTCTCCTTCTTCTGCTTCTTCTGCTTCACCCTCCTGACTTCAGCTTCTCCTTCTCCTTCTTCTACTTCTTCTGCTTCACCCCCCTGACTTCACCTTCTCCTTCTCCTTCTTCTGCTTCTTCTGATTCACCCTCCTAACTTCACCTTCTCCTTCTCCTTCTTCTGCTTCTTCTGATTCACCCTCCTGACTTCACCTTCTCCTTCTCCTTCTTCTGCTTCTTCTGATTCACCCTCCAGACTTCACCTTCTCCTTCTCCTTCTTCTGCTTCTTCTGATACACCCTCCAGACTTCACCTTCTCCTACTCCTTCTTCTATTCTTCTGATTCACCCTCCAGACCTCACCTTCTCCTTCTCCTTCTTCTACTTCTTCTGATTTACCTCCAGATTTCATCTTCTCCTTCTCCTTCTTCTGCTTCTTCTGATTCACCCTCCAGACTTCACCTTCTCCTTCTCCTTCTTCTGCTTCTTCTGATTCACCCTCCAGACTTCACCTTCTACTTCTCCTTCTTCTGATTCTTCTGATTCACCCTCCAGACTTCACCTTCTCCTTCTCCTTCTTCTGCTTCTTCTGATTCACCCTCCTGACTTCACCTTCTCCTTCTCCTTCTTCTACTTCTTCTGATTCACCCTCCTGATTTCACCTTCTCCTTCTCCTTCTTCTACTTCTTCTGCTTCACCCTCCAGACTTCACCTTCTCCTTCTCCTTATTCTACTTCTTCTGATTCACCCTCCAGACTTCACCTTCTCCTTCTCCTTCTTCTGTTTCTTCTGATTCACCCTCCAGACTTCACCTTCTCCTTCTCCTTCTTCTGCTTCTTCTGATTCACCCTCCTGACTTCACCTTCTCCTTCTCCTTCTTCTGCTTCTTCTGATTCACCGTCCAGACTTCACCTTCTCCTTCTTCTACTTCTTCTGATTCACCCTCCAGACTTCATCTTCTCCTTCTCCTTCTTCTGCTTCTTCTGATTCACCCTCCAGACTTCACCTTCTCCTTCTCCTTCTTCTTCTTCTTCTGATTCACCCTCCAGACTTCACCTTCTCCTTCTCCTTCTTCTGATTCTTCTGATTCACCCTCCAGACTTCACCTTCTCCTTCTCCTTCTTCTGCTTCTTCTGATTCACTCTCCTGACTTCACCTTCTCCTTCTCCTTCTTCTACTTCTTCTGATTCACCCTCCTGACTTCACCTTCTCCTTCTCCTTCTTCTACTTCTTCTGCTTCACCCTACAGACTTCACCTTCTCCTTCTCCTTCTTCTACTTCTTCTGATTCACCCTCCAGACTTCACCTTCTCCTTCTCCTTCTTCTGCTTCTTCTGATTCACCCTCCAGACTTCACCTTCTCCTTCTCCTTATTCTGCTTCTTCTGATTCACCCTCCAGGCTTCACCTTCTCCTTCTCCTTCTTCTGCTTCTTCTGCTTCACCCTCCAGACTTCACCTTCTCCTTCTCCTTCTTCTGCTTCTTCTGATTCACCCTCCAGACTTCACCTTCTCCTTCTCCTTCTTCTACTTCTTCTGATTCAACCTCCAGATTTCATCTTCTCCTTCTCCTTCTTCTGCTTCTTCTGATTCACCCTCCAGACATCACCTTCTCCTTCTCCTTCTTCTGCTTCTTCTGATTCACTCTCCAGACTTCACCTTCTCCTTCTCCTTCTTCTACTTCTTCTGATTCACCCTCCAGACTTCACCTTCTCCTTCTCCTTCTTCTACTTCTTCTGATTCACCCTTCAGACTTCAACTTCTCCTTCTCCTTCTTCTGCTTCTTCTGATTCACCCTCCAGACCTCACCTTCTCCTTCTCCTTCTTCTACTTCTTCTGATTCACCCTCCTAACTTCACCTTCTCCTTCTCCTTCTTCTGCTTCTTCTGATTCTCCCTCCTGACTTCACCTTCTCCTTCTCCTTCTTCTGCTTCTTCTGATTCACCCTCCTGACTTCACCTTCTCCTTCTCCTTCTTCTACTTCTTCTGATTCACCCTCCTGACTTCACCTTCTCCTTCTCCTTCTTCTACTTCTTCTGATTCACCCTCCTGATTTCACCTTCTCCTTCTCCTTCTTCTACTTCTTCTGCTTCACCCTCCAGACTTCACCTTCTCCTTCTCCTTCTTCTACTTCTTCTGATTCACCCTCATGACTTCACCTTCTCCTTCTCCTTCTTCTACTTCTTCTGCTTCACCCTCCAGACTTCACCTTCTCCTTCTCCTTCTTCTACTTCTTCTGATTCACCCTCCAGACTTCACCTTCTCCTTCTCCTTCTTCTACTTCTTCTGATTCACCCTCCAGACTTCACCTTCTCCTTCTCCTTCTTCTATTTCTTCTGATTCACCCTTCAGACTTCACCTTCTCCTTCTCCTTCTTCTGCTTCTTCTGATTCACCCTCCAGACCTCACCTTTCCTTCTCCTTCTTCTACTTCTTCTGTTTCACCCTCCTAACTTCAACCTTCTCCTTCTCCTTCTTCTGCTTCTTCTGATTCACCCTCCAGACTTCACCTTCTCCTTCTCCTTCTTCTGATACTTCTGATTCACCCTCCAGACTTCACCTTCAACTACTCCTTCTTCTGCTTCTTCTGATTCACCCTCCTGACTTCACCTTCTCCTTCTCCTTCTTCTGCTTCTTCTGATTCACCCTCCTGACTTCACCTTCTCCTTCTCCTTCTTCTACTTCTTCTGATTCACCCTCCTGATTTCACCTTCTCCTTCTCCTTCTTCTACTTCTTCTGCTTCACCCTCAAGACTTCGCCTTCTCCTTCTCCTTCTTCTACTTCTTCTGATTCACCCTCCTGACTTCACCTTCTCCTTCTCCTTCTTCTGCTTCTTCTGATTCACCCTCCTGACTTCAACTTCTCCTTCTCCTTCTTCTACTTCTTCTGATTCACCCTCCTGATTTCACCTTCTCCTTCTCCTTCTTCTACTTCTTCTGCTTCACCCTCCAGACTTCACCTTCTCCTTCTCCTTCTTCTACTTCTTCTGATTCACCCTCCAGACTTCACCTTCTCCTTCTCCTTCTTCTGTTTCTTCTGATTCACCCTCCAGACTTCACCTTCTCCTTCTCCTTCTTCTGCTTCTTCTGATTCGCCCTCCTGACTTCACCTTCTCCTTCTCCTTCTTCTGCTTCTTCTGATTCACCGTCCAGACTTCACCTTCTCCTTCTGCTTCTTCTACTTCTTCTGATTCACCCTCCAGACTTCATCTTCTCCTTCTCCTTCTTCAGCTTCTTCTGATTCACCCTCCAGACTTCACCTTCTCCTTCTCTTTCTTCTGCTTCTTCTGATTCACCCTCCAGACTTCACCTTCTCCTTCTCCTTCTTCTGATTCTTCTGATTCACCCTCCAGACTTCACCTTCTCCTTCTCCTTCTTCTGCTTCTTCTGATTCACTCTCCTGACTTCACCTTCTCCTTCTCCTTCTTCTACTTCTTCTGATTCACCCTCCTGACTTCACCTTCTCCTTCTCCTTCTTCTACTTCTTCTGCTTCACCCTCCAGACTTCACCTTCTCCTTCTCCTTCTTCTACTTCTTCTGATTCACCCTCCAGACTTCACCTTCTCCTTCTCCTTCTTCTGCTTCTTCTGATTCACCCTCCAGACTTCACCTTCTCCTTCTCCTTATTCTGCTTCTTCTGATTCACCCTCCAGGCTTCACCTTCTCCTTCTCCTTCTTCTGCTTCTTCTGCTTCACCCTCCAGACTTCACCTTCTCCTTCTCCTTCTTCTGCTTCTTCTGATTCACCCTCCAGACTTCACCTTCTCCTTCTCCTTCTTCTACTTCTTCTGATTCAACCTCCAGATTTCATCTTCTCCTTCTCCTTCTTCTGCTTCTTCTGATTCACCCTCCAGACATCACCTTCTCCTTCTCCTTCTTCTGCTTCTTCTGATTCACCCTCCAGACTTCACCTTCTCCTTCTCCTTCTTCTACTTCTTCTGATTCATCCTCCAGACTTCACCTTCTCCTTCTCCTTCTTCTACTTCTTCTGATTCACCCTTCAGACTTCACCTTCTCCTTCTCCTTCTTCTGCTTCTTCTGATTCACCCTCCAGACCTCACCTTCTCCTTCTCCTTCTTCTACTTCTTCTGATTCACCCTCCTAACTTCACCTTCTCCTTCTCCTTCTTCTGCTTCTTCTGATTCTCCCTCCTGACTTCACCTTCTCCTTCTCCTTCTTCTGCTTCTTCTGATTCACTTTCCAGACTTCACCTTCTCCTTCTCCTTCTTCTGCTTCTTCTGATTCACCCTCCAGACTTCACCTTCTCCTTCTCCTTCTTCTGCTTCTTCTGATTCTCCCTCCAGACCTCACCTTCTCCTTCTCCTTCTTCTACTTCTTCTGATTCACCCTCCAGACTTCATCTTCTCCTTCTCCTTCTTCTGCTTCTTCTGATTCACCCTCCAGACTTCACCTTCTCCTTCTCTTTCTTCTGCTTCTTCTGATTCACCCTCCAGACTTCACCTTCTCCTTCTCCTTCTTCTGATTCTTCTGATTCACCCTCCAGACTTCACCTTCTCCTTCTCCTTCTTCTGCTTCTTCTGATTCACTCTCCTGACTTCACCTTCTCCTTCTCCTTCTTCTACTTCTTCTGATTCACCCTCCTGACTTCACCTTCTCCTTCTCCTTCTTCTACTTCTTCTGCTTCACCCTCCAGACTTCACCTTCTCCTTCTCCTTCTTCTACTTCTTCTGATTCACCCTCCAGACTTCACCTTCTCCTTCTCCTTCTTCTGCTTCTTCTGATTCACCCTCCAGACTTCACCTTCTCCTTCTCCTTATTCTGCTTCTTCTGAAACACCCTCCAGATTTCACCTTCTCCTTCTCCTTCTTCTGCTTCTTCCGCTTCACCCTCCAGACTTCACCTTCTCCTTCTCCTTCTTCTGCTTC
This sequence comes from Somniosus microcephalus, assembly GCF_052327205.1. NCBI lineage: Eukaryota > Metazoa > Chordata > Chondrichthyes > Squaliformes > Somniosidae > Somniosus > Somniosus microcephalus. Next base: position 306,161 of record NW_028225500.1, read on the forward strand.
TTCTGATTCACCCTCCAGACTTCACCTTCTCCTTCTCCTTCTTCTACTTCTTCTGATTCAACCTCCAGATTTCATCTTCTCCTTCTCCTTCTTCTGCTTCTTCTGATTCACCCTCCAGACATCACCTTCTCCTTCTCCTTCTTCTGCTTCTTCTGATTCACCCTCCAGACTTCACCTTCTCCTTCTCCATCTTCTACTTCTTCTGATTCACCCTCCAGACTTCACCTTCTCCTTCTCCTTCTTCTACTTCTTCTGATTCACCCTTCAGACTTCACCTTCTCCTTCTCCTTCTTCTGCTTCTTCTGATTCACCCTCCAGACCTCACCTTCTCCTTCTCCTTCTTCTACTTCTTCTGATTCACCCTCCTAACTTCACCTTCTCCTTCTCCTTCTTCTGCTTCTTCTGATTCTCCCTCCTGACTTCACCTTCTCCTTCTCCTTCTTCTGCTTCTTCTGATTCACTTTCCAGACTTCACCTTCTCCTTCTCCTTCTTCTGCTTCTTCTGATTCACCCTCCAGACTTCACCTTCTCCTTCTCATTCTTCTGCTTCTTCTGATTCACCCTCCAGACCTCACCTTCTCCTTCTCCTTCTTCTACTTCTTCTGATTCACCCTCCAGATTTCATCTTCTCCTTCTCCTTCTTCTGCTTCTTCTGATTCACCCTCCAGACTTCACCTTCTCCTTCTCTTTCTTCTGCTTCTTCTGATTCACCCTCCAGACTTCACCTTCTCCTTCTCCTTCTTCTGATTCTTCTGATTCACCCTCCAGAGTTCACCTTCTCCTTCTCCTTCTTCTGCTTCTTCTGATTCACTCTCCTGACTTCACCTTCTCCTTCTCCTTCTTCTACTTCTTCTGATTCACCCTCCTGACTTCACCTTCTCCTTCTCCTTCTTCTACTTCTTCTGCTTCACCCTCCAGACTTCAACTTCTCCTTCTCCTTCTTCTACTTCTTCTGATTCACCCTCCAGACTTCACCTTCTCCTTCTCCTTCTTCTGCTTCTTCTGATTCACCCTCCAGACCTCACCTTCTCCTTCTCCTTATTCTGCTTCTTCTGATTCACCCTCCAGACTTCACCTTCTCCTTCTCCTTCTTCTGCTTCTTCTGCTTCACCCTCCAAACTTCACCTTCTCCTTCTCCTTCTTCTGCTTCTTCTGATTCACCCTCCAGACTTCGCCTTCTCCTTCTCCTTCTTCTACTTCTTCTGATTCACCCTCCAGATTTCATCTTCTCCTTCTCTTTCTTCTGCTTCTTCTGATTCACCCTCCAGACATCACCTTCTCCTTCTCCTTCTTCTGCTTCTTCTGATTCACCCTCCAGACTTCACCTTCTCCTTCTCCTTCTTCTACTTCTTCTGATTCACCCTCCAGACTTCACCTTCTCCTTCTCCTTCTTCTACTTCTTCTGATTCACCCTTCAGACTTCACCTTCTCCTTCTCCTTCTTCTGCTTCTTCTGATTCACCCTCCAGACCTCACCTTCTCCTTCTCCTTCTTCTACTTCTTCTGATTCAACCTCCAGACTTCATCTTCTCCGTCTCCTTCTTCTGCTTTTTCTGATTCACCCTCCAGACTTCACCTTCTCCTTCTCCTTCTTCTGCTTCTGCTGATTCACCCTCCAGACTTCGCCTTCTCCTTCTCCTTCTTCTACTTCTTCTGATTCACCCTCCAGACTTCACCTTCTCCTTCTCCTTCTTCTACTTCTTCTGATTCACCCTCCAGTCTTCACCTTCTCCATCTCCTTCTTCTGCTTCTTCTGATTCACCCTCCAGACTTCACCTTCTCCTTCTCCTTCTTCTGCTTCTTCTGATTCACCCTCCTGACTTCACCTTCTCCTTCTCCTTCTTCTGCTTCTTCTGATTCACCCTCCAGACTTCACCTTCTCCTTCTCCTTCTAACACTTCTTCTGATTCACCCTCCAGACTTCGCCTTCTCCTTCTACTTCTTCTGCTTCTTCTGATTCACCCTCCAGACTTCACCTTCTCCTTCTCCTTATTCTGCTTCTTCTGATTCACCCTCCAGACTTCACCTTCTCCTTCTCCTTCGTCTACTTCTTCTGATTCACCCTCCAGACTACACCTTCTCCTTCTCCTTCTTCTACTTCTTCTGATTCACCCTCCAGACTTCACCTTCTCCTTCTCCTTCTTCTGCTTCTTCTGATTCACCCTCCAGACTTCACCTTCTCCTTCTCCTTCTTCTACTTCTTCTGATTCACCCTCCAGACTTCACCTTCTCCTTCTCCTTCTTCTCCTTCTTCTGATTCACCCTCCAAACTTCACCTTCTCCTTCTCCTTCTTCTACTTCTTCTGCTTCTCCCTCCAGACTTCACCTTCTCCTTATCCTTCTTCTGCTTCTTCTGATTCACCCTCCAGACTTCACCTCCTCCTTCTCCTTCTTCTACTTCTTCTGATTCACCCTCCAGACATCACCTTCTCCTTCTCCTTCTTCTACTTCTTCTGCTTCACCCTCCAGACTTCACCTTCTCCTTCTCCTTCTTCTGCTTCTTCTGCTTCACCCTCCTGACTTCACCTTCTTCTTCTCCTTCTTCCACTTCTTCTGATTCACCCTCCAGACTTCACCTTCTCCTTCTCCTTCTTCTGCTTCTTCTGCTTCACCCTCCAGACTTCACCTTCTCCTTCTCCTTCATCTGCTTCTTCTGCTTCGCCCTCCAGACTTCACCTTCTCCTTCTCCTTCTTCTGCTTCTTCTGCTTCACCCTCCAGACTTCACCTTCTCCTTCTCCTTCTTCTGCTTCTTCTGCTTCACCCTCCTGATTTCACCTTCTCCTTCTACTTCTTCTACTTCTTCTGATTCACCCTCCAGACTTCACCTTCTCCTTCTCCTTCTTCTGCTTCTTCTGCTTCACCCTCCAGACTTCACCTTCTCCTTTTCCTTCTTCTGCTGCGCCCTCCAGACTTCACCTTCTCCTTCTCCTTCTGCTGCTTCTTCTGCTTCACCCTCCTGACTTCACCTTCTCCTTCTCCTTCTTCTACTTCTTCTGCTTCACCCCCCTGACTTCACCTTCTCCTTCTCCTTCTTCTACTTCTTCTGATTCACCCTCCAGACTTCACCTTCTCCTTCTCCTTCTTCTACTTCTTCTGATTCACCCTCCAGACTTCACCTTCTCCTTCTCCTTCTTCTACTTCTTCTGATTCACCCTCCTGACTTCACCTTCTCCTTCACCTTCTTCTGCTTCTTCTGCTTCACCCTCCAGACTTCACCTTCTCCTTCTCCTTCTTCTGCTTCTTCTGCTTCACCCTCCAGAGCTCACCTTCTCCTTCTCCTACTTCTTCTTCTTCTGATTCACCCTCCAGATTTCATCTTCTCCTTCTCCTTCTTCTGCTTCTTCTGATTCACCCTCCAGACTTCACCTTCTCCTTCTCCTTCTTCTGCTTCTTCTGATTCACCCTCCAGACTTCACCTTCTCCTTCTCCTACTTCTACTTCTTCTGATTCACCCTCCAGACTTCACCTTCTCCTTCTCCTTCTTCTACTTCTTCTGATTCACCCTCCAGACTTCACCTTCTACTTCTCCTTCTTCTGATTCTTCTGATTCACCCTCCAGACGTCACCTTCTCCTTCTCCTTCTTCTACTTCTTCTGATTCACCCTCCTGACTTCACCTTCTCCTTCTCCTTCTTCTACTTCTTCTACTTCACCCTCCAGACTTCACCTTCTCCTTCTCCTTCTTCTACTTCTTCTGATTCACCCTCCAGACTTCACCTTCTCCTTCTCCTTCTTCTGCTTCTTCTGATTCACCCTCCAGACTTCACCGTCTCCTTCTCCTTCTTCTGCTTCTACTGATTCACCCTCCTGACTTCACCTTCTCCTTCTCCTTCTTCTGCTTCTTCAGATTCACCCTCCAGACTTCACCTTCTCCTTCTCCTTCTTCTACTTCTTCTGATTCACCCTCCAGACTTCACCTTCTCCTTCTACTTCTTCTGCTTCTTCTGATTCACCCTCCAGACATCACCTTCTCCTTCTCCTTCTTCTGCTTCTTCTGATTCACCCTCCAGACTTCACCTTCTCCTTCTCCTTTTTCTGCTACTTCTGATTCACCCTCCAGACATCACCTTCTCCTTCTCCTTCTTCTGCTTCTTCTGATTCATCCTCCAGACTTCACCATCTCCTTCTCCTTCTTCTACTTCTTCTGATTCACCCGCCAGACTTCACCTTCTCCTTCTCCTTCTTCTGCTTCTTCTGACTCACCCTCCAGACTTCACCTTCTCCTTCTCCTTCGTCTACTTCTTCTGATTCACTCTCCAGACTACACCTTCCCCTTCTCCTTCTTCTACTTCTTCTGATTCACCCTCCAGACTTCACCTTCTCCTTCTCCTTCTTCTGCTTCTTCTGATTCACCCTCCAGACTTCACCTTCTCCTTCTCCTTCTTCTGCTTCTTCTGATTCACCCTCCAGACTTCACCTTCTCCTTCTCCTTCTGCTGCTTCTTCTGATTCACCCTCCAGACTTCACCTTCGCCTTCTCCTTCTTCTGCTTCTTCTGATTCACCCTCCAGACTTCACCTTCTCCTCTCCTTCTTCTGCTTCTTCTGATTCACCCTCCAGACTTCACCTTCTCCTTCTCCTTCGTCTACTTCTTCTGATTCACCCTCCAGACTACACCTTCTCCTTCTCCTTCTTCTACTTTTTCTGATTCACCCTCCAGACTTCACCTTCTCCTTCTCCTTCTTCTGCTTCTTCTGATTCACCCTCCAGACTTCACCTTCTCCTTCTCCTTCTTCTACTTCTTGTGATTCACCCTCCAGACTTCACCTTCTCCTTCTCCTTCTTCTACTTCTTCTGATTCACCCTCCAGACTTCATCTTCTCCTTCTCCTTCTTCTACTTCTTCTGCTTCTCCCTCCAGACTTCACCTTCTCCTTCTCCTTCTTCTGCTTCTTCTGATTCACCCTCCAGACTTCACCTTCTCCTTCTCCTTCTTCTACTTCTTCTGATTCACCCTCCAGACTTCACCTTCTCCTTCTCCTTCTTCTACTTCTTCTGATTCACCCTCCAGACTTCACCTTCTCCTTCTCCTTCTTCTACTTCTTCTGATTCACCCTCCTGACTTCACCTTCTCCTTCACCTTCTTCTGCTTCTTCTGCTTCACCCTCCAGACTTCACCTTCTCCTTCTCCTTCTTCTGCTTCTTCTGCTTCACCCTCCAGAGCTCACCTTCTCCTTCTCCTACTTCTTCTTCTTCTGATTCACCCTCCAGATTTCATCTTCTCCTTCTCCTTCTTCTGCTTCTTCTGATTCACCCTCCAGACTTCACCTTCTCCTTCTCCTTCTTCTGCTTCTTCTGATTCACCCTCCAGACTTCACCTTCTCCTTCTCCTACTTCTACTTCTTCTGATTCACCCTCCAGACTTCACCTTCTCCTTCTCCTTCTTCTACTTCTTCTGATTCACCCTCCAGACTTCACCTTCTACTTCTCCTTCTTCTGATTCTTCTGATTCACCCTCCAGACGTCACCTTCTCCTTCTCCTTCTTCTACTTCTTCTGATTCACCCTCCTGACTTCACCTTCTCCTTCTCCTTCTTCTACTTCTTCTACTTCACCCTCCAGACTTCACCTTCTCCTTCTCCTTCTTCTACTTCTTCTGATTCACACTCCAGACTTCACCTTCTCCTTCTCCTTCTTCTGCTTCTTCTGATTCACCCTCCAGACTTCACCGTCTCCTTCTCCTTCTTCTGCTTCTACTGATTCACCCTCCTGACTTCACCTTCTCCTTCTCCTTCTTCTGCTTCTTCAGATTCACCCTCCAGACTTCACCTTCTCCTTCTCCTTCTTCTACTTCTTCTGATTCACCCTCCAGACTTCACCTTCTCCTTCTACTTCTTCTGCTTCTTCTGATTCACCCTCCAGACATCACCTTCTCCTTCTCCTTCTTCTGCTTCTTCTGATTCACCCTCCAGACTTCACCTTCTCCTTCTCCTTTTTCTGCTACTTCTGATTCACCCTCCAGACATCACCTTCTCCTTCTCCTTCTTCTGCTTCTTCTGATTCATCCTCCAGACTTCACCATCTCCTTCTCCTTCTTCTACTTCTTCTGATTCACCCGCCAGACTTCACCTTCTCCTTCTCCTTCTTCTGCTTCTTCTGACTCACCCTCCAGACTTCACCTTCTCCTTCTCCTTCGTCTACTTCTTCTGATTCACTCTCCAGACTACACCTTCCCCTTCTCCTTCTTCTACTTCTTCTGATTCACCCTCCAGACTTCACCTTCTCCTTCTCCTTCTTCTGCTTCTTCTGATTCACCCTCCAGACTTCACCTTCTCCTTCTCCTTCTTCTACTTCTTCTGATTCACCTTCCAGACTTCACCTTCTCCTTCTCCTTCTTCTACTTCTTCTGATTCACCCTCCAGACTTCACCTTCTCCTTCTCCTTCTTCTACTTCTTCTGCTTCTCCCTCCAGACTTCACCTTCTCCTTCTCCTTCTTCTGCTTCTTCTGATTCACCCTCCAGACTTCACCATCTCCTTCTCCTTCTTCTGCTTCTTCTGATTCACCATCCTGACTTGACCTTCTCCTTCTCCTTCTTCTGCTTCTTCTGATTCACCCTCCAGACTTCACCTTCTCCTTCTCCTTCTTCTACTTCTTCTGATTCACCCTCCAGACTTCACCTTCTCCTTCTACTTCTTCTGCTTCTTCTGATTCACACTCCAGACTTCACCTTCTCCTTCTCCTTCTTCTGCTTCTTCTGATTCACCCTCCAGACTTCACCTTCTCCTTCTCCTTCTTCTGCTTCTTCTGATTCACATTCCAGACATCACCTTCTCCTTCTCCTTCTACTGCTTCTTCTGATTCACCCTCCAGACTTCACCTTCTCCTTCTCCTTCTTCTGCTTCTTCTGATTCACCCTCCAGACTTCACCTTCTCCTTCTCCTTCTTCTGCTTCTTCTGATTCACCCTCCAGACTTCACCTTCTCCTTCTCCTTCGTCTACTTCTTCTGATTCACCCTCCAGACGACACCTTCTCCTTCTCCTTCTTCTACTTCTTCTGATTCACCCTCCAGACTTCACCTTCTCCTTCTCCTTCTTCTGCTTCTTCTGATTCACCCTCCAGACTTCACCTTCTCCTTCTCCTTCTTCTACTTCTTCTGATTCACCCTCCAGACTTCACCTTCTCCTTCTCCTTCTTCTACTTCTTCTGATTCACCCTCCAGACTTCACCTTCTCCTTCTCCTTCTTCTACTTCTTCTGCTTCTCCCTCCAGACTTCACCTTCTCCTTCTCCTTCTTCTGCTTCTTCTGATTCACCCTCCAGACTTCACCTTCTCCTTCTCCTTCTTCTACTTCTTCTGATTCACCCTCCAGACTTCACCTTCTCCTTCTCCTTCTTCTACTTCTTCTGATTCACCCTCCAAACTTCACCTTCTCCTTCTCCTTCTTCTACTTCTTCTGATTCACCATCCTGACTTCACCTTCTCCTTCACCTTCTGCTTCTTCTGCTTCACCCTCCAGACTTCACCTTCTCCTTCTCCTTCTTCTACTTCTTCTGCTTCTCCCTCCAGACTTCACCTTCTCCTTCTCCTTCTTCTGCTTCTTCTGATTCACCCTCCAGACTTCACCTTCTCCTTCTCCTTCTTCTACTTCTTCTGATTCACCCTCCAGACTTCACCTTCTCCTTCTCCTTCTTCTACTTCTTCTGATTCACCATCCTGACTTCACCTTCTCCTTCACCTTCTGCTTCTTCTGCTTCACCCTCCAGACTTCACCTTCTCCTTCTCCTTCTTCTGCTTCTTCTGATTCACCCTCCAGACTTCACCTTCTCCTTCTCCTTCTTCTACTTCTTCTGATTCACCCTCCAGACTTCACCTTCTCCTTCTCCTTCTTCTGCTTCTTCTGATTCACCCTCCAGACTTCACCTTCTCCTTCTCCTTCTTCTACTTCTTGTGATTCACCCTCCAGACTTCACCTTCTCCTTCTCCTTCTTCTACTTCTTCTGATTCACCCTCCAGACTTCATCTTCTCCTTCTCCTTCTTCTACTTCTTCTGCTTCTCCCTCCAGACTTCACCTTCTCCTTCTCCTTCTTCTGCTTCTTCTGATTCACCCTCCAGACTTCACCTTCTCCTTCTCCTTCTTCTACTTCTTCTGATTCACCCTCCAGACTTCACCTTCTCCTTCTCCTTCTTCTACTTCTTCTGATTCACCCTCCAGACTTCACCTTCTCCTTCTCCTTCTTCTACTTCTTCTGATTCACCCTCCTGACTTCACCTTCTCCTTCACCTTCTTCTGCTTCTTCTGCTTCACCCTCCAGACTTCACCTTCTCCTTCTCCTTCTTCTGCTTCTTCTGCTTCACCCTCCAGAGCTCACCTTCTCCTTCTCCTACTTCTTCTTCTTCTGATTCACCCTCCAGATTTCATCTTCTCCTTCTCCTTCTTCTGCTTCTTCTGATTCACCCTCCAGACTTCACCTTCTCCTTCTCCTTCTTCTGCTTCTTCTGATTCACCCTCCAGACTTCACCTTCTCCTTCTCCTACTTCTACTTCTTCTGATTCACCCTCCAGACTTCACCTTCTCCTTCTCCTTCTTCTACTTCTTCTGATTCACCCTCCAGACTTCACCTTCTACTTCTCCTTCTTCTGATTCTTCTGATTCACCCTCCAGACGTCACCTTCTCCTTCTCCTTCTTCTACTTCTTCTGATTCACCCTCCTGACTTCACCTTCTCCTTCTCCTTCTTCTACTTCTTCTACTTCACCCTCCAGACTTCACCTTCTCCTTCTCCTTCTTCTACTTCTTCTGATTCACCCTCCAGACTTCACCTTCTCCTTCTCCTTCTTCTGCTTCTTCTGATTCACCCTCCAGACTTCACCGTCTCCTTCTCCTTCTTCTGCTTCTACTGATTCACCCTCCTGACTTCACCTTCTCCTTCTCCTTCTTCTGCTTCTTCAGATTCACCCTCCAGACTTCACCTTCTCCTTCTCCTTCTTCTACTTCTTCTGATTCACCCTCCAGACTTCACCTTCTCCTTCTACTTCTTCTGCTTCTTCTGATTCACCCTCCAGACATCACCTTCTCCTTCTCCTTCTTCTGCTTCTTCTGATTCACCCTCCAGACTTCACCTTCTCCTTCTCCTTTTTCTGCTACTTCTGATTCACCCTCCAGACATCACCTTCTCCTTCTCCTTCTTCTGCTTCTTCTGATTCATCCTCCAGACTTCACCATCTCCTTCTCCTTCTTCTACTTCTTCTGATTCACCCGCCAGACTTCACCTTCTCCTTCTCCTTCTTCTGCTTCTTCTGACTCACCCTCCAGACTTCACCTTCTCCTTCTCCTTCGTCTACTTCTTCTGATTCACTCTCCAGACTACACCTTCCCCTTCTCCTTCTTCTACTTCTTCTGATTCACCCTCCAGACTTCACCTTCTCCTTCTCCTTCTTCTGCTTCTTCTGATTCACCCTCCAGACTTCACCTTCTCCTTCTCCTTCTTCTACTTCTTCTGATTCACCTTCCAGACTTCACCTTCTCCTTCTCCTTCTTCTACTTCTTCTGATTCACCCTCCAGACTTCACCTTCTCCTTCTCCTTCTTCTACTTCTTCTGCTTCTCCCTCCAGACTTCACCTTCTCCTTCTCCTTCTTCTGCTTCTTCTGATTCACCCTCCAGACTTCACCATCTCCTTCTCCTTCTTCTGCTTCTTCTGATTCACCATCCTGACTTGACCTTCTCCTTCTCCTTCTTCTGCTTCTTCTGATTCACCCTCCAGACTTCACCTTCTCCTTCTCCTTCTTCTACTTCTTCTGATTCACCCTCCAGACTTCACCTTCTCCTTCTACTTCTTCTGCTTCTTCTGATTCACACTCCAGACTTCACCTTCTCCTTCTCCTTCTTCTGCTTCTTCTGATTCACCCTCCAGACTTCACCTTCTCCTTCTCCTTCTTCTGCTTCTTCTGATTCACATTCCAGACATCACCTTCTCCTTCTCCTTCTACTGCTTCTTCTGATTCACCCTCCAGACTTCACCTTCTCCTTCTCCTTCTTCTGCTTCTTCTGATTCACCCTCCAGACTTCACCTTCTCCTTCTCCTTCTTCTGCTTCTTCTGATTCACCCTCCAGACTTCACCTTCTCCTTCTCCTTCGTCTACTTCTTCTGATTCACCCTCCAGACGACACCTTCTCCTTCTCCTTCTTCTACTTCTTCTGATTCACCCTCCAGACTTCACCTTCTCCTTCTCCTTCTTCTGCTTCTTCTGATTCACCCTCCAGACTTCACCTTCTCCTTCTCCTTCTTCTACTTCTTCTGATTCACCCTCCAGACTTCACCTTCTCCTTCTCCTTCTTCTACTTCTTCTGATTCACCCTCCAGACTTCACCTTCTCCTTCTCCTTCTTCTACTTCTTCTGCTTCTCCCTCCAGACTTCACCTTCTCCTTCTCCTTCTTCTGCTTCTTCTGATTCACCCTCCAGACTTCACCTTCTCCTTCTCCTTCTTCTACTTCTTCTGATTCACCCTCCAGACTTCACCTTCTCCTTCTCCTTCTTCTACTTCTTCTGATTCACCCTCCAAACTTCACCTTCTCCTTCTCCTTCTTCTACTTCTTCTGATTCACCATCCTGACTTCACCTTCTCCTTCACCTTCTGCTTCTTCTGCTTCACCCTCCAGACTTCACCTTCTCCTTCTCCTTCTTCTGCTTCTTCTGATTCACCCTCCAGACTTCACCTTCTCCTTCTCCTTCTTCTACTTCTTCTGATTCAACCTCCAGATTTCATCTTCTCCTTCTCCTTCTTCTGCTTCTTCTGATTCACCCTCCAGACATCACCTTCTCCTTCTCCTTCTTCTGCTTCTTCTGATTCACCCTCCAGACTTCACCTTCTCCTTCTCCATCTTCTACTTCTTCTGATTCACCCTCCAGACTTCACCTTCTCCTTCTCCTTCTTCTACTTCTTCTGATTCACCCTTCAGACTTCACCTTCTCCTTCTCCTTCTTCTGCTTCTTCTGATTCACCCTCCAGACCTCACCTTCTCCTTCTCCTTCTTCTACTTCTTCTGATTCACCCTCCTAACTTCACCTTCTCCTTCTCCTTCTTCTGCTTCTTCTGATTCTCCCTCCTGACTTCACCTTCTCCTTCTCCTTCTTCTGCTTCTTCTGATTCACTTTCCAGACTTCACCTTCTCCTTCTCCTTCTTCTGCTTCTTCTGATTCACCCTCCAGACTTCACCTTCTCCTTCTCCTTCTTCTGCTTCTTCTGATTCACCCTCCAGACCTCACCTTCTCCTTCTCCTTCTTCTACTTCTTCTGATTCACCCTCCAGACTTCATCTTCTCCTTCTCCTTCTTCTGCTTCTTCTGATTCACCCTCCAGACTTCACCTTCTCCTTCTCTTTCTTCTGCTTCTTCTGATTCACCCTCCAGACTTCACCTTCTCCTTCTCCTTCTTCTGATTCTTCTGATTCACCCTCCAGACTTCACCTTCTCCTTCTCCTTCTTCTGCTTCTTCTGATTCACTCTCCTGACTTCACCTTCTCCTTCTCCTTCTTCTACTTCTTCTGATTCACCCTCCTGACTTCACCTTCTCCTTCTCCTTCTTCTACTTCTTCTGCTTCACCCTCCAGACTTCACCTTCTCCTTCTCCTTCTTCTACTTCTTCTGATTCACCCTCCAGACTTCACCTTCTCCTTCTCCTTCTTCTGCTTCTTCTGATTCACCCTCCAGACCTCACCTTCTCCTTCTCCTTATTCTGCTTCTTCTGATTCACCCTCCAGACTTCACCTTCTCCTTCTCCTTCTTCTGCTTCTTCTGCTTCACCCTCCAAACTTCACCTTCTCCTTCTCCTTCTTCTGCTTCTTCTGATTCACCCTCCAGACTTCGCCTTCTCCTTCTCCTTCTTCTACTTCTTCTGATTCACCCTCCAGATTTCATCTTCTCCTTCTCCTTCTTCTGCTTCTTCTGATTCACCCTCCAGACATCACCTTCTCCTTCTCCTTCTTCTGCTTCTTCTGATTCACCCTCCAGACTTCACCTTCTCCTTCTCCTTCTTCTACTTCTTCTGATTCACCCTCCAGACTTCACCTTCTCCTTCTCCTTCTTCTACTTCTTCTGATTCACCCTTCAGACTTCACCTTCTCCTTCTCCTTCTTCTGCTTCTTCTGATTCACCCTCCAGACCTCACCTTCTCCTTCTCCTTCTTCTACTTCTTCTGATTCACCCTCCAGACTTCATCTTCTCCGTCTCCTTCTTCTGCTTTTTCTGATTCACCCTCCAGACTTCACCTTCTCCTTCTCCTTCTTCTGCTTCTTCTGATTCACCCTCCAGACTTCGCCTTCTCCTTCTCCTTCTTCTACTTCTTCTGATTCACCCTCCAGACTTCACCTTCTCCTTCTCCTTCTTCTACTTCTTCTGATTCACCCTCCAGTCTTCACCTTCTCCATCTCCTTCTTCTGCTTCTTCTGATTCACCCTCCAGACTTCACCTTCTCCTTCTCCTTCTTCTGCTTCTTCTGATTCACCCTCCTGACTTCACCTTCTCCTTCTCCTTCTTCTGCTTCTTCTGATTCACCCTCCAGACCTCACCTTCTCCTTCTCCTTCTAACACTTCTTCTGATTCACCCTCCAGACTTCGCCTTCTCCTTCTACTTCTTCTGCTTCTTCTGATTCACCCTCCAGACTTCACCTTCTCCTTCTCCTTATTCTGCTTCTTCTGATTCACCCTCCAGACTTCACCTTCTCCTTCTCCTTCGTCTACTTCTTCTGATTCACCCTCCAGACTACACCTTCTCCTTCTCCTTCTTCTACTTCTTCTGATTCACCCTCCAGACTTCACCTTCTCCTTCTCCTTCTTCTGCTTCTTCTGATTCACCCTCCAGACTTCACCTTCTCCTTCTCCTTCTTCTACTTCTTCTGATTCACCCTCCAGACTTCACCTTCTCCTTCTCCTTCTTCTCCTTCTTCTGATTCACCCTCCAGACTTCACCTTCTCCTTCTCCTTCTTCTACTTCTTCTGCTTCTCCCTCCAGACTTCACCTTCTCCTTATCCTTCTTCTGCTTCTTCTGATTCACCCTCCAGACTTCACCTCCTCCTTCTCCTTCTTCTACTTCTTCTGATTCACCCTCCAGACATCACCTTCTCCTTCTCCTTCTTCTACTTCTTCTGCTTCACCCTCCAGACTTCACCTTCTCCTTCTCCTTCTTCTGCTTCTTCTGCTTCACCCTCCTGACTTCACCTTCTCCTTCTCCTTCTTCTACTTCTTCTGATTCACCCTCCAGACTTCACCTTCTCCTTCTCCTTCTTCTGCTTCTTCTGCTTCACCCTCCAGACTTCACCTTCTCCTTCTCCTTCATCTGCTTCTTCTGCTTCGCCCTCCAGACTTCACCTTCTCCTTCTCCTTCTTCTGCTTCTTCTGCTTCACCCTCCAGACTTCACCTTCTCCTTCTCCTTCTTCTGCTTCTTCTGCTTCACCCTCCTGACTTCACCTTCTCCTTCTACTTCTTCTACTTCTTCTGATTCACCCTCCAGACTTCACCTTCTCCTTCTCCTTCTTCTGCTTCTTCTGCTTCACCCTCCAGACTTCACCTTCTCCTTTTCCTTCTTCTGCTGCGCCCTCCAGACTTCACCTTCTCCTTCTCCTTCTTCTGCTTCTTCTGCTTCACCCTCCTGACTTCACCTTCTCCTTCTCCTTCTTCTACTTCTTCTGCTTCACCCCCCTGACTTCACCTTCTCCTTCTCCTTCTTCTGCTTCTTCTGATTCACCATCCTAACTTCACCTTCTCCTTCTCCTTCTTCTGCTTCTTCTGATTCACCCTCCTGACTTCACCTTCTCCTTCTCCTTCTTCTGCTTCTTCTGATTCACCCTCCAGACTTCACCTTCTCCTTCTCCTTCTTCTGCTTCTTCTGATTCACCCTCCAGACTTCACCTTCTCCTACTCCTTTTTTACTTCTTCTGATTCACCCTCCAGACCTCACCTTCTCCTTCTCCTTCTTCTACTTCTTCTGATTCACCCTCCAGATTTCATCTTCTCCTTCTCCTTCTTCTGCTTCTTCTGATTCACCCTCCAGACTTCACCTTCTCCTTCTCCTTCTTCTGCTTCTTCTGATTCACCCTCCAGACTTCACCTTCTCCTTCTCCTTCTTCTGATTCTTCTGATTCACCCTCCAGACTTCACCTTCTCCTTCTCCTTCTTCTGCTTCTTCTGATTCACCCTCCTGACTTCACCTTCTCCTTCTCCTTCTTCTACTTCTTCTGATTCACCCTCCTGATTTCACCTTCTCCTTCTCCTTCTTCTACTTCTTCTGCTTCACCCTCCAGACTTCACCTTCTCCTTCTCCTTCTTCTACTTCTGATTCACCCTCCAGACTTCAGCTTCTCCTTCTCCTTCTTCTGTTTCTTCTGATTCACCCTCCAGACTTCACCTTCTCCTTCTCCTTCTTCTGCTTCTTCTGATTCACCCTCCTGACTTCACCTTCTCCTTCTCCTTCTTCTGCTTCTTCTGATTCACCCTCCAGACTTCACCTTCTCCTTCTCCTTCTTCTACTTCTTCTGATTCACCCTCCAGACTTCACCTTCTCCTTCTACTTCTTCTGCTTCTTCTGATTCACCCTCCAGACTTCACCTTCTCCTTCTCCTTCTTCTGCTTCTTCTGATTCACCCTCCAGACTTCACCTTCTCCTTCTCCTTCTTCTGCTTCTTCTGATTCACCCTCCTGACTTCACCTTCTCCTTCTCCTTCTTCTGCTTCTTCTGATTCACCCTCCAGACTTCACCTTCTCCTTCTCCTTCTTCTACTTCTTCTGATTCACCCTCCAGACTTCACCTTCTCCTTCTACTTCTTCTGCTTCTTCTGATTCACCCTCCAGACTTCACCTTCTCCTTCTCCTTCTTCTGCTTCTTCTGATTCACCCTCCAGACTTCACCTTCTCCTTCTCCTTCTTCTACTTCTTCTGATTCACCCTCCAGACTTCACCTTCTCCTTCTACTTCTTCTGCTTCTTCTGATTCACCCTCCAGACTTCACCTTCTCCTTCTCCTTCTTCTACTTCTTCTGATTCACCCTCCAGACTTCACCTTCTCCTTCTCCTTCTTCTGCTTCTTCTGATTCACCCTCCTGACTTCACCTTCTCCTTCTCCTTCTTCTGCTTCTTCTGATTCACCCTCCAGACATCACCTTCTCCTTCTCCTTCTAACACTTCTTCTGATTCACCCTCCAGACTTCGCCTTCTCCTTCTACTTCTTCTGCTTCTTCTGATTCACCCTCCAGACTTCACCTGCTCCTTCTCCTTATTCTGCTTCTTCTGATTCACCCTCCAGACTTCACCTTCTCCTTCTCCTTCGTCTACTTCTTCTGATTCACCCTCCAGACTACACCTTCTCCTTCTCCTTCTTCTACTTCTTCTGATTCACCCTCCAGACTTCACCTACTCCTTCTCCTTCTTCTGCTTCTTCTGATTCACCCTCCAGACTTCACCTTCTCCTTCTCCTTCTTCTACTTCTTCTGATTCACCCTCCAGACTTCACCTTCTCCTTCTCCTTCTTCTCCTTCTTCTGATTCACCCTCCAGACTTCACCTTCTCCTTCTCCTTCTTCTACTTCTTCTGCTTCTCCCTCCAGACTTCACCTTCTCCTTATCCTTCTTCTGCTTCTTCTGATTCACCCTCCAGACTTCACCTCCTCCTTCTCCTTCTTCTACTTCTTCTGATTCACCCTCCAGACATCACCTTCTCCTTCTCCTTCTTCTACTTCTTCTGCTTCACCCTCCAGACTTCACCTTCTCCTTCTCCTTCTTCTGCTTCTTCTGCTTCACCCTCCTGACTTCACCTTCTCCTTCTCCTTCTTCTACTTCTTCTGATTCACCCTCCAGACTTCACCTTCTCCTTCTCCTTCTTCTGCTTCTTCTGCTCCACCCTCCAGACTTCACCTTCTCCTTCTCCTTCATCTGCTTCTTCTGCTTCGCCCTCCAGACTTCACCTTCTCCTTCTCCTTCTTCTGCTTCTTCTGCTTCACCCTCCAGACTTCACCTTCTCTTTCTCCTTCTTCTGCTTCTTCTGCTTCACCCTCCTGACTTCACCTTCTCCTTCTACTTCTTCTACTTCTTCTGATTCACCCTCCAGACTTCACCTTCTCCTTCTCCTTCTTCTGCTTCTTCTGCTTCACCCTCCAGACTTCACCTTCTCCTTTTCCTTCTTCTGCTGCGCCCTCCAGACTTCACCTTCTCCTTCTCCTTCTTCTGCTTCTTCTGCTTCACCCTCCTGACTTCACCTTCTCCTTCTCCTTCTTTTACTTCTTCTGCTTCACCCCCCTGACTTCACCTTCTCCTTCTCCTTCTTCTGCTTCTTCTGATTCACCATCCTAACTTCACCTTCTCCTTCTCCTTCTTCTGCTTCTTCTGATTCACCCTCCTGACTTCACCTTCTCCTTCTCCTTCTTCTGCTTCTTCTGATTCACCCTCCAGACTTCACCTTCTCCTTCTCCTTCTTCTGCTTCTTCTGATTCACCCTCCAGACTTCACCTTCTCCTACTCCTTTTTTACTTCTTCTGATTCACCCTCCAGACCTCACCTTCTCCTTCTCCTTCTTCTACTTCTTCTGATTCACCCTCCAGATTTCATCTTCTCCTTCTCCTTCTTCTGCTTCTTCTGATTCACCCTCCAGACTTCACCTTCTCCTTCTCCTTCTTCTGCTTCTTCTGATTCACCCTCCAGACTTCACCTTCTCCTTCTCCTTCTTCTGATTCTTCTGATTCACCCTCCAGACTTCACCTTCTCCTTCTCCTTCTTCTGCTTCTTCTGATTCACCCTCCTGACTTCACCTTCTCCTTCTCCTTCTTCTACTTCTTCTGATTCACCCTCCTGATTTCACCTTCTCCTTCTCCTTCTTCTACTTCTTCTGCTTCACCCTCCAGACTTCACCTTCTCCTTCTCCTTCTTCTACTTCTGATTCACCCTCCAGACTCCAGCTTCTCCTTCTCCTTCTTCTGTTTCTTCTGATTCACCCTCCAGACTTCACCTTCTCCTTCTCCTTCTTCTGCTTCTTCTGATTCACCCTCCTGACTTCACCTTCTCCTTCTCCTTCTTCTGCTTCTTCTGATTCACCCTCCAGACTTCACCTTCTCCTTCTCCTTCTTCTACTTCTTCTGATTCACCCTCCAGACTTCACCTTCTCCTTCTACTTCTTCTGCTTCTTCTGATTCACCCTCCAGACTTCACCTTCTCCTTCTCCTTCTTCTGCTTCTTCTGATTCACCCTCCAGACTTCACCTTCTCCTTCTCCTTCTTCTGCTTCTTCTGATTCACCCTCCAGACTTCACCTTCTCCTTCTCCTTCTTCTGCTTCTTCTGATTCACCCTCCAGACTTCATCTTCTCCTTCTCCTTCTTCTACTTCTTCTGATTCACCCGCCAGACTTCACCTTCTCCTTCTCCTTCTTCTGCTTCTTCTGATTCACCCTCCTGACTTCACCTTCTCCTTCTCCTTCTTCTACTTCTTCTGATTCACCCTCCTGATTTCACCTTCTCCTTCTCCTTCTTCTACTTCTTCTGCTTCACCCTCAAGACTTCGCCTTCTCCTTCTCCTTCTTCTACTTCTTCTGATTCACCCTCCTGACTTCACCTTCTCCTTCTCCTTCTTCTGCTTCTTCTGATTCACCCTCCTGACTTCACCTTCTCCTTCTCCTTCTTCTACTTCTTCTGATTCACCCTCCTGATTTCACCTTCTCCTTCTCCTTCTTCTACTTCTTCTGCTTCACCCTCCAGACTTCACCTTCTCCTTCTCCTTATTCTACTTCTTCTGATTCACCCTCCAGACTTCACCTTCTCCTTCTCCTTCTTCTGTTTCTTCTGATTCACCCTCCAGACTTCACCTTCTCCTTCTCCTTCTTCTGCTTCTTCTGATTCGCCCTCCTGACTTCACCTTCTCCTTCTCCTTCTTCTGCTTCTTCTGATTCACCGTCCAGACTTCACCTTCTCCTTCTCCTTCTTCTACTTCTTCTGATTCACCCTCCAGACTTCATCTTCTCCTTCTCCTTCTTCTGCTTCTTCTGATTCACCCTCCAGACTTCACCTTCTCCTTCTCTTTCTTCTGCTTCTTCTGATTCACCCTCCAGACTTCACCTTCTCCTTCTCCTTCTTCTGATTCTTCTGATTCACCCTCCAGACTTCACCTTCTCCTTCTCCTTCTTCTGCTTCTTCTGATTCACTCTCCTGACTTCACCTTCTCCTTCTCCTTCTTCTACTTCTTCTGATTCACCCTCCTGACTTCACCTTCTCCTTCTCCTTCTTCTACTTCTTCTGCCTCACCCTCCAGACTTCACCTTCTCCTTCTCCTTCTTCTACTTCTTCTGATTCACCCTCCAGACTTCACCTTCTCCTTCTCCTTCTTCTGCTTCTTCTGATTCACCCTCCAGACTTCACCTTCTCCTTCTCCTTATTCTGCTTCTTCTGATTCACCCTCCAGGCTTCACCTTCTCCTTCTCCTTCTTCTGCTTCTTCTGCTTCACCCTCCAGACTTCACCTTCTCCTTCTCCTTCTTCTGCTTCTTCTGATTCACCCTCCAGACTTCACCTTCTCCTTCTCCTTCTTCTACTTCTTCTGATTCAACCTCCAGATTTCATCTTCTCCTTCTCCTTCTTCTGCTTCTTCTGATTCACCCTCCAGACATCACCTTCTCCTTCTCCTTCTTCTGCTTCTTCTGATTCACCCTCCAGACTTCACCTCTCCTTCTCCTTCTTCTACTTCTTCTGATTCACCCTCCAGACTTCACCTTCTCCTTCTCCTTCTTCTACTTCTTCTGATTCACCCTCCAGACCTCACCTTCTCCTTCTCCTTCTTCTACTTCTTCTGATTCACCCTCCTAACTTCACCTTCTCCTTCTCCTTCTTCTGCTTCTTCTGATTCTCCCTCCTGACTTCACCTTCTCCTTCTCCTTCTTCTGCTTCTTCTGATTCACTTTCCAGACTTCACCTTCTCCTTCTCCTTCTTCTGCTTCTTCTGATTCACCCTCCAGACTTCACCTTCTCCTTCTCCTTCTTCTGCTTCTTCTGATTCACCCTCCAGACCTCACCTTCTCCTTCTCCTTCTTCTACTTCTTCTGATTCACCCTCCAGACTTCATCTTCTCCTTCTCCTTCTTCTGCTTCTTCTGATTCACCCTCCAGACTTCACCTTCTCCTTCTCTTTCTTCTGCTTCTTCTGATTCACCCTCCAGACTTCACCTTCTCCTTCTCCTTCTTCTGATTCTTCTGATTCACCCTCCAGACTTCACCTTCTCCTTCTCCTTCTTCTGCTTCTTCTGATTCACTCTCCTGACTTCACCTTCTCCTTCTCCTTCTTCTACTTCTTCTGATTCACCCTCCTGACTTCACCTTCTCCTTCTCCTTCTTCTACTTCTTCTTCTTCACCCTCCAGACTTCACCTTCTCCTTCTCCTTCTTCTACTTCTTCTGATTCACCCTCCAGACTTCACCTTCTCCTTCTCCTTCTTCTGCTTCTTCTGATTCACCCTCCAGACTTCACCTTCTCCTTCTCCTTATTCTGCTTCTTCTGATACACCCTCCAGATTTCACCTTCTCCTTCTCCTTCTTCTGCTTCTTCCGCTTCACCCTCCAGACTTCACCTTCTCCTTCTCCTTCTTCTGCTTCTTCTGATTCACCCTCCAGACTTCACCTTCTCCTTCTCCTTCTTCTACTTCTTCTGATTCAACCTCCAGATTTCATCTTCTCCTTCTCCTTCTTCTGCTTCTTCTGATTCACCCTCCAGACATCACCTTCTCCTTCTCCTTCTTCTGCTTCTTCTGATTCACCCTCCAGACTTCACCTTCTCCTTCTCCATCTTCTACTTCTTCTGATTCACCCTCCAGACTTCACCTTCTCCTTCTCCTTCTTCTACTTCTTCTGATTCACCCTTCAGACTTCACCTTCTCCTTCTCCTTCTTCTGCTTCTTCTGATTCACCCTCCAGACCTCACCTTCTCCTTCTCCTTCTTCTACTTCTTCTGATTCACCCTCCTAACTTCACCTTCTCCTTCTCCTTCTTCTGCTTCTTCTGATTCTCCCTCCTGACTTCACCTTCTCCTTCTCCTTCTTCTGCTTCTTCTGATTCACTTTCCAGACTTCACCTTCTCCTTCTCCTTCTTCTGCTTCTTCTGATTCACCCTCCAGACTTCACCTTCTCCTTCTCCTTCTTCTGCTTCTTCTGATTCACCCTCCAGACCTCACCTTCTCCTTCTCCTTCTTCTACTTCTTCTGATTCACCCTCCAGACTTCATCTTCTCCTTCTCCTTCTTCTGCTTCTTCTGATTCACCCTCCAGACTTCACCTTCTCCTTCTCTTTCTTCTGCTTCTTCTGATTCACCCTCCAGACTTCACCTTCTCCTTCTCCTTCTTCTGATTCTTCTGATTCACCCTCCAGACTTCACCTTCTCCTTCTCCTTCTTCTGCTTCTTCTGATTCACTCTCCTGACTTCACCTTCTCCTTCTCCTTCTTCTACTTCTTCTGATTCACCCTCCTGACTTCACCTTCTCCTTCTCCTTCTTCTACTTCTTCTGCTTCACCCTCCAGATTTCATCTTCTCCTTCTCCTTCTTCTGCTTCTTCTGATTCACCCTCCAGACTTCACCTTCTCCTTCTCCTTCTTCTGCTTCTTCTGATTCACCCTCCAGACTTCACCTTCTCCTTCTCCTTCTTCTGATTCTTCTGATTCACCCTCCAGACTTCACCTTCTCCTTCTCCTTCTTCTGCTTCTTCTGATTCACCCTCCTGACTTCACCTTCTCCTTCTCCTTCTTCTACTTCTTCTGATTCACCCTCCTGATTTCACCTTCTCCTTCTCCTTCTTCTACTTCTTCTGCTTCACCCTCCAGACTTCACCTTCTCCTTCTCCTTCTTCTACTTCTGATTCACCCTCCAGACTTCAGCTTCTCCTTCTCCTTCTTCTGTTTCTTCTGATTCACCCTCCAGACTTCACCTTCTCCTTCTCCTTCTTCTGCTTCTTCTGATTCACCCTCCTGACTTCACCTTCTCCTTCTCCTTCTTCTGCTTCTTCTGATTCACCCTCCAGACTTCACCTTCTCCTTCTCCTTCTTCTACTTCTTCTGATTCACCCTCCAGACTTCACCTTCTCCTTCTACTTCTTCTGCTTCTTCTGATTCACCCTCCAGACTTCACCTTCTCCTTCTCCTTCTTCTGCTTCTTCTGATTCACCC
This sequence comes from Somniosus microcephalus, assembly GCF_052327205.1. Lineage (NCBI taxonomy): Eukaryota > Metazoa > Chordata > Chondrichthyes > Squaliformes > Somniosidae > Somniosus > Somniosus microcephalus. The sequence continues at coordinate 327,275 of NW_028225500.1, forward strand.
TCCAGACTTCACCTTCTCCTTCTCCTTCTTCTGCTTCTTCTGATTCACCCTCCTGACTTCACCTTCTCCTTCTCCTTCTTCTGCTTCTTCTGATTCACCCTCCAGACTTCACCTTCTCCTTCTCCTTCTTCTACTTCTTCTGATTCACCCTCCAGACTTCACCTTCTCCTTCTACTTCTTCTGCTTCTTCTGATTCACCCTCCAGACTTCACCTTCTCCTTCTCCTTCTTCTGCTTCTTCTGATTCACCCTCCAGACTTCACCTTCTCCTTCTCCTTCTTCTACTTCTTCTGATTCACCCTCCAGACTTCACCTTCTCCTTCTACTTCTTCTGCTTCTTCTGATTCACCCTCCAGACTTCACCTTCTCCTTCTCCTTCTTCTACTTCTTCTGATTCACCCTCCAGACTTCACCTTCTCCTTCTCCTTCTTCTGCTTCTTCTGATTCACCCTCCTGACTTCACCTTCTCCTTCTCCTTCTTCTGCTTCTTCTGATTCACCCTCCAGACATCACCTTCTCCTTCTCCTTCTAACACTTCTTCTGATTCACCCTCCAGACTTCGCCTTCTCCTTCTACTTCTTCTGCTTCTTCTGATTCACCCTCCAGACTTCACCTGCTCCTTCTCCTTATTCTGCTTCTTCTGATTCACCCTCCAGACTTCACCTTCTCCTTCTCCTTCGTCTACTTCTTCTGATTCACCCTCCAGACTACACCTTCTCCTTCTCCTTCTTCTACTTCTTCTGATTCACCCTCCAGACTTCACCTACTCCTTCTCCTTCTTCTGCTTCTTCTGATTCACCCTCCAGACTTCACCTTCTCCTTCTCCTTCTTCTACTTCTTCTGATTCACCCTCCAGACTTCACCTTCTCCTTCTCCTTCTTCTCCTTCTTCTGATTCACCCTCCAGACTTCACCTTCTCCTTCTCCTTCTTCTACTTCTTCTGCTTCTCCCTCCAGACTTCACCTTCTCCTTATCCTTCTTCTGCTTCTTCTGATTCACCCTCCAGACTTCACCTCCTCCTTCTCCTTCTTCTACTTCTTCTGATTCACCCTCCAGACATCACCTTCTCCTTCTCCTTCTTCTACTTCTTCTGCTTCACCCTCCAGACTTCACCTTCTCCTTCTCCTTCTTCTGCTTCTTCTGCTTCACCCTCCTGACTTCACCTTCTCCTTCTCCTTCTTCTACTTCTTCTGATTCACCCTCCAGACTTCACCTTCTCCTTCTCCTTCTTCTGCTTCTTCTGCTCCACCCTCCAGACTTCACCTTCTCCTTCTCCTTCATCTGCTTCTTCTGCTTCGCCCTCCAGACTTCACCTTCTCCTTCTCCTTCTTCTGCTTCTTCTGCTTCACCCTCCAGACTTCACCTTCTCTTTCTCCTTCTTCTGCTTCTTCTGCTTCACCCTCCTGACTTCACCTTCTCCTTCTACTTCTTCTACTTCTTCTGATTCACCCTCCAGACTTCACCTTCTCCTTCTCCTTCTTCTGCTTCTTCTGCTTCACCCTCCAGACTTCACCTTCTCCTTTTCCTTCTTCTGCTGCGCCCTCCAGACTTCACCTTCTCCTTCTCCTTCTTCTGCTTCTTCTGCTTCACCCTCCTGACTTCACCTTCTCCTTCTCCTTCTTTTACTTCTTCTGCTTCACCCCCCTGACTTCACCTTCTCCTTCTCCTTCTTCTGCTTCTTCTGATTCACCATCCTAACTTCACCTTCTCCTTCTCCTTCTTCTGCTTCTTCTGATTCACCCTCCTGACTTCACCTTCTCCTTCTCCTTCTTCTGCTTCTTCTGATTCACCCTCCAGACTTCACCTTCTCCTTCTCCTTCTTCTGCTTCTTCTGATTCACCCTCCAGACTTCACCTTCTCCTACTCCTTTTTTACTTCTTCTGATTCACCCTCCAGACCTCACCTTCTCCTTCTCCTTCTTCTACTTCTTCTGATTCACCCTCCAGATTTCATCTTCTCCTTCTCCTTCTTCTGCTTCTTCTGATTCACCCTCCAGACTTCACCTTCTCCTTCTCCTTCTTCTGCTTCTTCTGATTCACCCTCCAGACTTCACCTTCTCCTTCTCCTTCTTCTGATTCTTCTGATTCACCCTCCAGACTTCACCTTCTCCTTCTCCTTCTTCTGCTTCTTCTGATTCACCCTCCTGACTTCACCTTCTCCTTCTCCTTCTTCTACTTCTTCTGATTCACCCTCCTGATTTCACCTTCTCCTTCTCCTTCTTCTACTTCTTCTGCTTCACCCTCCAGACTTCACCTTCTCCTTCTCCTTCTTCTACTTCTGATTCACCCTCCAGACTCCAGCTTCTCCTTCTCCTTCTTCTGTTTCTTCTGATTCACCCTCCAGACTTCACCTTCTCCTTCTCCTTCTTCTGCTTCTTCTGATTCACCCTCCTGACTTCACCTTCTCCTTCTCCTTCTTCTGCTTCTTCTGATTCACCCTCCAGACTTCACCTTCTCCTTCTCCTTCTTCTACTTCTTCTGATTCACCCTCCAGACTTCACCTTCTCCTTCTACTTCTTCTGCTTCTTCTGATTCACCCTCCAGACTTCACCTTCTCCTTCTCCTTCTTCTGCTTCTTCTGATTCACCCTCCAGACTTCACCTTCTCCTTCTCCTTCTTCTGCTTCTTCTGATTCACCCTCCAGACTTCACCTTCTCCTTCTCCTTCTTCTGCTTCTTCTGATTCACCCTCCAGACTTCATCTTCTCCTTCTCCTTCTTCTACTTCTTCTGATTCACCCGCCAGACTTCACCTTCTCCTTCTCCTTCTTCTGCTTCTTCTGATTCACCCTCCTGACTTCACCTTCTCCTTCTCCTTCTTCTACTTCTTCTGATTCACCCTCCTGATTTCACCTTCTCCTTCTCCTTCTTCTACTTCTTCTGCTTCACCCTCAAGACTTCGCCTTCTCCTTCTCCTTCTTCTACTTCTTCTGATTCACCCTCCTGACTTCACCTTCTCCTTCTCCTTCTTCTGCTTCTTCTGATTCACCCTCCTGACTTCACCTTCTCCTTCTCCTTCTTCTACTTCTTCTGATTCACCCTCCTGATTTCACCTTCTCCTTCTCCTTCTTCTACTTCTTCTGCTTCACCCTCCAGACTTCACCTTCTCCTTCTCCTTATTCTACTTCTTCTGATTCACCCTCCAGACTTCACCTTCTCCTTCTCCTTCTTCTGTTTCTTCTGATTCACCCTCCAGACTTCACCTTCTCCTTCTCCTTCTTCTGCTTCTTCTGATTCGCCCTCCTGACTTCACCTTCTCCTTCTCCTTCTTCTGCTTCTTCTGATTCACCGTCCAGACTTCACCTTCTCCTTCTCCTTCTTCTACTTCTTCTGATTCACCCTCCAGACTTCATCTTCTCCTTCTCCTTCTTCTGCTTCTTCTGATTCACCCTCCAGACTTCACCTTCTCCTTCTCTTTCTTCTGCTTCTTCTGATTCACCCTCCAGACTTCACCTTCTCCTTCTCCTTCTTCTGATTCTTCTGATTCACCCTCCAGACTTCACCTTCTCCTTCTCCTTCTTCTGCTTCTTCTGATTCACTCTCCTGACTTCACCTTCTCCTTCTCCTTCTTCTACTTCTTCTGATTCACCCTCCTGACTTCACCTTCTCCTTCTCCTTCTTCTACTTCTTCTGCCTCACCCTCCAGACTTCACCTTCTCCTTCTCCTTCTTCTACTTCTTCTGATTCACCCTCCAGACTTCACCTTCTCCTTCTCCTTCTTCTGCTTCTTCTGATTCACCCTCCAGACTTCACCTTCTCCTTCTCCTTATTCTGCTTCTTCTGATTCACCCTCCAGGCTTCACCTTCTCCTTCTCCTTCTTCTGCTTCTTCTGCTTCACCCTCCAGACTTCACCTTCTCCTTCTCCTTCTTCTGCTTCTTCTGATTCACCCTCCAGACTTCACCTTCTCCTTCTCCTTCTTCTACTTCTTCTGATTCAACCTCCAGATTTCATCTTCTCCTTCTCCTTCTTCTGCTTCTTCTGATTCACCCTCCAGACATCACCTTCTCCTTCTCCTTCTTCTGCTTCTTCTGATTCACCCTCCAGACTTCACCTCTCCTTCTCCTTCTTCTACTTCTTCTGATTCACCCTCCAGACTTCACCTTCTCCTTCTCCTTCTTCTACTTCTTCTGATTCACCCTCCAGACCTCACCTTCTCCTTCTCCTTCTTCTACTTCTTCTGATTCACCCTCCTAACTTCACCTTCTCCTTCTCCTTCTTCTGCTTCTTCTGATTCTCCCTCCTGACTTCACCTTCTCCTTCTCCTTCTTCTGCTTCTTCTGATTCACTTTCCAGACTTCACCTTCTCCTTCTCCTTCTTCTGCTTCTTCTGATTCACCCTCCAGACTTCACCTTCTCCTTCTCCTTCTTCTGCTTCTTCTGATTCACCCTCCAGACCTCACCTTCTCCTTCTCCTTCTTCTACTTCTTCTGATTCACCCTCCAGACTTCATCTTCTCCTTCTCCTTCTTCTGCTTCTTCTGATTCACCCTCCAGACTTCACCTTCTCCTTCTCTTTCTTCTGCTTCTTCTGATTCACCCTCCAGACTTCACCTTCTCCTTCTCCTTCTTCTGATTCTTCTGATTCACCCTCCAGACTTCACCTTCTCCTTCTCCTTCTTCTGCTTCTTCTGATTCACTCTCCTGACTTCACCTTCTCCTTCTCCTTCTTCTACTTCTTCTGATTCACCCTCCTGACTTCACCTTCTCCTTCTCCTTCTTCTACTTCTTCTTCTTCACCCTCCAGACTTCACCTTCTCCTTCTCCTTCTTCTACTTCTTCTGATTCACCCTCCAGACTTCACCTTCTCCTTCTCCTTCTTCTGCTTCTTCTGATTCACCCTCCAGACTTCACCTTCTCCTTCTCCTTATTCTGCTTCTTCTGATACACCCTCCAGATTTCACCTTCTCCTTCTCCTTCTTCTGCTTCTTCCGCTTCACCCTCCAGACTTCACCTTCTCCTTCTCCTTCTTCTGCTTCTTCTGATTCACCCTCCAGACTTCACCTTCTCCTTCTCCTTCTTCTACTTCTTCTGATTCAACCTCCAGATTTCATCTTCTCCTTCTCCTTCTTCTGCTTCTTCTGATTCACCCTCCAGACATCACCTTCTCCTTCTCCTTCTTCTGCTTCTTCTGATTCACCCTCCAGACTTCACCTTCTCCTTCTCCATCTTCTACTTCTTCTGATTCACCCTCCAGACTTCACCTTCTCCTTCTCCTTCTTCTACTTCTTCTGATTCACCCTTCAGACTTCACCTTCTCCTTCTCCTTCTTCTGCTTCTTCTGATTCACCCTCCAGACCTCACCTTCTCCTTCTCCTTCTTCTACTTCTTCTGATTCACCCTCCTAACTTCACCTTCTCCTTCTCCTTCTTCTGCTTCTTCTGATTCTCCCTCCTGACTTCACCTTCTCCTTCTCCTTCTTCTGCTTCTTCTGATTCACTTTCCAGACTTCACCTTCTCCTTCTCCTTCTTCTGCTTCTTCTGATTCACCCTCCAGACTTCACCTTCTCCTTCTCCTTCTTCTGCTTCTTCTGATTCACCCTCCAGACCTCACCTTCTCCTTCTCCTTCTTCTACTTCTTCTGATTCACCCTCCAGACTTCATCTTCTCCTTCTCCTTCTTCTGCTTCTTCTGATTCACCCTCCAGACTTCACCTTCTCCTTCTCTTTCTTCTGCTTCTTCTGATTCACCCTCCAGACTTCACCTTCTCCTTCTCCTTCTTCTGATTCTTCTGATTCACCCTCCAGACTTCACCTTCTCCTTCTCCTTCTTCTGCTTCTTCTGATTCACTCTCCTGACTTCACCTTCTCCTTCTCCTTCTTCTACTTCTTCTGATTCACCCTCCTGACTTCACCTTCTCCTTCTCCTTCTTCTACTTCTTCTGCTTCACCCTCCAGACTTCACCTTCTCCTTCTCCTTATTCTGCTTCTTCTGATTCACCCTCCAGACTTCACCTTCTCCTTCTCCTTCTTCTGCTTCTTCTGATTCACCCTCCAGACCTCACCTTCTCCTTCTCCTTCTTCTACTTCTTCTGATTCACCCTCCAGACTTCATCTTCTCCTTCTCCTTCTTCTGCTTCTTCTGATTCACCCTCCAGACTTCACCTTCTCCTTCTCCTTCTTCTGATTCTTCTGATTCACCCTCCAGACTTCACCTTCTCCTTCTCCTTCTTCTGCTTCTTCTGATTCACTCTCCTGACTTCACCTTCTCCTTCTCCTTCTTCTACTTCTTCTGATTCACCCTCCTGACTTCACCTTCTCCTTCTCCTTCTTCTACTTCTTCTGCTTCACCCTCCAGACTTCACCTTCTCCTTCTCCTTCTTCTACTTCTTCTGATTCACCCTCCAGACTTCACCTTCTCCTTCTCCTTCTTCTGCTTCTTCTGATTCACCCTCCAGACCTCACCTTCTCCTTCTCCTTATTCTGCTTCTTCTGATTCACCCTCCAGACTTCACCTTCTCCTTCTCCTTCTTCTGCTTCTTCTGCTTCACCCTCCAAACTTCACCTTCTCCTTCTCCTTCTTCTGCTTCTTCTGATTCACCCTCCAGACTTCGCCTTCTCCTTCTCCTTCTTCTACGTCTTCTGATTCACCCTCCAGATTTCATCTTCTCCTTCTCCTTCTTCTGCTTCTTCTGATTCACCCTCCAGACATCACCTTCTCCTTCTCCTTCTTCTGCTTCTTCTGATTCACCCTCCAGACTTCACCTTCTCCTTCTCCTTCTTCTACTTCTTCTGATTCACCCTCCAGACTTCACCTTCTCCTTCTCCTTCTTCTACTTCTTCTGATTCACCCTTCAGACTTCACCTTCTCCTTCTCCTTCTTCTGCTTCTTCTGATTCACCCTCCAGACCTCACCTTCTCCTTCTCCTTCTTCTACTTCTTCTGATTCACCCTCCAGACTTCATCTTCTCCGTCTCCTTCTTCTGCTTTTTCTGATTCACCCTCCAGACTTCACCTTCTCCTTCTCCTTCTTCTGCTTCTTCTGATTCACCCTCCAGACTTCGCCTTCTCCTTCTCCTTCTTCTACTTCTTCTGATTCACCCTCCAGACTTCACCTTCTCCTTCTCCTTCTTCTACTTCTTCTGATTCACCCTCCAGTCTTCACCTTCTCCATCTCCTTCTTCTGCTTCTTCTGATTCACCCTCCAGACTTCACCTTCTCCTTCTCCTTCTTCTGCTTCTTCTGATTCACCCTCCTGACTTCACCTTCTCCTTCTCCTTCTTCTGCTTCTTCTGATTCACCCTCCAGACTTCACCTTCTCCTTCTCCTTCTAACACTTCTTCTGATTCACCCTCCAGACTTCGCCTTCTCCTTCTACTTCTTCTGCTTCTTCTGATTCACCCTCCAGACTTCACCTTCTCCTTCTCCTTATTCTGCTTCTTCTGATTCACCCTCCAGACTTCACCTTCTCCTTCTCCTTCGTCTACTTCTTCTGATTCACCCTCCAGACTACACCTTCTCCTTCTCCTTCTTCTACTTCTTCTGATTCACCCTCCAGACTTCACCTTCTCCTTCTCCTTCTTCTGCTTCTTCTGATTCACCCTCCAGACTTCACCTTCTCCTTCTCCTTCTTCTACTTCTTCTGATTCACCCTCCAGACTTCACCTTCTCCTTCTCCTTCTTCTCCTTCTTCTGATTCACCCTCCAGACTTCACCTTCTCCTTCTCCTTCTTCTACTTCTTCTGCTTCTCCCTCCAGACTTCACCTTCTCCTTATCCTTCTTCTGCTTCTTCTGATTCACCCTCCAGACTTCACCTTCTCCTTCTCCTTCTTCTGCTTCTTCTGATTCACCCTCCAGACTTCACCTTCTCCTTCTCCTTCTTCTGCTTCTTCTGCTTCACCCTCCAGACTTCACCTTCTCCTTTTCCTTCTTCTGCTGCGCCCTCCAGACTTCACCTTCTCCTTCTCCTTCTTCTGCTTCTTCTGCTTCACCCTCCTGACTTCACCTTCTCCTTCTCCTTCTTCTACTTCTTCTGCTTCACCCCCCTGACTTCACCTTCTCCTTCTCCTTCTTCTGCTTCTTCTGATTCACCATCCTAACTTCACCTTCTCCTTCTCCTTCTTCTGCTTCTTCTGATTCACCCTCCTGACTTCACCTTCTCCTTCTCCTTCTTCTGCTTCTTCTGATTCACCCTCCAGACTTCACCTTCTCCTTCTCCTTCTTCTGCTTCTTCTGATTCACCCTCCAGACTTCACCTTCTCCTACTCCTTTTTTACTTCTTCTGATTCACCCTCCAGACCTCACCTTCTCCTTCTCCTTCTTCTACTTCTTCTGATTCACCCTCCAGATTTCATCTTCTCCTTCTCCTTCTTCTGCTTCTTCTGATTCACCCTCCAGACTTCACCTTCTCCTTCTCCTTCTTCTGCTTCTTCTGATTCACCCTCCAGACTTCACCTTCTCCTTCTCCTTCTTCTGATTCTTCTGATTCACCCTCCAGACTTCACCTTCTCCTTCTCCTTCTTCTGCTTCTTCTGATTCACCCTCCTGACTTCACCTTCTCCTTCTCCTTCTTCTACTTCTTCTGATTCACCCTTCTGATTTCACCTTCTCCTTCTCCTTCTTCTACTTCTTCTGCTTCACCCTCCAGACTTCACCTTCTCCTTCTCCTTCTTCTACTTCTGATTCACCCTCCAGACTTCAGCTTCTCCTTCTCCTTCTTCTGTTTCTTCTGATTCACCCTCCAGACTTCACCTTCTCCTTCTCCTTCTTCTGCTTCTTCTGATTCACCCTCCTGACTTCACCTTCTCCTTCTCCTTCTTCTGCTTCTTCTGATTCACCCTCCAGACTTCACCTTCTCCTTCTCCTTCTTCTACTTCTTCTGATTCACCCTCCAGACTTCACCTTCTCCTTCTACTTCTTCTGCTTCTTCTGATTCACCCTCCAGACTTCACCTTCTCCTTCTCCTTCTTCTGCTTCTTCTGATTCACCCTCCAGACTTCACCTTCTCCTTCTCCTTCTTCTGCTTCTTCTGATTCACCCTCCTGACTTCACCTTCTCCTTCTCCTTCTTCTGCTTCTTCTGATTCACCCTCCAGACTTCACCTTCTCCTTCTCCTTCTTCTACTTCTTCTGATTCACCCTCCAGACTTCACCTTCTCCTTCTACTTCTTCTGCTTCTTCTGATTCACCCTCCAGACTTCACCTTCTCCTTCTCCTTCTTCTGCTTCTTCTGATTCACCCTCCAGACTTCACCTTCTCCTTCTCCTTCTTCTACTTCTTCTGATTCACCCTCCAGACTTCACCTTCTCCTTCTACTTCTTCTGCTTCTTCTGATTCACCCTCCAGACTTCACCTTCTCCTTCTCCTTCTTCTACTTCTTCTGATTCACCCTCCAGACTTCACCTTCTCCTTCTCCTTCTTCTGCTTCTTCTGATTCACCCTCCTGACTTCACCTTCTCCTTCTCCTTCTTCTGCTTCTTCTGATTCACCCTCCAGACATCACCTTCTCCTTCTCCTTCTAACACTTCTTCTGATTCACCCTCCAGACTTCGCCTTCTCCTTCTACTTCTTCTGCTTCTTCTGATTCACCCTCCAGACTTCACCTTCTCCTTCTCCTTATTCTGCTTCTTCTGATTCACCCTCCAGACTTCACCTTCTCCTTCTCCTTCGTCTACTTCTTCTGATTCACCCTCCAGACTACACCTTCTCCTTCTCCTTCTTCTACTTCTTCTGATTCACCCTCCAGACTTCACCTTCTCCTTCTCCTTCTTCTGCTTCTTCTGATTCACCCTCCAGACTTCACCTTCTCCTTCTCCTTCTTCTACTTCTTCTGATTCACCCTCCAGACTTCACCTTCTCCTTCTCCTTCTTCTCCTTCTTCTGATTCACCCTCCAGACTTCACCTTCTCCTTCTCCTTCTTCTACTTCTTCTGCTTCTCCCTCCAGACTTCACCTTCTCCTTATCCTTCTTCTGCTTCTTCTGATTCACCCTCCAGACTTCACCTCCTCCTTCTCCTTCTTCTACTTCTTCTGATTCACCCTCCAGACATCACCTTCTCCTTCTCCTTCTTCTACTTCTTCTGCTTCACCCTCCAGACTTCACCTTCTCCTTCTCCTTCTTCTGCTTCTTCTGCTTCACCCTCCTGACTTCACCTTCTCCTTCTCCTTCTTCTACTTCTTCTGATTCACCCTCCAGACTTCACCTTCTCCTTCTCCTTCTTCTGCTTCTTCTGCTTCACCCTCCAGACTTCACCTTCTCCTTCTCCTTCATCTGCTTCTTCTGCTTCGCCCTCCAGACTTCACCTTCTCCTTCTCCTTCTTCTGCTTCTTCTGCTTCACCCTCCAGACTTCACCTTCTCCTTCTCCTTCTTCTGCTTCTTCTGCTTCACCCTCCTGACTTCACCTTCTCCTTCTACTTCTTCTACTTCTTCTGATTCACCCTCCAGACTTCACCTTCTCCTTCTCCTTCTTCTGCTTCTTCTGCTTCACCCTCCAGACTTCACCTTCTCCTTTTCCTTCTTCTGCTGCGCCCTCCAGACTTCATCTTCTCCTTCTCCTTCTTCTGCTTCTTCTGCTTCACCCTCCTGACTTCACCTTCTCCTTCTCCTTCTTCTACTTCTTCTGCTTCACCCCCCTGACTTCACCTTCTCCTTCTCCTTCTTCTGCTTCTTCTGATTCACCATCCTAACTTCACCTTCTCCTTCTCCTTCTTCTGCTTCTTCTGATTCACCCTCCTGACTTCACCTTCTCCTTCTCCTTCTTCTGCTTCTTCTGATTCACCCTCCAGACTTCACCTTCTCCTTCTCCTTCTTCTGCTTCTTCTGATTCACCCTCCAGACTTCACCTTCTCCTACTCCTTTTTTACTTCTTCTGATTCACCCTCCAGACCTCACCTTCTCCTTCTCCTTCTTCTACTTCTTCTGATTCACCCTCCAGATTTCATCTTCTCCTTCTCCTTCTTCTGCTTCTTCTGATTCACCCTCCAGACTTCACCTTCTCCTTCTCCTTCTTCTGCTTCTTCTGATTCACCCTCCAGACTTCACCTTCTCCTTCTCCTTCTTCTGATTCTTCTGATTCACCCTCCAGACTTCACCTTCTCCTTCTCCTTCTTCTGCTTCTTCTGATTCACCCTCCTGACTTCACCTTCTCCTTCTCCTTCTTCTACTTCTTCTGATTCACCCTCCTGATTTCACCTTCTCCTTCTCCTTCTTCTACTTCTTCTGCTTCACCCTCCAGACTTAACCTTCTCCTTCTCCTTCTTCTACTTCTGATTCACCCTCCAGACTCCAGCTTCTCCTTCTCCTTCTTCTGTTTCTTCTGATTCACCCTCCAGACTTCACCTTCTCCTTCTCCTTCTTCTGCTTCTTCTGATTCACCCTCCTGACTTCACCTTCTCCTTCTCCTTCTTCTGCTTCTTCTGATTCACCCTCCAGACTTCACCTTCTCCTTCTCCTTCTTGTACTTCTTCTGATTCACCCTCCAGACTTCACCTTCTCCTTCTACTTCTTCTGCTTCTTCTGATTCACCCTCCAGACTTCACCTTCTCCTTCTCCTTCTTCTGCTTCTTCTGATTCACCCTCCAGACTTCACCTTCTCCTTCTCCTTCTTCTGCTTCTTCTGATTCACCCTCCAGACTTCACCTTCTCCTTCTCCTTCTTCTGCTTCTTCTGATTCACCCTCCAGACTTCATCTTCTCCTTCTCCTTCTTCTACTTCTTCTGATTCACCCGCCAGACTTCACCTTCTCCTTCTCCTTCTTCTGCTTCTTCTGATTCACCCTCCAGACTTCACCTTCTCCTTCTCCTTCGTCTACTTCTTCTGATTCACCCTCCAGACTACACCTTCTTCTTCTCCTTCTTCTACTTCTTCTGCTGCGCCCTCCAGACTTCTCCTTCTCCTTCTCCTTCTTCTGCTTCATCTGCTTCACCCTCCTGACTTCACCTTCTCCTTCTCCTTCTTCTACTTCTTCTGCTTCATACTCCTAACTTCACCTTCTCCTTCTCCTTCTTCTGCTTCTTCTGATTCACCCTCCTGACTTCACCTTCTCCTTCTCCTTCTTCTGCTTCTTCTGATTCACCCTCCAGACTTCACCTTCTCCTTCTCCTTCTTCTGCTTCTTCTGATTCACCCTCCAGACTTCACCTTCTCCTTCTCCTTCTTCTGCTTCTTCTGATTCACCCTCCAGGCCTCACCTTCTCCTTCTCCTTCTTCTCCTTCTTCTGATTCACCCTCCAGATTTCATCTTCTCCTTCTCCTTCTTCTGCTTCTTCTGATTCACCCTCCAGACTTCACCTTCTCCTTCTCCTTCTTCTGCTTCTTCTGATTCACCCTCCAGACTTCACCTTCTCCTTCTCCTTCTTCTATTCTTCTGATTCACCCTCCAGACTTCACCTTCTCCTTCTCCTTCTTCTACTTCTTCTGATTCACCCTCCAGTCTTCACCTTCTCCTTCTCCTTCTTCTGCTTCTTCTGCTTCACCCTCCAGACTACACCTTCTCCTTCTCTTTCTTCTGCTTCTTCTGATTCACCCTCCAGACTTCACCTTCTCCTTCTCCTTCTTCTGATTCTTCTGATTCACCCTCCAGACTTCACCTTCTCCTTCTCCTTCTTCTGCTTCTTCTGATTCACCCTCCTGACTTCACCTTCTCCTTCTCCTTCTTCTCCTTCTTCTGATTCACCCTCCTGACTTCACCTTCTCCTTCTCCTTCTTCTACTTCTTCTGCTTCACCCTCCAGACTTCACCTTCTCCTTCTCCTTCTTCTACTTCTTCTGATTCACCCTCCAGACTTCACCTTCTCCTTCTCCTTCTTCTGCTTCTCCTGATTCACCCTCCAGACTTCACCTTCTCCTTCTCCTTCTTCTGCTTCTTCTGAATCACCCTCCTGACTTCACCTTCTCCTTCTCCTTCTTCTGCTTCTTCTAATTCATCCTCCAGACTTCACCTTTTCCTTCTCCTTCTTCTACTTCTTCTGATTCACCCTCCAGACTTCACCTTCTCCTTCTACTTCTTCTGCTTCTTCTGATTCACCCTCCAGACTTCACCTCTCCTTCTCCTTCTTCTGCTTCTTCTGATTCACCCTCCAGACTTCACCTTCTCCTTCTCCTTCTTCTGCTTCTTCTGATTCACCCTCCAGACTTCACCTTCTCCTTCTCCTTCTTCTACTTCTTCTGATTCACCCGCCAGACTTCACCTTCTCCTTCTCCTTCTTCTGCTTCTTCTGATTCACCCTCCAGACTTCACCTTCTCCTTCTCCTTCGTCTACTTCTTCTGATTCACCCTCCAGACTACACCTTCTTCTTCTCCTTCTTCTACTTCTTCTGATTCACCCTCCAGACTTCACCTTCTCCTTCTCCTTCTTCTGCTTCTTCTGATTCACCCTCCAGACTTCACCTTCTCCTTCTCCTTCTTCTACTTCTTCTGATTCACCCTCCAGACTTCACCTTCTCCTTCTCCTTCTTCTACTTCTTCTGATTCACCCTCCAAACTTCACCTTCTCCTTCTCCATCTTCTACTTCTTCTGCTTCTCCCTCCAGACTTCACCTTCTCCTTCTCCTTCTTCTGCTTCTTCTGATTCACCTTCCAGACTTCACCTTCTCCTTCTCCTTCTTCTGCTTCTTCTGATCCACTCTCCTGACTTCACCTTCTCCTTCTCCTTCTTCTGCTTCTTCTGATTCACCCTCCAGACTTCACCTTCTCCTTCTGCTTCTTCTACTTCTTCTGATTCACCCTCCAGACCTCACCATCTCCTTCTCCTTCTTCTGCTTCTTCTGATTCACATTCCAGACTTCACCTTCTCCTTCTCCTTCTTCTGCTTCTTCTGATTCACCCTCAAGACTACACCTTCTCCTTCTCCTTCTTCTACTTCTTCTGATTCACCCTCCAGACTTCACCTTCTCCTTCTCCTTCTTCTGCTTCTTCTGATTCACCCTCCAGACTTCACCTTCTCCTTCTCCTTCTTCTGCTTCTTCTGATTCACCCTCCAGACTTCACCTTCTCCTTCTCCTTCTTCTGCTTCTTCTGATTCACCCTTCAGACTTCACCTTCTCCTTCTCCTTCTTCTGCTTCTTCTGCTTCACCCTCCTGACTTCACCATCTCCTTCTCCTTCTTCTACTTGTTCTGCTTCACCCCCCTGACTTCACCTTCTCCTTCTCCTTCTTCTGCTTCTTCTGATTCATACTCCTAACTTCACCTTCTCCTTCTCCTTCTTCTGCTTCTTCTGATTCACCCTCCTGACTGCACCTTCTCCTTCTCCTTCTTCTGCTACTTCTGATTCACCCTCCAGACTTCACCTTCTCCTTCTCCTTCTTCTGCTTCTTCTGATTCACCCTCCAGACTTCACCTTCTCCTTCTCCTTATCCTGCTTCTTCTGATTCACCCTCCAGACTTCACCTTCTCCTTCTCCTTCTTCTGCTTCTTCTGCTTCACCCTCCAGACTTCACCTTCTCCTTCTCTTTCTTCTGCTTCTTCTGATTCACCCTCCAGACTTCACCTTCTCCTTCTCCTTCTTCTGATTCTTCTGATTCACCCTCCAGACTTCACCTTCTCCTTCTCCTTCTTCTGCTTCTTCTGATTCACCCTCCTGACTTCACCTTCTCCTTCTCCTTCTTCTGCTTCTCCTGATTCACCCTCCAGACTTCACCTTCTCCTTCTCCTTCTTCTGCTTCTTCTGAATCACCCTCCTGACTTCACCTTCTCCTTCTCCTTCTTCTGCTTCTTCTAATTCATCCTCCAGACTTCACCTTTTCCTTCTCCTTCTTCTACTTCTTCTGATTCACCCTCCAGACTTCACCTTCTCCTTCTACTTCTTCTGCTTCTTCTGATTCACCCTCCAGACTTCACCTTCTCCTTCTCCTTCTTCTGCTTCTTCTGATTCACCCTCCAGACTTCACCTTCTCCTTCTCCTTCTTCTACTTCTTCTGATTCACCCGCCAGACTTCACCTTCTCCTTCTCCTTCTTCTGCTTCTTCTGATTCACCCTCCAGACTTCACCTTCTCCTTCTCCTTCGTCTACTTCTTCTGATTCACCCTCCAGACTACACCTTCTTCTTCTCCTTCTTCTACTTCTTCTGATTCACCCTCCAGACTTCACCTTCTCCTTCTCCTTCTTCTGCTTCTTCTGATTCACCCTCCAGACTTCACCTTCTCCTTCTCCTTCTTCTACTTCTTCTGATTCACCCTCCAGACTTCACCTTCTCCTTCTCCTTCTTCTACTTCTTCTGATTCACCCTCCAAACTTCACCTTCTCCTTCTCCTTCTTCTACTTCTTCTGCTTCTCCCTCCAGACTTCACCTTCTCCTTCTCCTTCTTCTGCTTCTTCTGATTCACCTTCCAGACTTCACCTTCTCCTTCTCCTTCTTCTGCTTCTTCTGATTCACTCTCCTGACTTCACCTTCTCCTTCTCCTTCTTCTGCTTCTTCTGATTCACCCTCCAGACTTCACCTTCTCCTTCTGCTTCTTCTACTTCTTCTGATTCACCCTCCAGACCTCACCATCTCCTTCTCCTTCTTCTGCTTCTTCTGATTCACATTCCAGACTTCACCTTCTCCTTCTCCTTCTTCTGCTTCTTCTGATTCACCCTCAAGACTACACCTTCTCCTTCTCCTTCTTCTACTTCTTCTGATTCACCCTCCAGACTTCACCTTCTCCTTCTCCTTCTTCTGCTTCTTCTGATTCACCCTCCAGACTTCACCTTCTCCTTCTCCTTCTTCTGCTTCTTCTGATTCACCCTCCAGACTTCACCTTCTCCTTCTCCTTCTTCTGCTTCTTCTGATTCACCCTTCAGACTTCACCTTCTCCTTCTCCTTCTTCTGCTTCTTCTGCTTCACCCTCCTGACTTCACCATCTCCTTCTCCTTCTTCTACTTGTTCTGCTTCACCCCCCTGACTTCACCTTCTCCTTCTCCTTCTTCTGCTTCTTCTGATTCATACTCCTAACTTCACCTTCTCCTTCTCCTTCTTCTGCTTCTTCTGATTCACCCTCCTGACTGCACCTTCTCCTTCTCCTTCTTCTGCTACTTCTGATTCACCCTCCAGACTTCACCTTCTCCTTCTCCTTCTTCTGCTTCTTCTGATTCACCCTCCAGACTTCACCTTCTCCTTCTCCTTATCCTGCTTCTTCTGATTCACCCTCCAGACTTCACCTTCTCCTTCTCCTTCTTCTGCTTCTTCTGCTTCACCCTCCAGACTTCACCTTCTCCTTCTCTTTCTTCTGCTTCTTCTGATTCACCCTCCAGACTTCACCTTCTCCTTCTCCTTCTTCTGATTCTTCTGATTCACCCTCCAGACTTCACCTTCTCCTTCTCCTTCTTCTGCTTCTTCTGATTCACCCTCCTGACTTCACCTTCTCCTTCTCCTTCTTCTACTTCTTCTGATTCACCCTCCGGACTTCACCTTCTCCTTCTCCTTCTTCTGCTTCTTCTGCTTCACCCTCCAGACTTCACCTTCTCCTTCTCCTTCTTCTACTTCTTCTGATTCACCCTCCAGACTTCACCTTCTCCTTCTCCTTCTTCTGCTTCTTCTGATTCACTCTCCAGACTTCACCTTCTCCTTCTCCTTATCCTGCTTCTTCTGATTCACCCTCCAGACTTCACCTTCTCCTTCTCCTTCTTCTGCTTCTTCTGATACACCCTCCAGACTTCACCTTCTCCTTCTCCTTCTTCTGCTTCTTCTGATTCACCCTCCAGACTTCACCTTCTCCTTCTCCTTCTTCTGCTTCTTCTGATTCACCCTCCAGACTTCATCTTCTCCTTCTCCTTCTTCTACTTCTTCTGATTCAACCTCCAGACTTCACCTTCTCCTTCTCCTTCTTCTACTTCTTCTGATTCACCCTCCAGGCTTCACCTTCTCCTTCTCCTTCTTCTGCGTCTTCTGATTCACCCTCCAGACTTCATCTTCTCCTTCTCCTTCTTCTACTTCTTCTGATTCACCCTCCAGACTTCACCTTCTCCTTCTCCTTCTTCTACTTCTTCTGAATCACCCTCCAGACTTCATCTTCTCCTTCTCCTTCTTCTGCTTCTTCTGATTCACCCTCCAGACTTCACCTTCTCCTTCTCCTTCTTCTGCTTCTTCTGATTCACCCTCCAGACTTCACCTTCTCCTTCTCCTTCTTCTGCTTCTTCTGATTCACCCTTCAGACTTCTCCTTCTCCTTCTCCTTCTTCTGCTTCTTCTGATTCACCCTCCAGACTTCACCTTCTCCTTCTCCTTCTTCTACTTCTTCTGATTCACCCTCCAGACTTCATCTTCTCCTTCTCCTTCTTCTGCTTTTTCTGATTCACCCTCCAGACTTCACCTTCTCCTTCTCCTTCTGCTGCTTCTTCTGATTCCCCCCCCCCAGTCTTCGCCTTCTCCTTCTCCTTCTTCTACTTCTTCTGATTCACCCTCCAGACTTCACCTTCTCCTTCTCCTTCTTCTACTTCTTCTGATTCACCCTCCAGTCTTCACCTTCTCCTTCTCCTTCTTCTGCTTCATCTGACTCACACTCCAGACTTCACCTTCTCCTTCTCCTTCTTCTGTTTCTTCCGATTCACCCTCCTGACTTCACCTTCTCCTTCTCCTTCTTCTGCTTCTTCTGATTCACCCTCCAGACTTCACCTTCTCCTTCTCCTTCTTCTGCTTCTTCTGCTTCACCCTCCAGACTTCACCTTCTCCTTCTCCTTCTACTGCTTCTTCTGCTTCACCCTCCTGACTTCACCTTCTCCTTCTCCTTCTTCTACTTCTTCTGATTCACCCTCCAGACTTCACCTTCTCCTTCTCCTTCTTCTGCTTCTTCTGCTTCACCCTCCAGACTTCACCTTCTCCTTCTCCTTCTTCTGCTTCTTCTGATTCTCCCTCCTGACTTCACCTTCTCCTTCTCCTTCTTCTGCTTCTTCTGATTCACTTTCCAGACTTCACCTTCTCCTTCTCCTTCTTCTGCTTCTTCTGATTCACCCTCCAGACTTCACCTTCTCCTTCTCCTTCTTCTGCTTCTTCTGATTCACCCTCCAGACCTCACCTTCTCCTTCTCCTTCTTCTACTTCTTCTGATTCACCCTCCAGACTTCACCTTCTCCTTCTCCTTCTTCTGCTTCTTCTGATTCACCCTCCAGACTTCACCTTCTCCTTCTCCTTCTTCTGCTTCTTCTGATTCACCCTCCAGACTTCACCTTCTCCTTCTCCTTCTTCTGCTTCTTCTGATTCACCCTTCAGACTTCACGTTCTCCTTCTCCTTCTTCTGCTTCTTCTGATTCACCCTCCAGACCTCACCTTCTCCTTCTCCTTCTTCTACTTCTTCTGATTCACCCTCCAGACTTCATCTTCTCCTTCTCCTTCTTCTGCTTTTTCTGATTCACCCTCCAGACTTCACCTTCTCCTTCTCCTTCTTCTGCTTCTTCTGATTCCCCCCCAGTCTTCGCCTTCTCCTTCTCCTTCTTCTACTTCTTCTGATTCACCCTCCAGACTTCACCTTCTCCTTCTCCTTCTTCTACTTCTTCTGATTCACCCTCCAGTCTTCACCTTCTCCTTCTCCTTCTTCTGCTTCATCTGACTCACACTCCAGACTTCATCTTCTCCTTCTCCTTCTTCTGCTTCTTCCGATTCACCCTCCTGACTTCACCTTCTCCTTCTCCTTCTTCTGCTTCTTCTGATTCACCCTCCAGACTTCACCTTCTCCTTCTCCTTCTTCTGCTTCTTCTGCTTCACCCTCCAGACTTCACCTTCTCCTTTTCCTTCCAATGCTTCTTCTGCTTCACCCTCCTGACTTCACCTTCTCCTTCTCCTTCTTCTACTTCTTCTGATTCACCCTCCAGACTTCACCTTCTCCTTCTCCTTCTTCTGCTTCTACTGCTTCACCCTCCAGACTTCACCTTCTCCTTCTCCTTCTTCTGCTTCTTCTGATTCTCCCTCCTGACTTCACCTTGTCCTTCTCCTTCTTCTGCTTCTTCTGATTCACTTTCCAGACTTCACCTTCTCCTTCTCCTTCTTCTGCTTCTTCTGATTCACCCTCCAGACTTCACCTTCTCCTTCTCCTTCTTCTGCTTCTTCTGATTCACCCTCCAGACCTCACCTTCTCCTTCTCCTTCTTCGACTTCTTCTGATTCACCCTCCAGACTTCATCTTCTCCTTCTCCTTCTTCTGCTTCTTCTGATTCACCCTCCAGACTTCACCTTCTCCTTCTCTTTCTTCTGCTTCTTCTGATTCACCCTCCAGACTTCACCTTCTCCTTCTCCTTCTTCTGATTCTTCTGATTCACCCTCCAGACTTCACCTTCTCCTTCTCCTTCTTCTGCTTCTTCTGATTCACTCTCCTGACTTCACCTTCTCCTTCTCCTTCTTCTACTTCTTCTGATTCACCCTCCTGACTTCACCTTCTCCTTCTCCTTCTTCTACTTCTTCTGCTTCACCCTCCAGACTTCACCTTCTCCTTCTCCTTCTTCTACTTCTTCTGATTCATCCTCCAGACTTCACCTTCTCCTTCTCCTTCTTCTGCTTCTTCTGATTCACCCTCCAGACTTCAGCTTCTCCTTCTCCTTATTCTGCTTCTTCTGATTCACCCTCCAGGCTTCACCTTCTCCTTCTCCTTCTTCTGCTTCTTCTGCTTCACCCTCCAGACTTCACCTTCTCCTTCTCCTTCTTCTGCTTCTTCTGCTTCACCCTCCAGACTTCACCTTCTCCTTCTCCTTCTTCTGCTTCTTCTGATTCACCCTCCAGACTTCACCTTCTCCTTCTCCTTCTTCTACTTCTTCTGATTCACCCTCCAGATTTCATCTTCTCCTTCTCCTTCTTCTGCTTCTTCTGATTCACCCTCCAGACATCACCTTCTCCTTCTCCTTCTTCTGCTTCTTCTGATTCACCCTCCAGACTTCACCTTCTCCTTCTCCTTCTTCTACTTCTTCTGATTCACCCTCCAGACTTCACCTTCTCCTTCTCCTTCTTCTACTTCTTCTGATTCACCCTTCAGACTTCACCTTCTCCTTCTCCTTCTTCTGCTTCTTCTGATTCACCCTCCAGACCTCACCTTCTCCTTCTCTCTTCTTCTACTTCTTCTGATTCACCCTCCAGACTTCATCTTCTCCCGTCTCCTTCTTCTGCTTCTTCTGATTCACCCTCCAGACTTCACCTTCTCCTTCTCCTTCTTCTGCTTCTTCTGATTCACCCTCCCAGACTTCGCCTTCTCCTTCTCCTTCTTCTACTTCTTCTGATTCACCCTCCAGACTTCACCTTCTCCTTCTCTTTCTCTACTTCTTCTGATTCATCCTCAGTCTCTCCTTCTCCTTCTTCTCTTTCACCTCCGACTTCACCTTCTCCTTTCCTTCTTCTGCTTCTTCTGATTCACCCTCCTGACTTCACCTTCTCCTTCTCCTTCTTCTGCTTCTTCTGATTCACCCTCAGACTTCACCTTCTTCCTTACTTCTCTTCACCTCTCGATCCTCTCTGATTCCTCCTCTCCTAGACTTCTGCTTCTTCTTTCACTTCTCCATTCTTCTGATTCCTCTCTCCAGACTTCCCTTCCTACTTCTACTTCTTCTGATTCACTCCTCCAGACTTCACCTTCTCCTTCTCCTTCTCCTACTTCTTCTGATTCACCCTCCAGACTTCACCTTCTCCTTCTCCTTCTTCTACTTCTTCTGATTCACCCTCCAGACTCACCTTCTCCTCTCTATCCTTCTCTCTACTTCACCTTCTGCTTCACCCTTCAGACCTTCTCCTTCTCCTTACTCCTCTGCTTCTTCTGATTCACCCTCCAGACTCTACCTTCTCTCCTCTCCTCTTCTGCTTCTTCTTTCACCTCCAGACTTCACCTTCTCCTTCTTCTGCTTCGCTCCTGCTTCACCCTCCAGACTTCACCTTCTCTCTTCCTGCTTCTTCTGATTCACCCCTTCAGACTTCACCTTCTCCTTCTCTGATTCTGCTTCTCCTGATTCACCCTCCAGACTTCACCTTCTCCTTCTCCTTCTTCTGCTTCTTCTGATCGCTCACCTTCCTGCCTTCTCCTTCATCGACTTCCTGACTTCACCTTCTCCTTCTACTTCTTCTGCTTCTTCTGAATTCACTCCTCAGACTTCACTCTCTCTTCATTCTTCCTCCTGACTTCACCTTCCTCACTTCTTCTGCTCTTCACCCTCCAGACTTCACCTTCTCCTTCTCTTCTTCTGCTTCTTCTGATTCACCCTCCAGACTTCACCTCTCCTTCTCCTTCTTCTGACCCTTCTTCTGCTTTCTGATTCACCCTCCAGACTTCACCTTCTCCTTCTCCTTCTTCTTCTAGTATGATTCACCTCCCAGACTTCACCTTCTGATTCACCCATCTCACTTCTTCTGCTTCTCCTTCCTTCTCACTTCTCTTCTCTACTTCTTCTGATTCACCCTCCAGACTTCACCTTCTTCTTCTCCTCTTCTTCTAGCTTCTTCTGATTCACCCCCTCCAGACTTCACCTTCTCCTTCTCCTTCTTCTGCTTCTTCTGATTCACCCTCCAGACTTCACCTTCTCCTTCTCCTTCTTCTACTTCTTCTGATTCACCCTCCAGACTTCACCTTCTCCTTCTCCTTCTTCTACTTCTTCTGATTCACCCTCCAACTTCACCTTCTCCTTCTCCTTCTTCTACTTCTTCTGCTTCTCCACTCCAACCTTCTCCTTCTCCGTCTCTTCTGCTTCTTCTGATTCACCTTCCAGACTTCACCTTCTCCTTCTCCTTCTGCTCTCTGATTCACTCTCCTGACTTCACCCTCTCCTCTCCTTCTTCTGCTTCTGCTTCACCCTCCAGACTTCACCTTCTCCTTTTCCTTCCAATGCTTCTTCTGCTTCACCCTCCTGACTTCACCTTCTCCTTCTCCTTCTTCTACTTCTTCTGATTCACCCTCCAGACTTCACCTTCTCCTTCTCCTTCTTCTGCTTCTACCTGCTTCACCCTCCAGAGACTTCACCTTCTCCTTCTCCTTCTTCTGCTTCTTCTGATTCTCCCTCCTGACTTCACCTTGTCCTTCTCCTTCTTCTGCTTCTTCTGATTCACTTTCCAGACTTCACCTTCTCCTTCTCCTTCTTCTGCTTCTTCTGATTCACCCTCCAGACTTCACCTTCTCCTTCTCCTTCTTGCTCCTTCTGATTCACCCTCCAGACCTCACCTTCTCCTTCTCCTTCTTCGACTTCTTCTGATTCACCCTCCAGACTTCATCTTCTCCTTCTCCTTCTTCTGCTTCTTCTGATTCACCCTCCAGACTTCAGACTTCTCCTTCTCCTTTCTTCTGCTTCTTCTGATTCACCCTCCAGACTTCACCTTCTCCTTCTCCTTCTTCTGATTCTTCTGATTCACCCTCCAGACTTCACCTTCTCCTTCTCCTTCTTCTGCTTCTTCTGATTCACTCTCCTGACTTCACCTCTCCTTCTCCTCTTCTCTGATTCACTTCTACTCTTCTGATTCACCTCTCTACTTCTGTCGTTCACCTTCCTGACTTCACCTTCTCTTCTCCTTCTTCTGACTTCACCCTCCAGACTTCACCTCTCTCCTTCTCCTTCTTCTACTTCTTCTGATTCATCCTCCAGACTTCACCTTCTCCTTCTCCTTCTTCTGCTTCTTCTGATTCACCCTCCAGACTTCAGCTTCTCCTTCTCCTTCTTCTGCTTCTTCTGCTTCAACCCTCCAGACTTCACCTTCTCCTTCTCCTTCTTCTGCTTCTTCTGCTTCACCCTCCAGACTTCACCTTCTCCTTCTCCTTCTTCTGCTTCTTCTGATTCACCCTCCAGACTTCACCTTCTCCTTCTCCTTCTTCTACTTCTTCTGATTCACCCTCCAGACTTTCACCATCTCCTTCCTCCTTCTTCTGCTTCTTCTGATTCACCCTCCAGACATCACCTTCTCCTTCTCCTTCTTCTGCTTCTTCTGATTCACCCTCCAGACTTCACCTTCTCCTTCTCCTTCTTCTACTTCTTCTGATTCACCCTCCAGACTTCACCTTCTCCTTCTCCTTCTTCTACTTCTTCTGATTCACCCTTCAGACTTCACCTTCTCCTTCTCCTTCTCCTTCTTCTGCTACCTTCAGGAATTCACCTCTCTACCAGACCTCACCTTCTCCTTCTCCTTCTTCTACTTCTTCTGATTCACCCTCCAGACTTCATCTTCTCCGTCTCCTTCTTCTGCTTCTTCTGATTCACCCTCCAGACTTCACCTTCTCCTTCTCCTTCTTCTGCTTCTTCTGATTCACCCTCCAGACTTCGCCTTCTCCTTCTCCTTCTTCTACTTCTTCTGATTCACCCTCCAGACTTCACCTTCTCCTTCTCTTTCTTCTACTTCTTCTGATTCATCCTCAGTCTTCACCTTCTCCATCTCCTTCTTCTGCTTCTTCTGATTCACCCTCCAGACTTCACCTTCTCCTTCTCCTTCTTATGCTTCTTCTGATTCACCCTCCTGACTTCACCTTCTCCCTTCTCCTTCTTCTGCTTCTTCTGATTCACCCTCCAGACTTCACCTTCTCCTTCTCCTTCTTCTACTTCTTCTGATTCACCCTCCAGACTTCTCCTTCTCCTTCTACTTCTTCTGCTTCTTCTGATTCACCCTCCAGACTTCACCTTCTCCTTCTCCTTATTCTGCTTCTTCTGATTCACCCCTCCAGACTTCACCTTCTCCTTCTCCTTCGTCTACTTCTTCTGATTCACCCTCCAGACTACACCTTCTCCTTCTCCTTCTTCTACTTCTTCTGATTCACCCTCCAGACTTCACCTTCTCCTTCTCCTTCTTCTGCTTCTTCTGATTCACCCTCCAGACTTCACCTTCTCCTTCTCCTTATCCTGCTTCTTCTGATTCACCCTCCAGACTTCACCTTCTCCTTCTCCTTCTTTCTGCTTCTTCTGCTTCACCCTCTAGACTTCACCTTCTCCTTCTCTTTCTTCTGCTTTCTTCTGATTCACCCTCCAGACTTCACCTTCTCCTTCTCCTTCTTCTGATTCTTCTGATTCACCCTCCAGACTTCACCTTCTCCTTCTCCTTCTTCTGCTTCTTCTGATTCACCCTCCTGACTTCACCTTCTCCTTCTCCTTCTTCTGCTTCTCCTGATTCACCCTCCAGACTTCACCTTCTCCTTCTCCTTCTTCTGCTTCTTCTGAATCACCCTCCTGACTTCACTTCTCCTTCTCCTTCTTCTGCTTCTTCTAATTCATCCTCCAGACTTCACCTTTTCCTTCTCCTTCTTCTACTTCTTCTGATTCACCCTCCAGACTTCACCTTCTCCTTCTACTTCTTCTGCTTCTTCTGATTCACCCTCCAGACATCACCTTCTCCTTCTCCTTCTTCTGCTTCTTCTGATTCACCCTCCAGACTTCACCTTCTCCCTTCTCCTTCTTCTACTTCTTCTGATTCACCCGCCAGACTTCACCTTCTCCTTCTCCTTCTTCTGCTTCTTCTGATTCACCCCTCCAGACTTCACCTTCTCCTTCTCCTTCGTCTACTTCTTCTGATTCACCCTCCAGACTAACACCTTCTTCTTCTCCTTCTTCTACTTCTTCTGATTCACCCTCCAGACTTCACCTTCTCCTTCTCCTTCTTCTGCTTCTTCTGATTCACCCTCCAGACTTCACCTTCTCCTTCTCCTTCTTCTACTTCTTCTGATTCACCCTCCAGACTTCACCTTCTCCTTCTCCTTCTTCTACTTCTTCTGATTCACCCTCCAAACTTCACCTTCTCCTTCTCCTTCTTCTACTTCTTCTGCTTCTCCCTCCAGACTTCACCTTCTCCTTCTCCTTCTTTCTGCTTCTTCTGATTCACCTTCCAGACTTCACCTTCTCCTTCTCCTTCTTCTGCTTCTTCTGATTCACTCTCCTGACTTCACCTTCTCCTTCTCCTTCTTCTGCTTCTTCTGATTCACCTCCAGACTTCACCTTCTCCTTCCTCTTCTGCTTTTCTGCTTCTTCTACTTCTTCTGATTCACCCTCCAGACCTCACCATCTCCTTCTCCTTCTTCTGCTTCTTCTGATTCACATTCCAGACTTCACCTTCTCCTTCTCCTTCTTCTGCTTCTTCTGATTCACCCTCAAGACTACACCTTCTCCTTCTCCTTCTTCTACTTCTTCTGATTCACCCTCCAGACTTCACCTTCTCCTTCTCCTTCTTCTGCTTCTTCTGATTCACCCTCCAGACTTCACCTTCTCCTTCTCCTTCTTCTGCTTCTTCTGATTCACCCTCCAGACTTCACCTTCTCCTTCTCCTTCTTCTGCTTCTTCTGATTCACCCTTCAGACTTCACCTTCTCCTTCTCCTTCCTTCTGCTTCTTCTGCTTCACCCTCCTGACTTCACCATCTCCTTCTCCTTCTTCTACTTGTTCTGCTTCACCCCCCTGACTTCACCTTCTCCTTCTCCTTCTTCTGCTTCTTCTGATTCATACTCCTAACTTCACCTTCTCCTTCTCCTTCTTCTGCTTCTTCTGATTCACCCTCCTGACTGCACCTTCTCCTTCTCCTTCTTCTGCTACTTCTGATTCACCCTCCAGACTTCACCTTCTCCTTCTCCTTCTTCTGCTTCTTCTGATTCACCCTCCAGACTTCACCTTCTCCTTCTCCTTATCCTGCTTCTTCTGATTCACCCTCCAGACTTCACCTTCTCCTTCTCCTTCTTCTGCTTCTTCTGCTTCACCCTCCAGACTTCACCTTCTCCTTCTCTTTCTTCTGCTTCTTCTGATTCACCCTCCAGACTTCACCTTCTCCTTCTCCTTCTTCTGATTCTTCTGATTCACCCTCCAGACTTCACCTTCTCCTTCTCCTTCTTCTGCTTCTTCTGATTCACCCTCCTGACTTCACCTTCTCCTTCTCCTTCTTCTACTTCTTCTGATTCACCCTCCGGACTTCACCTTCTCCTTCTCCTTCTTCTGCTTCTTCTGCTTCACCCTCCAGACTTCACCTTCTCCTTCTCCTTCTTCTACTTCTTCTGATTCACCCTCCAGACTTCACCTTCTCCTTCTCCTTCTTCTGCTTCTTCTGATTCACTCTCCAGACTTCACCTTCTCCTTCTCCTTATCCTGCTTCTTCTGATTCACCCTCCAGACTTCACCTTCTCCTTCTCCTTCTTCTGCTTCTTCTGATACACCCTCCAGACTTCACCTTCTCCTTCTCTCTTCTTCTGCTTCTTCTGATTCACCCTCCAGACTTCACCTTCTCCTTCTCCTTCTTCTGCTTCTTCTGATTCACCCTCCAGACTTCATCTTCTCCTTCTCCTTCTTCTACTTCTTCTGATTCAACCTCCAGACTTCACCTTCTCCTTCTCCTTCTTCTACTTCTTCTGATTCACCCTCCAGGCTTCACCTTCTCCTTCTCCTTCTTCTGCGTCTTCTGATTCACCCTCCAGACTTCATCTTCTCCTTCTCCTTCTTCTACTTCTTCTGATTCACCCTCCAGACTTCACCTTCTCCTTCTCCTTCTTCTACTTCTTCTGAATCACCCTCCAGACTTCATCTTCTCCTTCTCCTTCTTCTGCTTCTTCTGATTCACCCTCCAGACTTCACCTTCTCCTTCTCCTTCTTCTGCTTCTTCTGATTCACCCCTCCAGACTTCACCTTCTCCTTCTCCTTCTTCTGCTTCTTCTGATTCACCCTTCAGACTTCTCCTTCTCCTTCTCCTTCTTCTGCTTCTTCTGATTCACCCTCCAGACTTCACCTTCTCCTTCTCCTTCTTCTACTTCTTCTGATTCACCCTCCAGACTTCATCTTCTCCTTTCTCCTTCTTCTGCTTTTTCTGATTCACCCTCCAGACTTCACCTTCTCCTTCTCCTTCTGCTGCTTCTTCTGATTCCCCCCCCCCCAGTCTTCGCCTTCTCCTTCTCCTTCTTCTACTTCTTCTGATTCACCCTCCAGACTTCACCTTCTCCTTCTCCCTTCTTCTACTTCTTCTGATTCACCCTCCAGTCTTCACCTTCTCCTTCTCCTTCTTCTGCTTCATCTGACTCACACTCCAGACTTCACCTTCTCCTTCTCCTTCTTCTGTTTCTTCCGATTCACCCTCCTGACTTCACCTTCTCCTTCTCCTTCTTCTGCTTCTTCTGATTCACCCTCCAGACTTCACCTTCTCCTTCTCCTTCTTCTGCTTCTTCTGCTTCACCCTCCCAGACTTCACCTTCTCCTTCTCCTTCTACTGCTTCTTCTGCTTCACCCTCCTGACTTCACCTTCCTCCTTCTCCTTCTTCTACTTCTTCTGATTCACCCTCCAGACTTCACCTTCTCCTTCTCCTTCTTCTGCTTCTTCTGCTTCACCCTCCAGACTTCACCTTCTCCTTCTCCTTCTTCTGCTTCTTCTGATTCTCCCTCCTGACTTCACCTTCTCCTTCTCCTTCTTCTGCTTCTTCTGATTCACTTTCCAGACTTCACCTTCTCCTTCTCCTTCTTCTGCTTCTTCTGATTCACCCTCCAGACTTCACCTTCTCCTTCTCCTTCTTCTGCTTCTTCTGATTCACCCTCCAGACCTCACCTTCTCCTTCTCCTTCTTCTACTTCTTCTGATTCACCCTCCAGACTTCACCTTCTCCTTCTCCTTCTTCTGCTTCTTCTGATTCACCCTCCAGACTTCACCTTCTCCTTCTCCTTCTTCTGCTTCTTCTGATTCACCCTCCAGACTTCACCTTCTCCTTCTCCTTCTTCTGCTTCTTCTGATTCACCCTTCAGACTTCACGTTCTCCTTCTCCTTCTTCTGCTTCTTCTGATTCACCCTCCAGACCTCACCTTCTCCTTCTCCTTCTTCTACTTCTTCTGATTCACCCTCCAGGACTTCATCTTCTCCTTCTCCTTCTTCTGCTTTTTCTGATTCACCCTCCAGACTTCACCTTCTCCTTCTCCTTCTTCTGCTTCTTCTGATTCCCCCCCAGTCTTCGCCTTCTCCTTCTCCTTCTTCTACTTCTTCTGATTCACCCTCCAGACTTCACCTTCTCCTTCTCCTTCTTCTACTTCTTCTGATTCACCCTCCAGTCTTCACCTTCTCCTTCTCCTTCTTCTGCTTCATCTGACTCACACTCCAGACTTCATCTTCTCCTTCTCCTTCTTCTGCTTCTTCCGATTCACCCTCCTGACTTCACCTTCTCCTTCTCCTTCTTCTGCTTCTTCTGATTCACCCTCCAGACTTCACCTTCTCCTTCTCCTTCTCTGCTTCTTCTGCTTCACCCTCCAGACTTCACCTTCTCCTTTTCCTTCCAATGCTTCTTCTGCTTCACCCTCCTGACTTCACCTTCTCCTTCTCCTTCTACTTCTTCTGATTCACCCTCCAGACTTCACCTTTCTCCGCTTCCCTTCTCTTCTCCTTCTTCTGCTTCTACTGCTTCACCCTCCAGACTTCACCTTCTCCTTCTCCTTCTTCTGCTTCTTCTGATTCTCCCTCCTGACTTCACCTTGTCCTTCTCCTTCTTCTGCTTCTTCTGATTCACTTTCCAGACTTCACCTTCTCCTTCTCCTTCTTCTGCTTCTTCTGATTCACCCTCCAGACTTCACCTTCTCCTTCTCCTTCTTCTGCTTCTTCTGATTCACCCTCCAGACCTCACCTTCTCCTTCTCCTTCTTCGACTTCTTCTGATTCACCCCTCCAGACTTCATCTTCTCCTTCTCCTTCTTCTGCTTCTTCTGATTCACCCTCCAGACTTCACCTTCTCCTTCTCTTTCTTCTGCTTCTTCTGATTCACCCTCCAGACTTCACCTTCTCCTTCTCCTTCTTCTGATTCTTCTGATTCAACCCTCCAGACTTCACCTTCTCCTTCTCCTTCTTCTGCTTCTTCTGATTCACTCTCCTGACTTCACCTTCTCCTTCTCCTTCTTCTACTTCTTCTGATTCACCCTCCTGACTTCACCTTCTCCTTCTCCTTCTTCTACTTCTTCTGCTTCACCCTCCAGACTTCACCTTCTCCTTCTCCTTCTTCTACTTCTTCTGATTCATCCTCCAGACTTCACCTTCTCCTTCTCCTTCTTCTGCTTCTTCTGATTCACCCTCCAGACTACACCTTCTCCTTCTCCTTCTTCTACTTCTTCTGATTCACCCTCCAGACTTCACCTTCTCCTTCTCCTTCTTCTGCTTCTTCTGATTCACCCTCCAGACTTCACCTTCTCCTTCTCCTTATCCTGCTTCTTCTGATTCACCCTCCAGACTTCACCTTCTCCTTCTCCTTCTTCTGCTTCTTCTGCTTCACCCTCCAGACTTCACCTTCTCCTTCTCTTTCTTCTGCTTCTTCTGATTCACCCTCCAGACTTCACCTTCTCCTTCTCCTTCTTCTGATTCTTCTGATTCACCCTCCAGACTTCACCTTCTCCTTCTCCTTCTTCTGCTTCTTCTGATTCACCCTCCTGACTTCACCTTCTCCTTCTCCTTCTTCTGCTTCTCCTGATTCACCCTCCAGACTTCACCTTCTCCTTCTCCTTCTTCTGCTTCTTCTGAATCACCCTCCTGACTTCACCTTCTCCTTCTCCTTCTTCTGCTTCTTCTAATTCATCCTCCAGACTTCACCTTTTCCTTCTCCTTCTTCTACTTCTTCTGATTCACCCTCCAGACTTCACCTTCTCCTTCTACTTCTTCTGCTTCTTCTGATTCACCCTCCAGACTTCACCTTCTCCTTCTCCTTCTTCTGCTTCTTCTGATTCACCCTCCAGACTTCACCTTCTCCTTCTCCTTCTTCTACTTCTTCTGATTCACCCGCCAGACTTCACCTTCTCCTTCTCCTTCTTCTGCTTCTTCTGATTCACCCTCCAGACTTCACCTTCTCCTTCTCCTTCGTCTACTTCTTCTGATTCACCCTCCAGACTACACCTTCTTCTTCTCCTTCTTCTACTTCTTCTGATTCACCCTCCAGACTTCACCTTCTCCTTCTCCTTCTTCTGCTTCTTCTGATTCACCCTCCAGACTTCACCTTCTCCTTCTCCTTCTTCTACTTCTTCTGATTCACCCTCCAGACTTCACCTTCTCCTTCTCCTTCTTCTACTTCTTCTGATTCACCCTCCAAACTTCACCTTCTCCTTCTCCTTCTTCTACTTCTTCTGCTTCTCCCTCCAGACTTCACCTTCTCCTTCTCCTTCTTCTGCTTCTTCTGATTCACCTTCCAGACTTCACCTTCTCCTTCTCCTTCTTCTGCTTCTTCTGATTCACTCTCCTGACTTCACCTTCTCCTTCTCCTTCTTCTGCTTCTTCTGCTTCACCCTCCAGACTTCACCTTCTCCTTTTCCTTCCAATGCTTCTTCTGCTTCACCCTCCTGACTTCACCTTCTCCTTCTCCTTCTTCTACTTCTTCTGATTCACCCTCCAGACTTCACCTTCTCCTTCTCCTTCTTCTGCTTCTACTGCTTCACCCTCCAGACTTCACCTTCTCCTTCTCCTTCTTCTGCTTCTTCTGATTCTCCCTCCTGACTTCACCTTGTCCTTCTCCTTCTTCTGCTTCTTCTGATTCACTTTCCAGACTTCACCTTCTCCTTCTCCTTCTTCTGCTTCTTCTGATTCACCCTCCAGACTTCACCTTCTCCTTCTCCTTCTTCTGCTTCTTCTGATTCACCCTCCAGACCTCACCTTCTCCTTCTCCTTCTTCGACTTCTTCTGATTCACCCTCCAGACTTCATCTTCTCCTTCTCCTTCTTCTGCTTCTTCTGATTCACCCTCCAGACTTCACCTTCTCCTTCTCTTTCTTCTGCTTCTTCTGATTCACCCTCCAGACTTCACCTTCTCCTTCTCCTTCTTCTGATTCTTCTGATTCACCCTCCAGACTTCACCTTCTCCTTCTCCTTCTTCTGCTTCTTCTGATTCACTCTCCTG